>NW_026652282.1:90992120-91002758 GCF_009828535.3 Hylobates moloch | reverse complement strand
AAAAAAAAAAAAAAAAAAAAAAAAAGGCATGTAAAAAATAAGAAAGAAATACACCAAAATATTAAAGATAACTGTTTTCTATCTGTGAGTGAGTTAGGGTAGGAAATTGTGATCATTTTTTTTCTTCTTTTCAACCTTTCAACCATTCAAACACAGAATGGTTTGAAGATTTTGAACACAAAATTTCCTGAAGTTACTTTTATCTTCTAAACAGTGGAACAAATTTAAGATCTCAATGTGTAAGCCACATCGTCAGAAACAGTAATGCTTTTTGATATTTTATTGAAAACAACTAACATAGAGAGGTTGGTGGTAGTCCTGGGACCTCCTTGAGACATCTTGAGAGGAAGACTAGATCAATGAAAAAAGTCTTACCCTAGTATCGCCCTGCAAAATCAATATGGATTATTATCTAAGTCTTTCTGATCCCTCTGCTTGTCTATTCCTCTCCCATATCCACCATGAAAAAGTAGGTTCCTTAACCAGTTATGTCAAGAAGCTTGTCAGGCTGTACTCTTTTACAGTCTTTTAAATATCAGAATCAATCCCAGGACATCAGAAAGTACTTCTGTCTGAGGCTTTCATGCAAACAGATTTTGGATATGCTACATTTAGCATGGTCAAGTTAACATGAAAACTGCCTTCTTGAAAAATACAATTCCTCCATACAATGAATTCTTTATGAACAGATAGCTCACCTTGACAGCTTTGAACAGCTTAGATTTCTGGAGTGGTTCTCTTGTGGATGCCCTCTCCTGATCCAGTTCAAGACCCAGGCTAATGTGAGATCCCTTCCAGTTAAACGTGAAATTCAACCAGCCTAAAGAGGTGAGTCTAGGAGATCTTTCAGCATGAAAATTTCCTACGGATATGACTCAATATAACCTAGAATTTGCAAGGGCAGACAGTTCAGGATACCAGCATTCAATTAGTATGCTCTCAGAAACTCAGCAAGGGACTCTACTGTGTTTTACCTACTGACATGATATAATGAATGTATCTCTCTGGTTTGGAAAGTAATCCTCAGAGAGACTTGAGAATAGTACAAATAATAAAGACATAGCCATAAAGCTACTTGTGGTTATGCTTGTTTTCTGTTACAACAGAGTTGCCTTGAAAATTTGTACAGAATTCTTATATATAGATAATCTCGCTCTTGAGTTTCAAGCAAGTGGAAATGTCAGTAGTGACTTTTTGGGGTTAAGAGGAAATAATAAAAAGAGGTGGTTGATGTTCACTCCATACATGGAGGCCAATAATTTCTTAGCAGCCTAGAAATTTTCCATTAGCTATTTCTGATAAGCTTCAAACCACACACTCTTTTTCTCAGTAGACAATGAAGTGACTCAGACATTTTTGACTTTTATGGAAGAAAAACACAGTAAAGATTGAGTTGCCCAAGGGAAGCTTATGCATCCTTTTTTTAGGGAGATGAGGGCCTCACAATATAGTCCAGGCTGGTGTGCAGTGAGTATTCACAGGTACAATAATCACATACTACAGCCTCAAACTCCTGGACTCAAGCAATTCTCCTGCCTCAGCCTCCGTAGTAGCTTAGACTACAGGTGTACACTACTGTGCTCAGCTCTAGATCTTGCATTTTTAAGGGAATGGACTCCCCTGCATCTCCTCTTGCTGCAGATGGGTATGAAGGGGTAAAGAGGTTGCCAGTTGCCTAAGAAAGTAACATTGGAAAGATGGACGTTTTATTTAGTTGTTTCTTGTGTTTGATTTAACTAAACAAGACTTGAAATAATGTCCTCAGATATTATTGGAATATACTATCAAACCTGAAGTCATCAGATGCAGAGTCTTTGTGAAACCCTGAAAACTTCCAGAGAAGATGGCAACTTGAATCCATGGCGGGTACTTAATTTGGAAGATTCCTTATTGAGAATGCTGTTATAGATTTTTGCAGTAGTATCATCTGATGCTTGATACACCTGGGCAAGTTCATTTTACCAAGACCTGCCTGATAACAAGAATATCAAGGAGTTACTCAACTCCTAAAGCTGGACACAGGAGTTGGGCTGGCAGATAAGTGCCTTGTCCACAGAGCACTCATAATTTTTTATAAGCTCACAGGGTATAAACTTATACCTGTTGTGAGGACTTAATGAAATGCTAAATCTCTTGTTTTTCTATCACTTAGGGTAAAATGCATAGTGAATTGGTACAGCAACTAGAAGTACACTGAGTAACACTGGATCCTTTTTGAAAGTTCCTAGGTCCTCAGAGAAAATGTTGAGAAATCTGTTGGACAGTTTACTCTAATTAAAATGTTCTAGTTTTATAAATGTCTTCAACACTTATTCCTGTGTGTATGGACAAATTCCTTCTCAAGAGGTTTTTATACCACTCAGATACTTCCTTGACAAATGACAAAATATAAAAAGCAATAGTTTTTAAGCATTTGATAGTGAACATACAGGTCTGCTATGCTCAGCAGAGGAGAAACATACAATTAGACTTTCACATAGTCCTTGGCTTTCTGCCCATGGGAAATTTCCAAATTCCAGTACAGGGAAATGGAGTCCAGGCAGAAAGCAGCAGTCTTGTGGAGTGAAAGAAAGAGAGATTAGAATTATGAGCTGCTAAGCTGACTGAAATTTGTAGGGAAGTTACTGGAAATTAGGGGGTTAAAGGAATTTGTGTAAGAATGCTTTTTGTTTCCTTGACCAAATCTTCAGCTCTTCATGTTTAGGTTAGAACTCTACGAGGCCTAGCAGAGAATCCTTATTAGGAGTCTAGGAGCTGAATGGAAATTTCATCATGCACGTAGAACTGAGGATATTTTAGCGTTCCGAACCCTCCAGAATGAAGAGACCTTGGTGAACACACTAGGCAGTCACTTGAGACATGAGAAAGGCCACACATTAGGAATAAGAACCACAAACTAGGATTAAGGGTTATAAGTCTGGGGGAAAATAAAAACAGCTGCCTTCCACCCCCAAATGAAGCCTAAAACCAGGCCTTGACAAGATCCAGGAGATTCAGCAGTAATTTCAGTGCCTTCCAGAAAAAACAAACAAAAACAAAACAAAACAAAACAAAAAAAAAACCTTAATCCTGAGAGAAGATAACCTAATTCAGAGTTTCTACAGCATTCACAATGTCCAGCATACAATAAAATAATTCACAGACCTGTGAAAAATCTGAACATGTGAACCACAATACTAAAACCAAATTCATTAGGAGACCTAGAAATTATCCAGCTATTGGAATTAACAGGAGGAAAGTTTAAAATAGTTATTATAAATATGTTTTATAAATTAGAGAAAAAAGTGGAAAACTGTAAAGAAATGTAAAAATTCAACAGAGAAAAGGAAATCCTGAAAAGGACAAGATGGAAATTTTAGAACTAAAAAAATGTATATCTAAAATAAGGAAGTCATTGAAATAGAAGACTACCGAACATAACAGAAAAGGCTTAGTGAACTCAAACAGAGATCTTATGCTGCCTCAAAGATAGAAATTATCCAAACTGAATCAAAGATATTACACAGAAACAGAATAAAGAAAAAAAATAGACATCAGAGAGCTTTAGGGCAATATCAAATCATTTAGCCTATATATAATTGGAGTTTTGGGAGGAAAGGAGAGAGCAAGAGTAAAGCATAAAAATTTTTGAAGGGATAATGACTGAAATTTTTGAACATTAAAAAAGGATACCAAACAACAAATCCAAGAAGCCAGGCCAAACTCAGGTGATGCCTGACCATGGAGGGAGCATTTAGACCAACCCTAACCAGAAGCGAATTGCCCATCCCAGCAGTTCAAACATGAGTGCTTGCAAACCTCGCCACCCAGGGTTACAGAACTCTGTGTCTCCAAGTAAACTTGAAAGGCAGAATAGACCATAATGACTGTAACACTTAGGTGAGTCCTGAGGCTGAACTAGGCCCAGAGACAGTAGACTGTGGGGGCACATGACATAATGAGACACCAACTGGGGCAGCCAAGGGAGTGCTGGCATCACTCCTCCCCTAATCCCTAGTTGCACAGC
The DNA here is from genome assembly GCF_009828535.3 of Hylobates moloch. Taxonomy (NCBI): domain Eukaryota; kingdom Metazoa; phylum Chordata; class Mammalia; order Primates; family Hylobatidae; genus Hylobates; species Hylobates moloch. The sequence continues at coordinate 90,998,752 of NW_026652282.1, read as the reverse complement.
CTGAGGCTACAAAAGAGACCCCTTTTTTCCACTTGAAGAGAGGAGAGGGAAGAGTGGAGAGGACTTTGTCTTGCATCTAGGATACCAGCTCAACCACAGCAGGATAGGGCACTGGTCAGAGTCGTGAGGACCCTATTTCAGGCCCTAGCTCCCATACAACATTTATAGACACATCCTGGGCCAGAAGGGAAACCAATGCCTTGAAGGAAAGGATCCAGTGCTGGAAGCATTCATTACCTGTTAACTGAAGAGACCTTGGGCCCTGAATAAGAAGCAGTGATACCCAGATACTGCACTGAGGGCTTTGGGTGAGCCTTTGAGACATGCTGGCTTCAAGTAAGACTCAGTACATTACCATCTGTGGTGAGTACTGGGCAAAACTCCTTCTGCTTGAGAAAAGCAGAGAGAAAAGTAAAGGGAACTTTGACTTGCACCTTAGGCACCAGCACAGCCCACGAGGGTAGAGCACCTAGCAGACACCTGGGTTCGCCTGTTCCAGGACTTGACTCTTGGGTGGCATTTTTGGACCTGCCTTGGGACAGACGGGAGTCTACTTCCCTGAAGGGTGAATCCCAGACCAGGCAGCATTCACCACAAGCTGAATTAAGAGATCTTGAGCCTTAAGGGAACATTGGCAGTAATCTGGTGGTACCCTTGCTGGCCTGAGCTGGTGGTGGCTATGGGGTGAGGCTCCTCTGCCTTTGAAAAGGGAAGGGAATATTGAGAAGAACTGCATCTTGTTCTTAGGGTGCCAACTCAGCCACAGTGCAATAGAACACCAGGTAGACTTCTAAGGTTTTTGACTGTAGTCCCTGACTCCTGGATGGCACGTCTGGGACCCATCCAGATCCTGGGTGACCTCACTGCCATGAAGGGAAAGATACAGGCCTGGATGGCTTTTCCATCTGCTGATTGTAGAGCCCCAGGGCCTTGAGTGAACATAGGCAATAGCCAGGGAGTGGTTACAGCAGGACTTGACTGAGAACTAGTGTTGTGCTGGCTTCAGGTTTGACCCAGTATAGTCATAGTAGTTATAGCCACAGGGGTGCTTATGTCACCCCACCCCCAGCTTTAGGTGGTTCAGAACAGAGGAGAGACTGTATGTTGGACAGAAAGTGAGGGAAGAGAACAAGAGTCTTTGCCTGATGATCCAGAGAAGTATCCCAATTCTGGTCCAAGACTATTAAGGGGGTACCTCTACAAGTCTGCAAACACTACGGTGTTACTGGGCTTGGGGTGACCCCTAAAGCAGATACAGCTTAGATCAAAACCCCTAAGTCCTTTCAAATTTCTAAAAAGCCACCTGAAGAAGGATAGCTACAAATAAGGCCAGACAGTGAAGACTACAATAAATACCTAACTCCTCAATGCCCAGACATCAAACAGCATCTACTAGCATCAGCATCATCCAGGAAAACATGACCTCACCAAATGAACTAAATAATGTACCAGGGAACAATCCTGGAGAAACAGAGATATGTCACTTTTCAGACTAACTTAAAATAGCTTTGTTGAGGAAACTGAAATTCAAGATAACACAGAGAAGGAATTTAGAATTCTATCACATGAATTTAACAAGGAGATTAAAATAATTAAATGAATCAAACAGAAATCCTGGAGCTGAAAAATGCAATTGACATACTGAATAATGCATCAGAGTACTTTAAAAGAAGAATGAATCAAGCCAAAGAAAGAATTAGTGAGATAAAAACAGTTTATTTGGAAATACACACTCAAAGGAGACAATGGAAAAATAAAAAACAATGAAGCATACCTATGGGATCCAGATAACAGCCTCAAAAGGGCAAATCTAAGTTATTGGGCTTAAAGAAGAGGTACACAGAGAGATAGGAGTGGAAAGTTCATTCAAAGGGAAAATAACAGAGAACTCCCCAAACCTAGAGAAATATATCAATATCCAAGTACAATAAGAATATATCATGACAAGCAGATTTAACTCAAAAACTACCACAAGGCATTTAATAATCAAATTCCCAAAAAACAAGGATAAAGAAAGGATCCTAAAAGCATCAAGCAAAAGAGACAAAGAACATACAATAGAATTCCAATACATCTGTCTGGGCATTGAGGAGACTTTTCAGTGGAAACCTTACAGGCCAGGAGAGAGTGGCATGACGTATTTAAAGTGCTGAAGGAAAAAAATTATTTACCTTAGAGTAGTAAATTCAGCAAAACATCTTTCAAACATGAACGAGAAATAAAGATTTTCCCAAACAATAGCTGAAACATTTCATCAACACCAGACCTCTCTTACAAGAAATGTTAAAGGGAGTACTTCATTCAGAAAGAAAAGGACATTAATGAGCAATAAATAATCAACTGGTTGTGCACATGTACCCTAAAACTTAAAGTGTAATAAAAAATAATAAAAAATAAATAAAAACCTAACAATAGGAAACCAACTCCAAAGATAGCATAAGACAAGAAATAACCAAAATTGGAACTGAACTGAAGGAAATTGAGACACACACACACGAAAAATGTACAAAGCATCAACAAGTCCAGGAGTTGTTTTTTGAAAGACTAAACAAGATATATAGACCACCAGCTAGATTAATAAAGCAAAAAAAGAAAATCCAAATAAGTACAATCAACAATGATAAAGGGATGTTACCATTGACCCCACAAAAATACAAAAAACCCTCAGAGACTACTATGAACACCTCTTTGCACACAATCTAGAAAACCTGGAAGAAATGGGTAAATTCTTGGAAGCATACAAGCTACCAAGAATGAACGAGGAAGAAATTGAATCCCTGTACAAACCAACAGTTAGTTCTGAAATTGAATCAGTAATAAAAACCCTACCAACCATAAAAAGTCAAGGACCAGATGAATTCACAGCTGAATTCAACATGTTGTACCATGAAGAGCTGGTACTATTCCTACTGAAACTACCCCCAAAAATTGAGGACTAGGAACTCCCCCTAACTCATTCTATGAGGTCAAAGTAGAGCAAAGCTTATTCAGCACATAAAATATCTAACCCACCACAATCAAGTACACTTAACCCCTGGGATGCAAGCTTTGTTCAACATACAAAAAGCAATAAACTTGATTCACCACATAAACAGAACTAAATACAGACACCGCGTGATTATTTAAATAGATGCAGAAAAGGATTTTGATAAGTTTTAACATCTCTTTATGTTAGAAACCCCTAACTAGGCATTGAAGGAGCATACTTCAAAACAGTGAGACATCTATGACAAATCCACAGTCAACATCATACTGAATGGGCAAAAGCTGGAAGCATTCTCCTTGAAAACTGGAACAAGACACAGATGCCCACTCTTTCCATTCTTATTCACTATGGACACTGAATGTCCTAGCTAGAGCAACCAGGGAAAGGAAACAAATAAATGACATCCACAAAAGATGAAAGGCAGTCAAATTATTTCTGTAGATGATATGATTCTATGCCTAGAAAACCCTATAGTGTCTTCCCAAAAGCTTCTTAAGCTGATAAACTTCAGCAATATTTCAGGTACAAAATTAATGCACAAAATTCAGTAGCATTTCTGTAAAACAACATCCAAACTGAAAGCCAAATCAAAAACACAGTTGCATTCACAATTGCCATGAAAAGAATAAAACAACTAGGAATACAGATAACAGGGAGGTGAAAAATTTCTACAATGAGAACTACAAAACACTGCTCAAACAAATCAGAGATGACACAAACAAATGGAAAAACATTCCAAGCTTATAGATAGGAAGAATCAATATTATTAAAATGGTCATACTGCTGAAAGCAATTTACAGATTCAATGCTATTTACATCAAACTGTCAATGATATTTTTCATGAATTTGAAAAAGTTATCTTAAAATTCATATGGAGCCAAGAAAGATCCTGAGCAGCCAAGGCAATCCTAAGGAAAAAGAACAAAGCAGGAGGCATCATACTACCAACTTCAAACTATACTACAAGGCTACAGCAACCAAAACAGCATGGTACTTGTACAGAAGCAGATACATAGACCAATGGAACAGAATAGACAGCCAAAGAGTAGTGCCACAGACCTACAATCATCTCATCTTTGACAAAGTCAACCAAAACCAGCAATGGGGAAATGACTCCCTATTCAATAAATTGTGCTGTGATAACTGGTTAGCCATATACAGATTGAAAATGGACCCCTTTCTTAAACCATAGACAAAAATTAACTCAAGATGGATTAAAGACTTACAATTAAACCCCAAAACTATAAACACCCTGTAAAAGAGCCTAGGCAATACCATTCTGGACATAGGAACGGGCAAAGATTTCATGATGAAGATGCCAAAAACAAATGCAACAAAAACAAAATTTGACAAATAGGACCTAATTAAACTAAAGAGCTTCTGCACAGCAATAGGAACTATCAACAGAGTAAACAGAAAACCTACAGAATTGGAGAAAATATTTGGAAATTACGCATCCAACGAAGATGTAATATCCAGAACATATAGTGAACATAAATTAATAAGTAAAAAAACAAACAACCTCATTAAAAGGTGGGCAAGGCTGCTGGCTGGCAAGATGGCTGAATAGGAACAGCTCTGGTCTGAAGCTCCCATTGAGATCAACACAGAAGACAGGTAATTTCTGCATTTCCAGCTGAAGTACCTGACTCATCTCACTGAGACTGGATAGATAGTGCATGCAGACCACAGAGGGTGACCTGAAGCAGAGTGGGGTGTTGTCTCACCTGTGAAGTGCAAGGGGTCAGGGAACTCCCTCCCCTAGCCAAGGGAAGCCCCGAGGGACTGTGCCATGAGGAATGGTGCACTCCAGCCCAGATACAACACTTTTCCCATGGTCTTTGCAACCCACAGACCAGGATATTCCCTCAGATGCTTACACCACCAGAGTCCTGGGATTCAAGCACAAAATCTGGCGGCCATTTGGGCAGACACTGAGCTAGCTGCAGGAGTTGTTTTTTATATACCAGTGGCGAGTGGAATGCCAGCCAGACAGAACATTTCACTCCCTTGTTAAAAGGGCTGAAGCCAGGGAGTCAAGTGGTCTTGCTTAATGGATCCCACCCCCATGGAGCCCAGCAAGCTAAGATCCACTGGCTTGAAATTCTCGCTGCCAGCACAGCAGTCTGAAGTCTACCTGGGATGCTTGAGCTTGGTTGGGGGAGGGGTGTCCACCATTACTGAAGATTCAGTAGGGAGTTTTCCCCTCGCAGTGTAAACAAAGCCACTGGGAAGTTCAAACCAGGTGGAGCCCACTGCAGCTCAGCACAGCTGCTGCAGCCAGACTGCCTTTAAAGATTCTTCCTCTCTAAGAAGGGAGTCTCTGAAAGAAAGGCAGCAGCCCCAGTCTAGGGCTTATAGATAAAACTCCCATCTCCCTGGGACAGAGCACCTGGGAGAAGGGGCGGCTGTAGGTACAGCGTCAGCAGACTTAAACGTTCCTGCCTGCTGGCTCTGAAGAGAGTAGCAGATCTCCCAGCACAGCACTAGAGCTCTGCTAAGGGACAAACTGCCTTCTCAAGTTGTTCCCTGACCCCCATACCTCCTGACTGGGAGACACGTCCAAACAAGGATCGACAGACACCTCATACAAGAGAGCTCCAGCTGGCATGTGGTGGGTATCACTCTGGGATGAAGCTTCCCGAGGAAGGAACAAGCAGCAATCTTTGATGTCCTGTAGCCTGCGCTGGTGATACACAGGCAAACAGGGTCTGGAGTGGACCTCCAGCAAACTCCAGCAGACCTGCAGCAGAGGGGCATGACTATTAGAAAGAAAACTAACAAACAGAAAGAAATAGCATCAACAACAACAAAACTGACGTCCAAACAGAAACCCCATCTGAGGGTCACCAACATCAAAGACCAAATGTAGATAAATCCACGAAGATGAGGGAAAACCATAGCAAAAAACCTGAAAATTTCAAAAACCAGAACACCTCTTCTCCTCCAAAAGATCACAACTGCTCACCAGCAAGGTAACAAGACTGGACAGAGAATGAGTTTGATGAATTGACAGAAGTAGGTTTCGGAAGTTGGGTAATAACAAACTCCTCTGAGCTAGAGGAACATGATGTAACCCAATGCAAGGAAGCTAAGAGCCTTGAGGAAAGGTAAGAGGAATTGCTAACTAAAATAACCAGTTTAGAGAAGAACATAAATGACCTGATGGAGCTGAAAAACACAGCAGAGATTGAAAAGCAACTCAATGAAATAAAATGAGAAGACAAGATTAGAGAAAAAAGAGTGAAAAGGAATGAAGAAAGCCTCCAAAAATATGGGACTATGTGAAAAGACCAAATCTATGTTTGATTGGTGTACCTGAAAGTGACAGGGAGAATGGAACCAAGTTGGAAAACACCCTTCAGCATATTGTCCAGGAGAACTTCCCTATCCTAGCAAACCTATCAGGCCAACATTCAAATTCAGGATATACAGAGAACACTACAAAGATACTCCTTGAGAAAAGCAACCACAAGACACATAATTGTCAGATTCACCAAGGTTGAAATGAAAAAAAAAAAAGTTAAGGGCAGCCAGAGAGAAAGTTCAGGTTACCCACAAAAGGAAGTTCATCAGACTAAGAGTGAATCTCTCTGCAGAAACCCTACAAGCCAGAACAGTGGTGGCAAATATTCAACACTCTTAA
>NW_026652282.1:90863379-90991855 GCF_009828535.3 Hylobates moloch | reverse complement strand
TTGAGACGGAGTCTCGCTCTGTCACCCAGGCTGGAGTGCAGTGGCGCAATCTCGGCTCACTGCAAGCTCCGCCTCCCGGGTTCACGCCATTCTCCTGCCTCAGCCTCTCCGAGTAGCTGGGACTACAGGCGCCCGCCACCATGCCCGGCTAATTTTTTGTATTTTTAGTAGAGACGGGGTTTCACCATGGTCTCGATCTCCTGACCTTGTGATCCGCCTGCCTCGGCCTCCCAAAGTGCTGGGATTACAAGCGTGAGCCACCACGCCCGGCCAGAATTTTCAAACCAGAATTTCACATCCAGTCAAAATAAGTTTCATATGTGAAGGAGAAATAAAATTATTTACACACAAGCAAATCCTGAGAGATTTTGTCACCACCAGTCCTGCCTTACAAGAGCTCCTGAAGAAAGCACTAAATATGGAAAGGAACAACTGGTACCAGCCACTGTAAAAACATAACAAATTGTAAAGACCATCAACAATATGAAGACACTGCATCAACCAACTGGCAAAAGACACACGAAAAAATATAGAAAATGTCGTGTTGGCCAGGCATGGTGGCTCATCCCTGTAATCCCAGCACTTTGGGAGGCCAAGGCGGGTGGAGTTTGAGACCAGTTTGGCCAACAGGATGAAATGCTGTCTCTACTAAAAATACAAAATTAGCAAGGCAGGGTGGCATGCACCTGTCATTCCAGCTGCTAGGGAGGCTGAGGCATGAGAAACAAGAATCGCTTGAACCCAGGAAGTGGAGATTGCAGTGAGCCGACATCATGCCACTGCACTCCAGCCTGGGTGACAAAATGAGATTCTGTCTAAAAAAAAAAAAAAAAGAAAAAATACATACACAAATTAGAATACTATTCAGCCATAGAAAAGAATAAAAATCTTGTCATTTGCAATGACATGGATGAACCTGTGGAACACCATAATAAGTGAAATAAGCCAGACACAGAAAGACAAATACTGCATGGTTTCACTTACACGTATAATCTTAATTTTTAAAAAGCTGATATCATAGAGAATAGAACAGTGATTATCAAATAATGGAGAGGGGACAGGGCAGGGGAAGATGGAAAGAAGTTGGTCAACAGGTACAAAGTTACAATTAAATATGAGGAATAAATTCCCGTGTTATATTGCACAGAAGTATGCCTACAGATAACAGCAAAATATTTTTTTCCAACTTTTAAGTTCAGGGTTACATGTGCAGAATGTGCAGGTTTGTTACATAGGTAAACGTGTGCCACAGTGGTTTGCTGCACAGATCATCCCATCACCTAGGTATTAAGACCAGCATCCATTAGCTATTCTTCCTGATGCTGTCCTTCCTCCCACCACCCACCGTCTGACAGATCCCCAGTGTGTCTTGTTCCCCAGGATGTGTCCATATCTTCTCATTATTCAGCTCCCATTTATACATGAGAACATGGTGTATTTGGTTTTCTGTTCCTGTGTTAGTTTGCTGAGGATAATGGCTTCTGACTCCATCCAAGGACATGATCTCGTTCCTTTCTGTTCCATGGCGTGTATGTACCACATTTTTTTTAATCCAGTCTTTCATTGATGGGCATTTGGGTTGATTCCATTTCTTGGCTATTGTAAATATTGATTCAATGAACATACACTTGAATGTGTCTTTATAATAGAAAGATTTATATTTATTTGGGTATATACCCGGTAACGGGATTGCTGGGTCAAATGGTATTTCTGCCTCTAGGTCTTTGAGGAATAGCCATGCTCTCTTCCACAATGGTTGAACTAATTTACACTCCCAACAGTGAAAAAGTGTTCCTTTTTTTTCCCCACAACCTTGCCAGCATCTGTTGTTTTTTGACTTTTTAATAGTAGCCATTCTGACTGGTGTGAGATGGTATTTCATTATGATTTTGATTTGCATTTCTCTAATGATCAATGATGTTTAGCTTTTTTTTGTATGATTGTTGTTGCATGTATGTCTTCTTTTGAGAAGTGTCTATTCAATGTCCTTTGCCAACACTTTAACGGGGTTGTTTGTTTGCTTGGTGATTTAAGTACATTGTAGATGCTGGATGGATAGATTGCAAAAATTTTCTCCCATTCTGTAGGTTGCCTGTTAACTCTGATGATAGTTTCTTTTGTTGTGCAGAAACTCTTTAGGTTAATTAGATCCCATTTGTCAATTTTTGCTTTTGTTGTCATTGCTTTTGGCATCTTCATCATGAAATGTTCTCCTGTGCTTATGTCTTGAATGATGTTGCCTAGATTTTCTTCTAGAGTTTTCATAGTTTTGGGTTTTACATGTAAATCTTTAATCTATTTTGAGTTGATTTTTGTATATGGTGTAAGGTGTCCAGTTTCAATTTTCTGCATATGGCTAGCCAGTTATCCCAGCACCACTTATTAAATAGGGAATCATTTCCTCATTGCATGTTTTTGTCAGGTTTGTCAAAGATCAGATTGTTGTAGTTGTGCAGTCTTATTCTTAGGTTCTCTATTCTGTTCCATTGGTCTATGTGTATGTTCTTGTGCCAGTACCATGCTGTTTTCATTACTGAAGCCTTGTAATATAGTTTGAAGTCAGGTAATTTGATGCTTCTGGCTTTGTATTTTTGCTTAGAATTGTATTGGCTATTCAGGCTCTTTTTTGGTTCCATAGGAATTTTAAAATAGTTTTTTTTTTAGTTATAGGAAGAATGTAGTAGGTAGTTTAATAGAAATGACATTGAATCTATAAATTGCTTTGGGCAGTATGGCCATTTTAATAATATTGCTTCTTCCTAATCATGAGCATGGAAGACTTTTCTATTTGTTTGTGTTATATTTGAGTTCTTTTATTTTTTGTTTGAGATGGAGTCTTACTCTGTCACCCAGGCTGGAGTGCAGTAGCATGATCTCAGCTCGCTGCAAGCTCCGCCTCCTAGGTTCATGCCATTCTCCTGCCTCAGCCTCCCAAGTAGCTGGGACTACATGTGCCCACCACCACATCCAGCTAATTTTTGTATTTTTAGTAGAGAAAGGGTTTCACCATGTTAGCCAGGATGGTCTTGATCTCCTGACCTCATGATCCACCTGCCTCGGCCTCCCAAAGTGCTGGGATTACAGGTGTGAGCCACTGTGCTGGCCTCTGTTTGTGTTATATTTGATTTCTTTGAGCAGTGGTTTGTAGTTCTGTTTGAAGACGTCCTTAACTTGCCTTGTTAGCTGTATTCCTAGGTGTTTTATTCTTTTTGTGGCAACTGTGAATGGGAGTTCATTCATGATTTGGCTATCTGCTTGCCTGTTGTTGGTGTATGGGAATACTAGCTATTTCCCATAATATTTCCAATACTAGCAATCAATACACATTGATTTTGAATTCTGAAAATTTGCTAACGTTGCTTATCAGCTTAAGAAGCTTTTGGGCTGAGACAATGGGGTTTTCTAGATATAGGATCATGTCATCTGCAAACAAAGATAGTTTGACTTCTTCTCTTCCTATTTCAGTACCCCTTATTTCTTTCTCTTGCCTGATTGCCCTGACCAGATCTTCCAATAGTATGTTGAATAGGAGTGGTGGGAGAGAGCATCCTTTTCTTGTGCTTGTTTTCAAGGGGGAATGCTTCCAACTTTTGCCCATTCAGTATGATACTGGCTGTGGGTTTGTCATATATGGCTCTTATTATTTTGAGGTAAGTTCCTTCAATACCTAGTTTATTAAGAGTTTTTAACATGAAGAGATGTTGAATTTTATCAAAGGCCTTCTCTGCATCTATTGAGATAATTGTGTTTTTTGTCTGTAGTTCTGTTTATGTGATGAATCACATTTATTGATTTGCATATGTTGAACCAACCTTGCATCCCATGGATGCAGCCTACTTGATTGTGGTGGATAAGCTTTCTGATGTGCTACTGGATTTGGTTTGCCAGTATTTTGCTGAGGATTTTTGCATTGATGTTCATCAAGGATATTGACCTGAAGTTTTCCTTTTTTTGTTGTACCTCTGCCAGGTATTGATATCAGGATGGTGTTGGTCTCATGGAATGTGTTAGGGAGAGTCCCTCCATTTCAAATTTTGGAATAATTTCAGTAGAAATGATTTCAGCTCTTCTTTGTACCTTTGGTAGAATTCAGCTGTGAGTCCATCTGGTCCTGGGCTTTTTCTAGTTGGTAGGCTATTTATTACTGCCTCAATTTCAGAACTTGTTATTGTTGTTGGTTATTCTTCCATTCAGGAATTCAATTTCTTCCTGCTTCAGTCTTGGGAGGGTGGATGCGTCCAGGAATTTATGCATTTCTTCTAGATTTTCTAGTTTATGTGCATAGAAATGTTTATAATATTCTCTGATTGTTGTTTGTATTTCTGTGGGGTCAGTGGTGATATCCTCCTCATCATTTCTGATTGTGTTTATTTGAATCTTCTCTCTTTTCTTCTTTATTAGTCTAGCTAGTGGTCTATCTATTTTATTACTTTTTTCAAAAACAAGCTCCTGGATTTGTTGATTATTTGAAGAGTTTTATTTTTGTGTCTCTATCTCATTTAGTTCAGCTCTGGTTGTGGTTATTTCTTGTCTTCTGCTAGCTTTGGGGTTTGTTTGCTCTCAGTTCCTTAGTTATTTTTGTCATAATTTCAGGTTGTTAAGATCTTTCTGGCTTTTTGATGAGAACATTTAGTGCTATAAACTTCACTCTTAACACTGCTCTAGTTGTGTCCCAGAGATTCTGGCACATTGTATCTTTGTTCTGATTAGTTCAAAAAACTTCTTGATTTCTGTCTTAATTTCATTGTTTACCCCAAAATCATACAAACACAAGTTATTTAGTTTTCATGTAGTTGTGTGGGTTTGAGTTATTTTTATAGTCTTAATTTCTAATTTTATTGTGCTGTGGTTTGAGGGAGTGGTCATTATGATTTCAATTCTTTTGCATTTGCTGATAATTGTTTTATGTTTGATTATGTGGCTGATTTTAGAGTATGTGCCATTTGGTGGTGAGGTGAGAAGAATGTATATTCTGTTGCTTTTCAGTGGAGAGTTCTGTAGATGTTTATCAGGTCCGTTTGAACCAGTGCTGAATTCGGGTCCTGAATATCTGTTAATTTTCTGCCTCAGTAATCTGTCTAACACTGTCAGTGGGGTGCTGACATCTTCTACTAATATTGTGTGGGAGTCTAAGTGTCTTTGAAGTTTCTAAGAGCTTGTTTTACGAATCTAGTTGCTCCTGTGTTGGGTGCCTATATATTTAGGATAGTTAGCTCTTCCTGTTGATTTGATCTCTTTACCATTATGTAATGCCCTTCTTTATCTTGATCTTTGTTGGTTTAAAGTTTGTTTTGTGCAACCCCTGCTCTTTTCTGTTTTCTATTTGCTTGGTGGATTTCTCTCCATTCCTTTGTTTTGAGCCAATGTGTGTCTTTGCATCTGAGATGGGTCTCTTGAAGACAGCATACTGACAGGTCTTAGTTCTTTATCCAGTTTTCCATTCTGTGTATTTTAATTGGGGCATTTAGCCTGCTTACATTTGAGGTTTGTATTGTTATGTGTGGATTTAATTCTGTCATCATGATGCTAGCTGGTTATTATGCAGACTTGTCTGTGTGGTTGCTTTATAGTGTCACTGGTCTGTGTACTTCACTCTGCTTTTGTAGTGGCTGGTAATGGTCTTTCCTTTCCATTTTTAGAGCTTCTTTCAGAAGCTCTTGCAAGCCAGGTCTGCTGGTTACAAATTCCCTTAGCATTTGCTTGACTGAAAAGGATCTTACTTCTCCTTTCTCCTGTCTAAGAGAGAAGGCTGGAATTCAATAGAGAAGTGATGGCAAACACCTAAGGCAAGAAAGGACAGGCAAGACAGGCAGCCTGCTCAGCTGGGATTAACTGGGAGCCTAGAGAGGCTCCTCAGTGTGGGGAAAGGGCAAGTGAGTGACTCCCAGCAGTCCACATTCCCACTTCCTACTCTTGCAATTCCAGTCATAGGAGAGTTCCTTAACCTGCATGGGCTCTGGTGGTAAGATAGGGAGCTACCTAGGAACCACACAACAATGTTGCTCCAGAGAGGAAACTCACATTGGATCCCACACATTTCCTGAGTCCTAAGCAGCTACAACAAGGTGCCATATTGAAATCCCAGGCCTCACCAGATTGCATCCTGCCATGGGACCCCAAAACCCCTGCATCTCCACATTTTGGAGCCCCATTAATATCCTCTGCACAAAGCCAGGCACCACTGCTGGATGCTGTCTCTAGGGCTGAAGCATGAGCCATTGGCAGTGATGCCATCATGGCTTCCAGTAGCAAGGCAACCACTCATTTAACCCACCCTGAGGAAGGTTTCTCCATTTGTAGCCACCCCCTAGGGCTGAAGTGTGTATTACTCAGCCACCTGACTATGAATGCTGCCACTGAAAGCAACTCCACCCTCCCCACTATAAATGAAGGAAAAATAAGTTTATCCCAGACAAGCAAAAGCTGAAAGAATTCACCACCACTAGACCAACTCTACAAGAAATGTTTAAGGGAGGCCTGCGTATGGAAGCAAAAGAACAATATCTATCATAATAAAAACACACAAAAGTATAAAGCCCACTAGTAGAGCAAACACACAAATGAGAAAGAAAATGGCATTCAAAGGTTACCATTACAGAAAACTACCAAACCACAGTGATGAACAGTAAGAGAGAAAGAAAAAAAGAATATACAAAACAACCAGAAACAAATTAATAAAGTGAGAGATATAGACCCTCACACATCAATAATAACCTTAAATGTAAATCGCTTAAACATTCTACTTAGAAGACATAGATGAGCTGAATTAGTAAAAAAAATTACCCAACTATATGCTGCCTACAAGAACCTCATCTCACACATAAAAATACATATAGAATGAAAGTAAAGGGATAGAAAATGAAAACGCATGCAAATGAAAACCCAAAACAAGCAGGAGTAACTATTTGTATATCAGATAAAAGAGACCTTAAGTCAAAAATTAAAAAAAATAGAGACAAGGAATGTAGGTCATTATATAATAATAAAGGGATTAATTCAGCAAGAGGTTATAACAGTTCTAAACATATATACACCCAATGCCAGAACACTCAGATGTATAAAAAATATAATTAGATTTAAAAGGAGAGATAGGCTCCCATATAATAATAGTTGGGGACTTCAACACCCCACTTTTAAATTATACAGATTACTTCGACATAAAAACAACAAAGAAACATTGGATTTAAACTACACGTAAGATCAAATGGACCTAACACACATTTTGAGAACATTTTATCCAACAGCTACAGAATTCACATTCTTTTCATCAGAACATGGAACATTTTCCAGGATAAGCTGTATGTTAAGACACAGAATAAGCCTTGACAAATTTTCTACAATTGAAATCATATCAAGTATTTTCTCAAACTACAAAAGAATAAAAGTAAAAATCAATAACAAGATAAACTTTGGAAACCGTACAAATATGTGAAAATTAACCAATGTACTCATGAATGACCTTTGGGCTGAGGAAGAAATTAAAAAGAAAATTAAATATGTATAATGAAACAAATGAAAATAGAAACACAATATACCAAAGCCTATGGGATGTAGGAAAAGCAGTGTTAATAGGGAATTTTAGAACAATTAATGTCTCCATCAAAAAAGTAAAAACATCTCAAATACTGCTCTTCAAGGAACTAGAAAGGCAAGAACAAGCCATACTCCAAATTAGTAGAAGGAAAGAAATAATAAAGATCAGAGAAGAAATACATGAAATATAGACTAAAAAAACCCAAAACATTAATAATATTGGTTTTTGAAATAATAAACAAAATTAACAAACCTTTTGCTAGATGACCCAAGTACAAAAAGAAAGATGACCCAAGTAGATAAATCAAAACTGAAAAAGGAACATTACAACTGATATCACAAAAATACAAAGGATTATCAGATACTATTATGAAAACTATACACTAAACTGAAAACCTAGAAGAAATGTGTACATTTCTGTACATATACAACCTACCAAGATTGAATCAGGAAGAAACAGAAAACCTGAACAGACTAATAATGGGTAGGAAGTATGAATCAGTAAGAAAAAGTCTCCCGATCAAGAAAAGTCCAGGACTAGATGACTTCGTTGCCAAATTCTACCAAACTTCTAAAGAAAAGCTAATATTAATTCTTCTCAAATTATTCCAAAAAACTAAAGAGGATGGAATTCTTCCTATCTCATTCTATGAGTTCAGCATTACTCTGATACCAAAACCAGACATGAACACGAAAAAAAGAAAATGAATTAAGACCAATATCCCTAATGAACATAGATGCAAAAATTCTTAACAAAATACTAGTAAATCAAATTTAATATCACATGAAAAAAATGATACAGCATGATCAAGTGAGGTTTATCCCAGGGATGCAAGGGTGATTCAACATACCCAAATCAATAAATATGATACATCAAATCAATGGAATGAAGAACAAAAGCCATATGATTATCTCTCAAGTTGCAGAAAAAGCAGTCAATAAAATTCAACATCCCTCCATAATAGAAACTCTCAACAAACGAGGCACAGAAGGAACATACCTCAACAAAATAAAGACTACATGGACTCTTCTCTGAGAATTGGAACAAGACAAGGATGTCAACTTTCACCATTTATATTCAACATAATACTGGAATTCCAAACCAGAGCACTCAGGCAAGAAAAAGTAATAAAAGGCATACAAACTTTAAAATAGAAAATTAAATTGTTCATCTTTGTTGATGACATGATCTTACATCTAGAAGAACCTAAAAACTCCACCAATACACTTAGATCTGATAAATTTAGTGAAGTCTCCAGATATGAAATTAACATAAAAATCAGTAGTGTTTCTTTATACTAATAATAAACTAGCTAAGAAATAAATTAAGAAGGCAATACCATTTACAATAGCTACAAAAAATAAAAATACCTAGTAATAAGTTTAGCAAAGGAGGTGAAAAACTTCCATAAGGAAAACTACTAAAGTCTAATGAAAGACATTGAAGAGAGCATAAAAAATGAAGAGACACCCCATGCTTATGGATTGGAAGAATTAACCTCATCAAAATGACCATAAGACCCAAAGCAAACCATACAGTTAACGTATTCTTTATCAAAATATCAATGCCATTTTTTGCAGAAATGGAAAAAAATTCCTAAAATGTGCACAGAACAAACAAAAAAGATTCAGAATAGCCAGAGTAATCCTGAGCAAAAAGAACAAAACTAGAAGTAATACAGTACCTAAATTCAAAATATGTTACAAGGTTAGTGTAATTAAAAATCATCATATTGGGATAAAAATAAACACATAGACCAATGGAACAGAATAAAGAAAAGAAATGAATGCATGTGTTTACAGCCAATCCATTTTTGACAAAGGTACCAAGAACATACATTGGAGAAATAAGCACTCTCTTCAATAAATGGTGCCGGGAAAATTGAATATCCATATGTTTAAGTGGTGGGGGAGAAAAGGAGAGTTTGGTTGGTGAGAACAAGCATTCACTTAGATGGAGGAAATAAGTTCTAACTTTCTATGGCCGAGTAGGGTCACTATAGTTGGGAAGACATATTGCATATTTCAATATAGCTAGACAAAAGGACTTGAAATGTTCCCAACACAAAGAAATGATAAATAGTCATTATTATGGGTACCCCAAATACTGTGATATCTCATTACAAATTCTTTGCATGTAACAAATACTCACATGTACCTCATAAATATGTAAAATAGTATCAATCAATAAGATAAAACTTTTACAAAATGCATGCACTCCTATGTTTATTGCAGCACTATCCACAATAGCAAAGATATGGAATCAACCTATGTATCCACCAATGGATGAATGGATAAAGAAAATGTAGTATATTTACACAGTGGAATACTAATTGGCCATAAAAATGAATGAAATTCTTTCATTTGCAGCAACATGGATTTAACTGGAGGTCATTATGTTAAGTGAAATAAACTAGGCACAGAAAGACAAATACCACATGTTCTCACTCATATGTGGCAAGTAAAAAATTTGATCTCATGGAGGTAAAGAATAGAATGATAGATGCCAGAGGCTTGGTGAAGGAGGGAAGATGAAGAGTGGTTGTTTAATGGGTACAAACATATAGTTAGAAAGAAGGAATAAATTATAATGTCAATAGCAGACTAGAGTGACTACAGTTAATACGAATATAAAACCTTTTGTTGGTCTAAGTTCTAAAGAGTTCCTGCTGTTACAGTTGAGTAAATGTGGCTCCTTCCCCTCCCCTGCCCTTGGTATGCCAATGGTACCCATCAAAAGAAAAAAAATGGTGGCAGGCAGGGGAGCAACATTAATATTATTATTAATTTTTAGAACAACTTGAGTGTATTATCAAGGCAACTGGTGATGTATAAAAATGGTAGAATCTATTTGAACTTGATCCTTGGAATATTCTCTACTGATTGGTATGGAAGCATAACATTGATTCTATAGAGAGGCAGTTATAATCTCAGTCCACAATGTGGCTGTACAATGAATTCTATAGTTATAATCATATAAACACTGCTTACTGATATTCAACTTTAGGATCACACTAAGGACATACTGCATGACACTTAAATATGGTTACTTAATAGAATGTAAATGTTATGAATCTTAACAATATAAAAATCAAGGTGTAACCGACAGAGATTAAGAGATGTGAGATGATGAGGAGCAATAAAAGGAAGAGTAAGAGTGTTAATGTCTTCATCTTATGAAGTGCGGCATCAAGAGAAATGGAAGTTAAATTATATTTAACATTTCAGAGGTAACTAATGGTAGAACTGAGAATAGAGACATAAAATATATTGGGACTAAAAATGGACAGGAACTTATGTAAATTCACCATGTCTTCAACTAGCATAGCAGAATATCAATAGAAAATGCCTCAAATCAATTAAGAATGGGCAATATAAACATATTTCTTACAGATACTGAGATAACATGAGAAATTTTAAAATGTTTAAAAAGCTTAAAAGTGGTCATCACTGGGAAGCAAGATTGAGAGTAGTGAGATATGGGCAGAGGATAATTGCTTTTTTTAAAAAAAAGTATAAACCTTTCTGTGCTATTTGATTTTCTAACCATGTATTTAACCATTAACTGTGCTAACATATTTTAAAGTTTTAAAAAGGAGTAACTTTGAAGGATTTGATTATAAATTCTATGTATAGAGAGAACATACGCTATATACTTTACAATGTGCTATCCAAGAATTCTTCAAAATTATCTTGGTAAGAGCGATAGCACAGCCCTTCAATTAATGCAACAATGTCCTCAGAATACTTTAAATTCTGTTTATTTCAGTCATCCACCAATGATTAATGCTGAAGAGCAGTGAGTTCTCCATAATCCCACAAATTCATGCTGTGTCTTCATCCCATGTCATAGATACAGGGATTTATGATAAGTAGGGGAGCCACTTTATGTAAAGGATGTTTTTATTGTAATATGGATAATCTGTTATTTACTAGTCTTATTAGTGAATGGGTTTATACAATACAATAATACTAATGACCAGATTCTTATCTTTTTTTTTTTCTTTTCTTTCTTTTTTTTTTTTTTTTTTTTTAGAGACAAGATCTCACAATGTTTCCCAGGATGGTTTGGATCTCACAGCCTGAAGTGATCCTCCTGCTTTGGCCTTCCAAAGTATTGGGATTACAGGCATGAGCCATTGCTCCTGGCCCCAGATATTTTTTTTTAAAGAAAATAACAGAATCCCATCCTTGTAGCCATAAAAATGTTGATGTTGAGAACCATTAAGCCAGACAATGGACAAACCAATCTTAAAAACAAAAACAGTATTTTACAGGTACCAAATGATTCTGAAACTAACTTCACTCTAGTCACTGTATTCTACAACCACAGTCGCTAAAAGGAATTAAAGTAGTGGAAACATATGTAACCATTTCATGGGTAAAGGTTGTTTTCCTGGAATACTTGAATTCTAAATTTTTAAAAAATAAATAATAATTATATAAACAACGTTTTATTTTATTCCCTTATTTAAAACTCTGACTCAGCCGTAATTCATGGTCTTGCTACTGTAGGAAGATAGCGGGAAAATCGTTGCTGGCTATTCTCTCCATGTATATTTCTCTTTTCTTTCTTTGTTTTACATCTTTCCTTATTTTCAACTGTCCTACTTGCTTCTTTTTGTTTTCTTTCTTGTTTTCTCCTACCAAAGCCCTAGGCCTACCACTGGCACCCAGTGGTACCCCAAGGCATTGCTGTTTGCACTCAGCTATTTTAAGTGGTTGCTGACCACTATCATTATTTCTTTGCTAAGGAAAGTTCTGTTGAAATTTTAGTTGAATCATCAAAATTTTTCCTTGATCTTCATTTTTCCTCTACTATAATATGAATTTTTTTCTAGATGTCATTGCTCTGTTACATTTTTTAGTAGCCTATTTTTCCAGTATATGATTAACACCTGCCTTTATTCAAAATTTCAAGATGGTTAAAAACATCAGTTCACGTAACCTTTCCCCTTGAGTCAGAGTCACAAATACCTGTGCTTCTTTGTCTTTTGCAATACTTATCTTCTCACTAACCTATTTTTTAAGCAAGACGTGTGAGAGATAATGCAGAGGCTTAAGAAAATAAATTTGAAAATCTAAACTTTCTTGCCTCGGCAAACAAAGCCCAAAAGATGCATATTAGAAAAGCCTAGTCCTCCAGAAATGAGTTGCCAATGAGGTGAGGAAATGGGTTTGTGAGCTCACAAAGCCTGCTAATGGAAATCAACATCAGTTTCTAGTACCTGTTTGAAGAGGCAGGTAAAGGGGTATCTTGAGAGCTCCCATTCTCATTCTGGTGTCTGCTTATTATGTTTCTGAAAGGGCACATAGTATTATTCAGCTACTTCTCCAAAAAGGTAACTTGCAGACTACCCAAGTACTGAACTTTACATACTGAACTGCTATTCAGTATGTAAAGTTCCCCGAGCCTACTTTCATCTACATCTGGCAGAATTTCCCATATGGATTTCATTCTAAGTACATACTTCTTATTTATTTTGTTTTCCAAAACTCAATCATTGAAGATAATTTAAAAGTAAGATTGGTCTTCTACTAGTGTATAATACTATCTCCCTATACTATTTTTCTCAGATAAATGTTTTCTTGTCTGATAAGTATAGAGAGGTAACACAATACCCGCTCATGACAGCTATTTCTGTCAAAAAAGAACACTGTGTAGTGCAGTCAATTCTTAATTAACCAGGGTCATGGGGAACAGGCAAAGTATGGATTAAGTGTAATTCTACAGGTAAGCCCTACAGTTCATTTTTATCCATTAATTTCAACCTCTTTCCTAATCACAAGTTTTATCAGAGCTCTTGATAATTAAGTAAATGTGGAGATTTGTGTTTCACTTCCTTTCTTATCCTTGTCTAATGAGCAGGGCAATGGAGAGTGGGGAACAAGGGGCAGTGGTATTATCTCCTAATATGATAATCAGTTACTGGATCTGAAGAAGTAGTCTATGTTGGCTCATTACATAGTCTTAGTTTCTTCCTGAAGTTTCTGGGGTTTCATTATTAAGACTTGACCACAAATCAGGAATCAAAAGAATAAAGAAGAGATAATTTTTTAAAAATCCAGAATGGTTTCAGATGTCTGAAATATAGCCACTAGCTGTATAATTCTGGGGTCAAGAACTACTAATTCAGGCAATTTTAATCCCAGTACTGCTTTTGTCTTTCTGAGCAATCTTTCTGCTTGCAAGCTTTGATTTTCTGTCTGTGAAAAAAGGATTCCTCCAGACTACCCTTGGGTTAGTTTGAAGACAAACTGATAATAACAAAAAAAATGTGTTTTGTAAAAATAGATGCAAAATCAATGTGGTAGTCATTGAGCTGTGTTCCACAGAGACTCTAGCTCCAGAAGACTACCCTGGGAGACTATGGCCAGCTGGAGATCCATAGAGTTTCTGAATCTCATCCACGTGAATATAAACATGTGCATAGGTCACTCTACAGTCTTCTATGAGGGTTGCAAGTGTTCCAGGCCTGTGTGATAGTTGCATATTCTTAGCACAAAGAAGCAGTGAAAGCAACTGTATATATAAACTGTGTGCTAATAAATAAATACACGAATAAATAAATTATTACTTACATTAGAATTTCCCTTTCTCTTGGCCTCATTCACTCCCATCTGTAAAAAGAGGATGTTGGACTAGATGATCTTTAAGGCATTTCCAGCTCTATGAGTCTGCGATGCTTGTTGTAAAACTTACAACTTTGCCCTGTTTGTTCTTCCCTTTGAGTCTTGCCCTCAACAGAAAGTCAAAATGTCTGAACTTCTGATGTCGGTTCAAGCCATACTGCTGAATAGAAAAAAAAAGAAACATAGCTTTTTCTCTTCTATTTGGGTACTTTTATCATACTTTGAAGACAAGAAGTACTGAAATTAATGTGGGTGCATATTATAATTTCTTTGTTCCGGTCTGATATCTATGTTTGGTAGTCTAACAAATTTTACCAAAATGAGTTGATATGTTAAATGAAGCTGAAAATAACTAAATACCAATTTAGAGTGATGACTCAGGCTGGACTTGATAACAAATAAACAGGACTTTTTAATAAAAAATCATGTTATTCTTGTTTAAAGAGAGATTACACGTTTGAAAAGAATAGATCATTATTATCTACTTCTCAAGAACAACACAGGCATATACTATAGCACAGGCACCAATTAGCAATGATTTTCTTAAACCAGTTTAGTAGGGACAAAAGGACATGTAAATAGACAAGTGCAAAAATATGTCCATATGTGGAACAAGGGGGATCATGAAGGAGTAAGTAATCAGTTTGAACTAGAGGCAGAGGAAGTGGCCAGAACATAGGGTGTAAATAAGGACCCATGGAGAAGTAATGCTCAAAAGCTATCTGGCCCCATAAAAGACATTATAAACCCCAATAAGGAGTTTTGACTTGATCCTTTAGTCCAGTGTGTCCCAAAGTGTGCTGTACTTATGAGAGATTATTTTGGCTGGCATATGAGTGAGCTTGGTTATTTTTAATAGTGTGATATGTATTTTAATGTGTATTAGCAAAAATGAATTAGGTCTCCAAAGTTATGGTTTCACAGATGTTATTGCTCAGAGCAAAGCTAATTTTTTAAATGAATAAATTTAAAGTAAAATATTACCTAAGTAATAGTAAAGATGGTACACAGGTATGGCCAAACTATATAAGGGTGAAACGCAAGTGACCAGTATTTGGGAAACACTTCTGTATGGGAGTTACTGAAGGGTTTTTTAGGCAGTGGAATAAAATTGTCAAGTTTATGGTTTAGGAAGATCAATCTGTCTGTAACACAGAGGATGGGTAAAAGAAGGGAATAGTTAGGAGAATATTGCAGTAAAGCCTGAAGTAAGGCAGTAGCAGTGAGACTGTGTAGAACAGATAGATGTGAATGATATTAAGTACACAGCATCCATAGTTCTTGGTGACTTTATTAGTTCACGGTCCAACCAGCAAAATGGAAGCCATTCTAAATATAACTGAGATGACAAAAAAAAAATAAAGATTAGCAACAGTGGGAAGACCCTACAACTCCTAAGGCTGAAAGGACAATAAGAAGAGATTGTGGTGCCAGAGACAGAGAGCAGAGGCCACCCCATGGAGGATTGAATCACAGCAAAATTGTCCAATATTAGCTGAAGACATGGAGGAAACACAGCTGTTACAATTAGACATTGGAGTATCTTTTCTTCACATCCTTCGACTTCCTACCAGTGTCTCTTATGGGTTGAATTCAATCAGAAACTTCTGTCAAAGAACCCTGGGAAACACAGACTGCAGGAATCAACCATTCTGCAAAAAAGAACAGACCAGGGAAGGGTGAGGAATTCATCGAAGAGTAAACAAGTCTCTGATTTGGCATACTTATGGATGGAAAGTGAAGGAGAAAGAAATATCTAAGACAAAATCCATATTATGACTCAAGGAGTTGGTGGTTAATATTTTCATCCTCTGAGATAAGAAATATTGGAGTGGAAATAGGTTTAGGGGTATGATGAGTTCATTTCTTAACAAATTACCTTTGAGACATCTGTGGAACATCCAGCTAGAGAAGACCTGTAGAGAGTTGAAACACAGTAGTGAAAGCTGGCTGGTGATAAAGATTTAATCAAGAGTGGTAGTTAAAACATGAAAATTAATTGATCAGAAATATTGTGCAGATTGAGAAGATGAGAGAGCCAAGGAAGATGCTTTAGGGAAAACTACCAATAAAATGATAGGCAGAGAAAAAGAAGGCAGTAAGGAAGCCTGAGAAGGAAACTTCAGAGAGGTGGGATTGAATATAGTATCTCAGGAGCCCAAGCAGGAGACAGTTTCAAGAAGGGAATCTTCAACAATGCCAAATCCACCAAAAGTGATCAAGTAAGGTGAGAATCAAAAGAGGTCCATGGTCTCTTCCTAATAGGTCATTAACATCCTTTGAAAGAGCAGATTCAATGGAGATTTAGAAGTAGATAGCGTTTTATAATGGTCTGAGGAGAGAATGGGAAATGAGGAAGAAATTGGACAGAGTCATGTGCACCACTTCACAAAAAGTTTGTTAAAAAAAAAAAAAAGATCCACCTGCCTTAGCCTCCCAAAGTGCTGGAATTACAAGCATGAGCCACCGTGCCCGAAACCCCGTTTCTACTAAAAATAAAAATAAAAATAATTGGCTGGGCGTGGTGGCAGGCACCTGTAATCCCACCTACTTGGGAGGCTGAGGCAGGAGAATTGCTTGAACCTGCGAGGCGGAGGTTGCAGTGAGCCGAGATTGCGCCACTGCACTCCAGCCCGGGGAACAGTGTGAGACTCCGTCTCAAAAAAAAAGAAACAGAAGAGAGGGTAATAGCTTGAGGAGAGTGCAGGATCCAGAGAGGTTGGTAAATTTTACTTTTCTTTCTTCTTTAAATTTTATTTTACCATAAGCTATTGGGGTACAGGTGGTATTTGGTTACCTGAGTAAGTTCTTTAGTGGAGATTTGTGAGAACCTGGTGCACCCATCACCTGAGCAACTTGGACGTGCTTATATGTGTATGGAAAGGAGTAAGAAACATTGGAGATGCAAAGAAGAGAAAGAATAGTTAATAGAATGATATTCCTAAAGAAATGTTAAGTGTTAGGCACCAGAAACAAGTAGAGATATTGGACTTGGACAGAAGAAGGAAACTTCTGAGCCCAGAGGAAAGGAAATGAGAGAGAGTTCACAAAAAGATGATTTTTAGAAATGATGAATTAAGAGCATCTATATGTAACAGTCTCAATTTTGTCTGTGATGTAAGAGTTAAGATAAGCTTCTAAAGATAGTGGGGAGGTGATGGAGTAGGACGCTTTAGAATTGTCACCCTGAGGTCTAGACAAGGACAGGGACCAGAAGCATAAAATTGAGAATGAAATAAGATTGGAGAATGCAAATTTGCCACAACACGAATTTGCACAACTGTGTGATTTCTTCCAGCAGTCTCAATATTATTCGTTGTAGAAGTTGAGAAGCGAGTGGTTGGAATAGTCTAAGCACAGTGGATATGTTAGAAAAACTGGAAATGGAGGCCATGGAACTTGTTTATCAAGATAGTGGTTTCAGTGAAGCATTAGGGGTCCAGGATCAAGAGGTAAGGGGTTGAAGTAGTAAAAGAACCTGGAGATCCCATGATTTGACAAATTCTTCTGCTGGAATTTATAAATGTGACACTAGTGTAGTATTGGATTGTTTCTGGTTTATTTCACTTAAGTTTTGTGAGCTAGAAAAAAATAAATAAATTAGAGAGCTATATATGTATTACATCTTGGCTACATAAAACTCATCATTTTAGTTAACCTTCACAATTATCTGTAGAGTAGATATCCATTTTAGAGAAGACACAACTGAAGCTCAGAGAAATCTTGCTGAAGTTAACCGTGGCTGGTTATCAGCACAGAAAAGACTCAAATTCAGATCCGTATGACTTCAAATTCAGTGCTGTTTCCACTATTTCCTGCTGTCTCTCTACCAAAAAGAAAGAGAAGAAAATTTATATGTGAATTTAACATATGATCAAATGGGCATGAAGCACTCCTGGAAAGCAACACTTCCCAAGATGATGTTTCCAGATGGGACCACTGGTGTTCTCCAAAGGTCATCCTGATCAGGTCCATAGACTGATCTCTTGTAGGTGTTAACATTTACAGTATAGCAAGGCCTCTACTTTGCTTCCTGGCATGAATAAATAATTTGCTTATAATATTTAAACAAGACATCATCTCATTGGTGTTTCACTTAAAGTAGTGCCAGCCTTCCCATTAGTTTTAAGGAGTTTGGGTTTGTTTTCTTGACTGTGGCAAGTGAGAGTTGGAGGTGCACATGATCCACAGAGCTTTTACCGCTGGAAGAGGTCCACAGACTGAAAAAGTCAGAAAGCCACTACAACAATGCCCTGGAAGCTGTGTACTACCTTCAGAGCTTAAAGAAATGACTGTGTACTTGAGTGAGGCAATGCTTGACACTCAGAATCTTGACTAAAGTTAGTAAAGATCTAAACTGAGTCAGGGGCAGATTAAAGTAGCACAACAACCAAAGCTGGCAAGCCAGAATTCAGCAACCTCGCCCTAGAAATCCCCCTGGTCTGCAGCCTTAAGCTGAGACAAACATAAGACAGCTGAGTTCTCTAGACTCCAGTTCTTGGTATTGAAAGCAGGAAAGGGCATCGTTTTCTTTTCCAATTTGTGGACACTTCCTCCCAAAAAAAAAGCCTTAATAATTACAGTATGATGGAATTAGGCAGTAGGTACTCTGGAATTGGTCAGTGATTCTCTTATATTGAGTACTGAAATAAAAGGAAGCATTTGTTGAGCATCTAATGCATGCTATGCACTAGTTTTATCCTCATAATAACCCTTTGAGGCAAGAATCATTACCCCTACATTAGAGTTGATAAAATGAGATACAGAGAACCTAATTAAGTTTATCAAAGTTTTGTAGCCAGTAAATAGCATAAATGGGTTTTGCATGTACATCTACGTGATTTCAAAATTCCTTATGTCACAAGATTTCTAAGTAACAAAAGGGAGACAGTCATTTGTAATAGCCACATGAGCAAAGTGATTGCAGCTTATCCATCCCTGAAGCTATCTATGAACAGCAATACTACTTATATACATATAATGCCTTATGAGAGTTCCTTAAAATTTTTTGTGTGTTCCATGAAAACCTTTAATATCTGGAGAAGCCTCTAAAGCACTTTTAAAATGTGTAAAATACAAAAGAATACAATGTAAATACATTGAATTGAAATTTAATTATCAAAATTAAAAAATTCATATGGCAATATATATACTTTTTATTAAGATTTTAAATAAAAGATCCAGCAGTGGATCTACCTATAATTTCAAAATACATTTATAATCAAAGGAAATCCTAAATTTTACTTAGAAATCAATAAAAATGAACATGTAATTTTTCTTATAAAAGTTTTTTTTTTAAGCCTGAATTCTATTCTTGTACTCTGTGAGGGCTTCACAAGGGGTCTACACAGAGACATGTTGGAGCTGACATGAACTGGCATGCAAACGATGATTATGAAATTTTCAGGAAGTTTGCAAACTGGTTGCTAAATGCAGTAATTGTTAAAAGGTAAATTATATAATTTTGCAATTCAATAAATTATATTAAAAACAAAGGCAATAAACATTCAAAACTATTATTTCCTAATTCATTCACTGCATTTTATTATTGTCTATGATTTCTAGGTTATATATTTGTATCTATTGGATCTGTATGATGGAAATGCTGTGTATTTGTGCAGTGCATTCCACCATGGTATCACTTCCCAAGTCCACATTCAATGACATCAAGTTGGTAATTTGAAATCAGCTATGGAGATTGGCAAGTGCTACAACCCTGGGTTTTTTTATTCTGCACTGTCAGCTGTTAAATACTCAATGTGACTCCTTCGTGTCGCTGCACTCCAGGTTAAGAACATCTGGTAGGACAAGTAACACACCTGAAGATCTATATCTAAGGAATTCTTTCGAATCAAGGTTCTAGGGTAGTTCTAACAAAGATTGGATTTCATCCAAATTAAGAACTTCCGCTCTTCAAAGATATGCTTAGGAGAATGAAAAGACAACCAACAGACCTGGAGAGAATATTTGCAAATCTCATACCCAATAAAAGATTTATATCTAGAATATATAAAGAATTATTAAAACTAACAATAAGAAAACAACCAACCAAATAAATAAAATGGACAAAATATTTAAATATACATTTCAACAAAGAAGACATGTGAATGACAAGTAAGCCCCTAAAAAATTTCCAATATCATTAGTCATAGGGAGATAGAAATTGAAGCTACAGTGAAATACCACTACTTACACACTCAAGAATGACTAAAATTAAAAACACTGGCCATACCAGGTGTTGATGAATGTGAGGAGCAACTGGAATTATCATACGTTGGTGGTGATGAGAATGTAAAATGGTGCAACCTCTTTGGAAAAAAGGTTGGCAGCTTATTATAAAGATAAATTTTCCCCTACCATATGACCTACCCAGTTCAGTCCTAGGTATTCCCACAAGAGAAATAAAAGCATATGTTCACACAAAGACATGCCCATAAATGTTTATAGTATAATTATTTTTAATAGTTAAAACTAGGAACAACCCATATGTCCATCAAAAGATGAATTGATAAAAAATTGTGGTATAATAATTTAACTGACTACTACTCATTCATAAAGAATAAGCTATTAATACACACAACATGAATTAATCTTTTAAAAAATTATGCTGAC
The DNA here is from genome assembly GCF_009828535.3 of Hylobates moloch. Classification (NCBI taxonomy): domain Eukaryota; kingdom Metazoa; phylum Chordata; class Mammalia; order Primates; family Hylobatidae; genus Hylobates; species Hylobates moloch. The sequence goes on along the minus strand of NW_026652282.1, from coordinate 90,971,077 downwards.
TGGAGGAAGCCAGTCAAAAAAGAATGCATATTGATTGATTTCACTTAGAGAAAATTCTGGAAAGTGCAAGCTCATCTGTCATGGCATAAAGCAGATCAATGTTTGCCTGGGAGTGGGGAAGGGTAGAGAAGGTGGGGACGGACATGAAGGAAGGATTACAAAGGGGCGTGAGGAAATTTTGGAGAGTGACAGACATACTCACTATCTTTTGATTGTAGTAATCATTTCATCAGTGTATACATTCGTCAAAGCATCAATTGTATGCTTTAAACATGTGCAGTATATTGTATGCCAATTGTACCTCCAAATACACCTTTTTAAAAGAGTAACACTGATTCTGTCAGCAAAAGCTTTAAATAGACATTACAGCAAATAAGATATATGGATGGCAAATAAGTTCTTTAAGCAGGGTGATTATATTTCCTGATTAACATGTTTAAGGCCCTTTCACTATGCCAAGTCACTAGGGACCAATTATTTGAGAAGTAACTGTTCCAGATTTGCTAAGTGGTATCCTCATAAGGTCTAAATATTCCACCCAAAGTAAATCACCCATTTTCCTCCATATCTAACACATATTATGTGAACTTATGTAGAAGGTATAAGCAGAGCGAGTTTTTCTTTACAGGAAGAGAAGGTAAGACAGAGATATTAAGCAATATATCTCAGGTGACACAATTGGTCAATGGCAGAAATGGGACTAGAATCCAGATATCCATCTTCTCAGTTAAAAGACTAAGAGAAACGTCTGTGTTGGAAGAATCTTCAGTGATTCCGCAGGGTGATTAGAATTCATAGCAGGCTACTGAGAGGTAGGCCTGCTTGTTGAAGGAATCCGTTTTCTGTTCAATTTTAACAAGGCCTTGGGAGAGATTGCAGTGTAATCAAACTTGGCACTCCTAAATGTTTAAAGCATGCTTTAAGTTTGGTAGCATTTTTCCTTCTTAATCAAAAGGCCTCTTATCAATATGCTATTGCTTGATACTGCTAATCTGTCCATTTAGTACATAGAAGACTCACATTCATCCACAGATCCAGGAACAATATCTGAGCCAACATTTCATTAACTTGTATATTTTTCCCAAACCAATGATTGGTTGTGTCCCCCTCCCCTGCTTGCCCCACCCCTTTTCCCTTTAGATGTTGCTGGGGAGATTCTGGCACAGCCCTCCAGGAAGAGGAGGGAAATGGGTAGAGAAAGGGGGAGTTAAAGGGTGAGTTACCAGAGGTCACTGTTCTCAAAACAGACAAAAAGGGAGAAAGGAATGGGAAAACCCAAGCCTCTGCATGCCTCTCTCAGAGACAGGGCCTCCTTATGTGGGAATCCTGCCAGAAAATTTGAGGTAGCTCTGAGAAGGAAGGCCATAGGGATTAAGAATGTTCTTATACTCCTGTCTAAGGACCATTTACAGAGTATAGGCAGCCTGTTATACACAAACACCTATTCTTCAATGGAAGACACACACGTCACCTACTTGTGTGTACACAATGGTAAACAGCGGCCTCAGCAGCTACAAAGATACGCACATACTCTCAGGCAGAAACAAAGGGACAAAGGGACGCATCCAGAAAAATGCACATTTTCCAAGCCCTCTAAAAATCACTTAAGCCCAGAGGGAAAATGTGGGAGAAAGAGTAAGGAAACCCATAGGTGGTAGGTGAGCCATAGCGAGTGGGACTAGGGTGGGGTTTGGACTTGCAGAGGTGAGAAACTGGATTAGTAGTTAGGTGTGAAAGAGTGAGGGTAAATGAGTTAGTCTGATTCCATAGAAACTCTACCTAAAGGTAGATTAGAACAGAATGAGCTACAAATCTTCCCAAGTACTAGTGTTTCAAAGCTAGAATTCTCTGTCAAGGCTTTGCATTCTCCAAACTAAAGTAAATTTTAATAACTTTTCCACTTTCTCCAATAGATTTACATTTTAGCCCAATTGTGGAAGTGCAAAATGACCATATTAATATGTATGTGTAGATTTATTTTATTTAAATAATTCAAACATATAGGAAATATATTTCTAAGGAAATAAGCATGTACCTCAGGTGATAGAAAGGCAAAAAGCCAAATACAAAAACAACTAGAGCTATCTGAGAAGAAGAAAAAAAAAACATATAAAATTGAGGGCATCTTTTAACCACTGAAAAGCAGAAATTAGACAAAGAGAATAAAAAACTACCTATTTCCTTTTTGAATTGTTTTTAGTGTTGGCACACATTTGAAGGCACATATAGAGACTGCTAAATCAATGCCCAATATAGTCTCACTATACTATTGTGAGTCACTGGAGGCAGGGCTAGGCTAAAATAGTGGAAAATCTGAAAAACACATTTTTAAAGATACGTACTTTTATTAAGACAGTTACTTCCAGTATGTTAACAAAAGTTTGCTTAGGAAAGGATCTGTTTTCCACAAAGAGTTCAGAATGGATGTTTAGTACAATTGCAATTACCCTCAACCCAGCTATGAGAGTTTTTCAATGAAACAGATTTCCCATTGGCACTCCATCTCTTGGGCAAATAACAATAGCTAAAGTTTGTTGAGTACTTCCTATGTACCAGGCAGACACTGTGGTAAGCATTTACATTTTTTGTCACATGTATTTCTCACAATTACCTTATGAAGTAGATTCAATGATTATACCCATTTTACTGATGAGGAAACCTGTGACTTCCAAAAATTAGGTACCTTCCTCAAAATTATACACGTAGTAAGAAGTAAAGTCCAGATTTGAACCCAAATAGGCTGACTCCAGAGCCTGTGCTATTAGCTGGAGTACTGTGCTTTCTCAACATAAACAACCTTTTGCCTCAGGTAAAAACTCTGGTATCAGGGATTTGTTTTCAAAATGAAAGAAACTTTCAGAGTATGTTTGGCATCAGCACACACTGAACCCTCTCTTCTACATACTCCATCTCTGCAGCTACGTATGTGGTTCCAAACAAAGATCACTGACTTTCAGAGTCATGAGCCTCAGGGTCTGCAGGGATCTTCTGGCATCAAAGAAAGAGCCAGTTATCTTCAGTAGACTCTATTTCTAAAGCTGGAAAGCAAACTAGCACCTTTCAGAGGAATTTGTAACATGGATTGAACATATAATCGTTTTCTGCCTAACTTTCAGTTAACCAGGGAAGTAAGTCAACTACAACCTCCCATCCCTGAACAGTCCAAGAAATCAAGGCCTTGCTGCAATGAGTCTAACAATTATTTACATGTATATGAATACACTTTTAAAAGTGCACCTCCAATCGTATCTTCTTGGAAAACCTTTTTTTTCTTTAGCTACTACATAACTTTAGCCCAGCCCTACCTTATTGCAATTCTCAAAGATTATTAATTACAAGAGTCTGGATTAATGAAGATTTATGTATTTGCCCTTGATAAGAAATACTAACACCAATCTAATATAATCATTCAATGTTTTTATTGTATAATTAAAAAAATGCACTTTGGGAGGCTGAGACAGGCGGATCACAAGGTCAGGAGATCGAGACCATCCTGGCTAACACGGTGAAACCCTGTCTCTACTAAAAATACAAAAAATTAGCCGGATGTCGTGGTGGGCGCCTGTAGTCCCAGCTACTCAGGAGGCTGAGGCAGGAGGATGGCGTGAACCCGGGATGCAGAGCTTGCTGTGAGCCGAGATGGCACCACTGCACTCCAGCCTGGGTGACACAGAGAGACTCTGTCTCAAAAAAAAAAAAAAATGCTATATGAATCAACAATGATTATGACTATAGATCAAAAAAGGAGAGGGGGATTGAAAGAAAACTAAAGAAATCACTTTGATAGGTTCAAAAGTTAAAAAGCTACTGGGTTAGTTACCATGGATACCATGTTCTGACTATAATACTGGGCTTTTGCTCACAGACACTAAAGGTCTGACTCTTCAGCTGCATACCTCCTTTCTGTGCCTGCAGTAGCAACTACTTGAAATGAAAATTCTGTATTTTGATGAATGAGAATGCAATGAGAAATTTCCTGTGCAAGAATCGTAACTCGCTGAAAACATATTCCAATGAGGTTAATTCCAGAAGGATTTTTATCTCATTTTCGATCACCAAAGACTTCTAAATAAAATTCACTACACAACAACCTTTATAAATCCATAGTAAAGAATCAGAAATCAGGAATTGGTCAGAACCACAATAGGCCTTTATGGCCCCTTTTTTTTAATCATTGACTCTTGCCACCCAGTGGCACACATTCTTACTGCCCATTTATTGAGGCTTTATGGGGTCTGGGCAGACAAATAAAATGGCAGATTGTGAATTCCCTCCATAAATTGCAGAAACAAGAATACCAGAAATATTTACCAAAATAAGTAGCTGTGTGAAGAGTTCTTTGCTTCCTTCATACCCTCTGGATTTAACAAAATATGTAAGATGTTTCTATTGAATTACAAGAGAAAAAATGAGCAGATAAGAGGATTTAAAAAAAAGGCAAAGAAGGAGAAGCACCCCTGTGTATAGCATATGGACTATAGGGTAAAATAGACACAAAGTTAGTGTCTAACACGCTCAAATCCCAGCTCTGTCATTTTACTAAATGGGTAACTATGGGTAAATTACTCAATCTCACTAAGACTCATCTTACTCATTTATAGGAAAGAGACCATAACTGTAGAGTTGCTCTAAAGGTAAAATGAGTCATATGTGTGGAACACTTGAAACAATGTCAATTATTCACTAAATGTTAATTTTTAAATTATTATCTGACATCTCTTAGTCACTGATTTCCTTCTGGCTGTGGCAAACTTACAAGCTTCTTGCCATATCAACTACTTTCCATATTGTAAGGGAACACTGACAAAATCTTCATTTCCTGCATGCTTCTTCATGCACCTTCCTACTTCTCCCTGCCCCCAAGTTTATTCACTATCAGGCTTTCTAACCCCATAATCTGATACCTGTTTCACCTTGCCTTCTACGCAGCTCATGTTCTTCACTGTTCTCTGCTCCATGAGAAACAGAACCCGGCCTTTTGTGGCCCTGTATCTTCCTTGTCCCTGAGTTATGTGAATCAGTAATTTTCCACAGCCTTCAGGACTTTACCTTGTTCTCAAAACCTTGACTCACTCTTTCCTTTATTTTTATATTGCAAGCCCCCTGACCAATCTGAAATGATCCTCTCTATCTTTAGGGAACATTCCCATCTCTAACTATTTTTACTTATCCACTCTATTGTGCTTTCTTCTGTGCCCTGTGAATTGCTTTTTTCAGAATCTTCATATGCTGTTATCAAAAGCTTTCTACACAGTCGACAATATAGCTGTAAAAATTCTAAATAAAACTAAATTTCAATAAGCATGGTCAAGGAAAGTAAAACAGAAGGTATAAATAAGTAAATCACAAATCAAAAGAAAAATTACAAATCCAGATGAAGTTATGAAATTATAAAACAATACTACATATAACTTTATGTAAATTAATTTGAAATTCTGACTGAAATTAAATGATAGTTTTCCTTATGTATATCCAGTTGTTCTAGCATGACTTGTTGAAAAGACTGTCCATTTTCCATTGAATTTCCTTGGTAATTTTATTTAATATCTATATGTGGGTATATCACTGGACCCTGTCTTATTCCATTTATCTTACTGATGTTCTGTCTGGATGATCATTCTATTGCTGAAAGTGTGGTGTTGAAGTTCCCTACTATTATTGTATCTCTGTCTATCTCTCCCTTCCAACATAATAATATTTGCTTTATATATTTAGGTTTTTTGATGTTGGGTGCATATATATTTATATATTTTCGTATCTTCTTGCTGAAGGAACACCATTGTCATTCTGTAATGACTTTTATTGTCTCTTCTTACAATTATTTTATATAAGTTTAGCTGTTCTTGTGCCCTTTTGGTTTCTATTTGCATGGAATGTATTTTGCCATCCATTCACTCTAAGTGTGTCTTTACAGGTAACATGAATGTCTTGTAGGTAGCATGTCATTGGGTCTTATTTATTCATTCAGCCACTCTACATATTTTGATTGCAGAGTTTAATCTATTATATTCAGGGTAATTATTGATAGGTAAGAACCTATTTCTGCCATTTTATTAATTGTTTTCTAATTGCTTTGTAGATCCTTTGTTTATTTCTTCCTTCTTTGGTGCCTTCCTTTGTGGTTAGGTGATTTTTCTCTAGTTGTATGTTTTGGTCTCTACTTTAAATTTTTTGTGTATGTACTATAAGACTTTTTTGTGGTTACCATGAAGCTTACATGTCATTTTATAGTTATAACAGGTTATTTTAAGATAACAACTTAACTTTTATAGCTAATTTGTGTAACAAAAATATCATCCACACTATTACTCCACTTCCCAACACAAATATTTTGGATTTTTGATGTCAAATTTCATGTATTTTTATATTGTGTGTATGTTAAAAATTATTGTAGATGGAAGTGATGTGGAACAAGATGGAAAAATAGAAAGCTCCACTGATCATCCCCCTCACAAGGACACCAAGTTAATACCTAACTACACAGAAAAAGATGCCTTTATAAGAGCCAAAAATCAGGTGAAGACTCACAATACCTAGTTTTAACTTCATGTGATTGAAAGGGGCACTGAAGAGATAAAAAAAAAAAAACAGTCCTGAATAGCCAATGCCACCCGTCCCCCATACCCACAAGCCACTGCATTGTGTGGAGAGCATCTCTGGGCACTGGGGCAGGGAGAACACAAAAATTGCGAGTCATTAAACTCAGTGCCGTACTGCTACAGCAGAAAGGAAAACCAGGTCAAACTCACCTGATGCCCATCCACAGAGGGACCATTTAAACTGGCCCTAGCCAGAGGAGAATTGCCAATCCCAGTGGTCCAAACTTGAGTGCCCACAAACCTCACCATGGAGGGCCAAAGTGCTTTTGGTCTCTAAGTAAACTTGAAAAGCATTCTAGGCCATAAAGACTGCAACACTTAGACGAGTCCTAGGGATGAAATGAACTAGATCCAGAGACTGTAAACTGGGGTAGGGGGAGTGAGGGGGTACATACTGAGACACCAGCTGGGGCAGCCAAGGGAATGCTGATATAATCTCTCCCCTAACCTCAGGCTGCACAGCTTGTGACTCCAAAAGATACCCTTTTTTCCTTGAGGAGAGGAGAGGAAATCGTGGGGAGGACTTTGTCTTGCATCTTGGAGACCAGCTTAGCCACAGCAGGATAGGGCTAGGGCACTGGTCAGAGTCATGAGGCCCCTGTTCCAGAACCTAGCTTCCAGATGTTTCTAGACATACCCTGGGACAGAAGGGAACCTGTTGCCATGAAGGGCCACATTCTGGCAGTATTGATCCCCTGATAACTGAAGAGCCCTTGGTCCCTGGATAACCAGCAAAGCAATACTCAAGTATAATGTTGAGGTCCTCGAGTGAGCCTGTGAGGCATGTTGGCTTCAGGTACCAACACCACCACAGGGGAATAGAGCAACAAGTGAGCTCTTGGGGTCCCCAATTCCAAAACTTGACTCTTAGGTGGCATTTTTGGACCTTCCCTGGGCCAGAGGGGAGCCCATTGCCCTGAAGGGTGAGTCCCAGGTGAGGCAGCATTCACCACAAGCTAACAAGAAACCTTGGGCCTTAGGGGCACATTGGTGGTAGTCTGGCTATACTCCTCTTGGCCAAGAGTGACTGTGGCTACAGGGTGAGGCTTTAATAACAGTAAGCCCTTCAGTAGCAGAATTGATCAAGCATAATAAAGGATTGGTGAGCTTGAATACAGGCTATTGGAAAATACACAGTCAAAGGAGACAACAGAAAAAAAAAACCATGAAGCCCACCTACAGGACCTGGAAAATAGTATCAAAATGGCAAATCTAACAGTAATTGGCCTTAAAGAGGAAGTACAGAAGAGATGTGGGTAGAAAGCTTATTCAAAGGGGTAATAACAGAGGACTTCCTAAACCTAGAGAAAGCTATCAATATCAATATCCAAGTACAAAAAGGTTATAGAACACCAAGCAGATTTAACAAAGATGACTACCTCAAGGCATTTAATAATCAGACTCACAAAGTCAAGGATAAAGAAAAGGTTCTAAAAGCAGCAAGAGATGATAAACAAATAACGTACAATGGAGCTCTGATATATCCGGCAGCAAAGTTTTCAGTGGGAAACTTACAGGCCAGGAGAGAGTGACATGACATAGTGGGAACCTTACAGGCGAGGAGAGAGTGACATGACATATTTAAAGGGCTGAAGGAAAATACCTTTTACCTTAGAAGAGTATGTCCTGTGAAAATATCCTTCAAATATGAGGAAGAAATAAAGACTATCCCAGACAAACAAAAGCTGAGGGATTTCATCAACACCAAACCTGTTCTACAAGAAATGCTAAAGGGAGTACTTCAATCAGAAAGAAAAAGACATTAATGGACAATAATCACCTGAAGGTACAAAACTTCCTGGTAACAGTGAGTACACAGAAAATCACAGAATAGTATAACACTGTAACTGTGTGTAAACTGCTCTTATCCTAAGTAGAAATGATAAAAACAGTCAAGAATAGTAACTACAACAACTTTTCAAGACATAATCAGTACAAAAAGATATAGACACAATAAAAAGTTTAAAAGTGAGAGGACAAAGTTAAGGCAAGTTTTTATTAGTTTTCTGTTTGTTTATGCATAGTGTTGTTATCAGGTTAAAATAATGGATTATAAGATAGCATTTGCAATCCTCATGGCAACATCAAACATGCAAACATAAAATAGATGCACAAAAAATAAAAAGCAGAAAACTATATCATATCACCAGAGAAAATAATCTTCACTAGAAGAAGACAGGCATGAAAAAAGCGAAGAAGAAAAGTCCACAAAACAACAGAAAACAAATGAAGAATGGCAGGAGTAAGTGCTTATATATCAATAATAACATTGAATGTAAGTGAAATAAACTCTTCTATCAAAAGACAGACTGGCTGAGGGGTGAAAAAACAAGCTCATTGATCTGTTGCCCACAAGAAAGACACTTCACCTATAAAGACACACATAGACTGGAAACAGAGGGATACAAAAAAAAAAAAAATCCATGAAAATGGAAGCCAAAAAAGAGCAGGAGGCACTATACTTATATTAGATAAAACAGATTTCAAGACAAAAACTATAAGAAGGCAAATGTCACTATATAATAATAAAGGGGTCAGCTCAGCAAGAGTATATAAGAGTTTTAAATATATATGCACTCAACATTGGGGGACATAGATGTACAAAGGAAATATTATTAGAGTTAAAGAGAAGATAGGGCCCCAATACGATAATAACTGGAGACCTCAATATCCCACCTTCAGCATTCCACAGATCTTCCAGGCAGAAAATCAACAAAAAAAATTACACTTATTATGCAGTCTAGACCAAATGGAGTTAATAGATATTTACAGAACATTTCATTCAAGAACTGGAGAATACACATTGTTTCCCTCAGCACGTGGATAATTCTCAAGGAGACACCAAATGTTTGGTCACAAAACAAGTCTTGAAATGTTCAAAAAATTGAAATAATATCAAGCATCTTCTCTGACAGCAATGGAATATAACTCAGCTTAAAAAAAATCCCTTTAGCATTTCTTCTAAGACAAGCCTAGTGAGGACAACCTCCCTCAGCTTTTCTTTGTCAGAAGACATCTTTAATGCTCCTCAATTTCCGAAGGACAGTGTTGCTGGTTAAAGTATTCTTGTTTGACAGATTTTTTTTTTTTTTCCTTCAGCACTTTGAATATATCATCCCACTCTCTCCTGGCTTATTAAAAGTTCTGCGGAGAAAACTACTGTTAGCCTGTTGGAACTCCCTTATATGTGATATGCTTCTTTGCTCTTGTTGATTTCAGGATCTTGTCTTTGATTTTTGAGGGTTTGATTACAATATGTCTTGGAGTAGTCTTGTTTGAATTGGCTGATTAAAGACCATTGACCTTCCTGTATCTGGATATTTATATCGTTCTACAGATTTGAAAAGTTTTTGCTATTATTTCATTAAGCAATTTTTCTACCCCTTTATCTTTCTCTTCTCCTTCTTAAACTCCTATGACTCAAAAATTTGGTCTTTTCATGCAGTCTCATAACTCTTTTATTCTCCATTCCTTTTCATTTCTTTTTTCTTCTCTTACTATATATTTTCAAATAACCTGTCTGAGTTCACAGATTATTTCTTCTGCTTGATCAGTCCTGCTGTCAGTGCTCTCTATTGCATTATTCATTTTGTTCATTGTATTTTAAACTTGAGAATATCCAATTTTTTATTATTTCAATCTCTGTTAAGTTCCTAATTCTGGTAATACATTGTCTTTATCATTTTGTTAAATTATTTATCTGTATTTTATTGAAGTTTGTTGAGCTTCCTTAAACAAGTTATTTTAAATTTTTTATCATGCGGTTTATACATCTCAATTTATTTAGGGCTGGTCACTGGTGCTTTATTTTGTCCTTTTGGTGATATTTCCCTGATCTTGACCCTTGGGGCCCTGCATTGGTGTGTATACATATGAAGAGGCATATACTTATTCCAGTCTTTGCAGACTGGCTTTGTCTGGGAAAGCCCCTCAACAGTCGGCTTGTCTAGGTATTCTGGGAAGGCTGTCTGGCATGGTCCATGGGTGGGCTTGCCACTGGAGTCTTTGGGCTGGATTGCCTCATGCTTGGATCAGCAGGTGGGAGGGCCTGGATCCTGGATCCACTTCAGTTGACCTGTTGATTTGGTTTCCTGGAATTGGCCTGAAGTCTGTATCCCTGGAACTCAGCCTGAAGCCTGTTTCTGTTGGGGCTTCATGGTGCTGAGGAGGGCTTGAAGCCTAGGGCATGAAGGGCCGGTGAGGTTCGGCAGTGGGCCTAAAGCTTATTGCTTTGGTGCCAGTGCAGTCCTGAGGCAGATCTGAAGCCTGGGGATATTGGGGCTGGCCTGTTGCTGAGGCCTGTCTAGAGCCCAAGGAGACTGACATTGACATAGCAGTGGTGTGAGCAGGAGATCAAGTCCACTGTGTAGGTCTGAAGTATGGGGCAGTGGGGTATTTCCTGGAATTAGAAAAGGCCTGACGGCTCAGTCCACAGGTTCTTGTATCAAGTCTGAAGCTATAGAAGCCTGTCCAGTGCTGGGTTTTACTATGCAGACTCAGTATTGGGGTGCAAGGCAAAGTCCTTTGCTCATTTCCCTCTATTTCTTCCAAGCAAATGTTATCTCTCTCCATGCTATGCTGTCTGAGGTTGGGGGAGGGGTGATGCAGGTAACGTAAAATTCCTTTCTATCATCTCCAATGAATCTTTTCTTATTTCTGTGCTATACTCAAGTATTGTGATCTCTCACTTAGTTTCTTCTGTACCTTTGAAAGTACTTTTTTTTGTTCAAACTGATATTTTTGTGGGCAGATAATCTCTTGAAAGATCTATGTTGCCATCGGGCTCCACCATCTCTTCATATTGCTGTTATGACCAGCTGTATACGTGTTTTTGTTTGAACATATGTTTTCTATTATTTTGAGTTTAAACCTAGGAATGGAATGACTGGATCGAATGGTAATTCCATGTTACACTTTGAGGAACGACCAAATTATTTGCAGAACAGTTACAAACATTTTATATTCTAACCAGCAATGAAAGGAGGTTCCAATATCTCCACATCCTTGTCAATCTTGTTACTTTCTGTTGTTTTTATTTTAGTCATTATAGTAGGTGTGAAGTGGTATCTTGCGGTGATTTTGGTTTACATTTCCTTAATGATTAAAGATATTGAGCACCTTTTCATGTGCTTGTTGGCCATTTGTGTATCTTCTTTGGAGAAATATCTATTCAAGCCCTTTGCCTATTTTTTAATTGGGTCATTTATCTTTTTGCTATTGAGTTATGAGAGTTCTTTTTATATTCTAAGTATTATACTTATATCAGATATATGATTTACGAATACTTTATCTAATTTTGCATGTTGTTTTCACTTTCCCGATGGTGTCCTTTGATTCACAAATATTTTTAATTTAAATAATGTCCAATTTTTCTATTTTTTATTTTTCTTATACTTTAAAAATATATGGGTACAAAGTAGCTGTATATAATTATGGAGTACATGAAATATTTTGATACAAGCATTCAATATGTAATCATCACATTGTGGTAAATGGGGTATCAATCACTGCAAGAATTTATCCTTTCCTTGTGTTACAAACATTCTAATTGTACTCTTTCAGTTATTTTAAAATGTACAATAAATTGTTGATTATAGTCATCTGTTGTGCTATCAAATATTAGATTTTATTAATTCTCTCTAAGTATATTTTTGTACCCATTAACAGTCCCCACTTACCTCCCTACTATCCTTCTCAGCCTTTGGTAACCATCATTCTACTCTCTATCTCCATGAGTTCAATTGTTTTAATTTTTAGCTTTCCAAAATGGGTGAGACCATGCTAAGTTTGTCTTTCTGCACCTCACTTATTTCTGTCAACATAATTTCCTTTAGTTCTGTGCATCCTATTACAAATGGCAGAATCTCATTCTTTTTTATGGCTTAATAGTACTCCATTGTATATATGTACCATATTTTCTTTATTCTTTTGTCTGTTGATGGATGCTTAGGCTGATTCCAAATCTTGGCTATCGTGAATAGTGCTGGAATAAACACAGGGGTACACATGTCTTTGATACATTGATTTTCTTTCTTTTGGGTATATACCTAACAGTGGTTTTGCTGAATCATATGATCGTTCTTATTTTAGTTTTTTGAAAAACCTTCATACTGTTCTCCATAGTGGTTGTACTAATTTATGTACCCACAATAGTATATGAGGGTTTCCCTTTTTCCACATCTTTGCCAGCATTTGTTATTGCCTGTCTTTTGGAAATAAGCCATTTTAACTGGGGTGAGATGATATCTCATTGTAGTTTTGATTTGCATTTATCTGATGATCAATGATGTTGAGCAACTTTTTGTATACCTGTTTGCCATTTGCACATCTTCTTTTGAGAAATGTTCGCCTATTTTTAAATTGTATTATTAGATTTTTTTTCTCCCATTTGGGAGAAAATGATCATAAACTATTGATTTGACAAGGGATTAATAATCAGAATATACAAAGAGCTAAAACATATATTCAAATTGTCTCTTCATTTTGTTGATTTTTTTTCTTTTGTTGTGCAGAAGCTTTTTAATTTGATGTGATTCCACTTGTACATTTTTTTTCTTTTGTTGCCTATGCTTGTAGGGCATTACTCAATAAATCTTTGCCCAGACTAATGTCCTGGACAGTTCCCCCAAGGATTTCTTCTAGTAGTTTCATGTCTTAGATTTAAGTCTTAATCAATTTTGACTTTTTCTATATGATGAGAGATAAGAATCAAGCTTCATTCTTCTTCATAGGAATATCCAGTGTTCACAGCACCATTTGTTGAAGAAACTGTATTTTCCTCAATGTATGTTCTTGGCACCTTTGTAAAAAATGAGTTCACTACAGATGTATGGATTTATTTCTGGATTCTCTATTTGTTGCTTGTACTTTCGATGTTATATCTACAAAACCATTGCCAATCATTTGAAGATTTACCCCTATGTTTTTTCCTAAGAATTGTATATTTTTTGCTCTTCCATTTAGATCTTTAGTATATTCTGAGTTCTTTTCTATATGTTATGAGATAAGTGTATAACTTTTTTCTTTTGAATGTGGGTATCCAGTTGTTCCAGAGAGTATATTTCTTTCAAATCCTCCAAATAGAGAATAATAATTATTATTATGATAAATGGTCAAGAGCAAGAATAAGCTACTGACAGAAGAAGTACAATTCTCAATACATGTGTGAAAAGATGTTTAATGTCACTAATAACTAGGAAGATTCAAATAAGAATAATAATTAGTAATCATTTTAAAATGTTATATAATTCACATACCATATAATTCACCCACTTAAAATGTACAATATGATGGCTTTTAGTATATTCTCAGAGTTGTGTAACTGTTGTTAAAATCAATTTTAGAATATTTTTTCACCTCAAAAAGAAACACTGCATGATTTATTCATAAGCCCTATAATTTCCAGTACACACCCCCAGCTCTAGACAAACTAATCCACTTTCTGTCTCTGGTGACTTGATTATTCTACATTTTACATAAATAAAACCATTCAGTATGTGCTCCTATGTGACTGACTTCTTTCACTTAACAGAATTGTTTAAGGTTCACTCTTGTTGTAACAAGTATCAGTACTTCATTTCTTTTTTTTTTTTTTTTGCCTAAGAGTATTCCATTGTATTGATATATCACATTTTATTTATCCATTTATCAGTTAATGGACATTTAGGCTGTTTCCACTGTTTAGTTATAATGAATAATGTTGCTATGAAATTTGTGTACAAATTTTTGCATTGATATGTGTTTTCAATTCTCTTGGATATACACTTAGCAGTAGAATTGCAGGTGAGAGATTATTTTAGAACAACCAGATTGACCCCAAAGTAAAACAAAACAAAACAGAAAATAGAAAAACAAAACACTTGCTAATGTCAAAAATTGCTAAATGTGTCATGAAAATGTTATCATACTCTCTTAGTGGTAGTGTAAATGGATACAGCCATTTTAGAAAGCAATTTGATAATACCTGGTAGTTTAAAATGAAATACTTCATGACCTCAAAATTTTACTTTGGATTATATATCCAACTGTAATCTTGCCCATGTTCATATGATATCTACAAAAGATGTTTATTTTTCAGCATTTTCTGCAGTGGTAAACAAATGGAAGCAACATAAATGTCCATCAGTGGAAGGAGGTATAAACAAATATAATCTAATCATATGATGGAATATGTATAAGGCCTAAATTATGCATTTCATTAAATGTACCTTGCTTTTAGCTGCCTGCTGGGCATTTAACTGTTTGCTCACTGGAGAACCTGTCTGCATGATGCAATCTCCATTGCACCTGCTGAGCCAGGAACTGCAGTGGCTTCAATGCCCAGGTCTCATCCAGCTGGATCTATGGAGACTCTGGCTTCTGCCACCAGTTTCAGATTCAGATAAATTGTAATGCAATGAGGTCTGGGACCTGGCATCCCCAGTAGCTGCTGGGTAGTCCAGGTGACAAAACTTGGAAACCTTTGTACAGGAAACAAAGGGATTAATACCACCAAGGACAAACATATATCAATAAAAAATAAAATGTTGAAAAAGGCCAGCAAGCAATTTTTTCTTCTTTCCTACTCTCTTCTTCTCTCTTTTGCTTTCCTTTTATTTCTTGCTCTTGCTGCCTTGGGATATCACTTCCTAATAAAGCCTTAGCACAAAACCTTTACTCATAAGAAACCTTATTTTGAAATGAAAGTCAAGATGGCCAAATAGGAACAGCTCTGGTCTGCAGCTCCCACCGACACTGATGCAGAAGATGGGTGATTTCTGCATTTCCATCTGAGGTACATGGTTCATCTCATTGGGACTGGTTGGACAGTGGGTGCAGCCCATGGAGGGTGAGCTGAAGCAGGGTAGGGCATCGCCTCACCTGGGAAATGCAAGGGGTCAGGGGATTACCCTTTCCTAGCCAAGGGAAGCTGTGACAGACTGTACCTAGAGAATTGGTACACTCCT
Source organism: Hylobates moloch (assembly GCF_009828535.3). Classification (NCBI taxonomy): domain Eukaryota; kingdom Metazoa; phylum Chordata; class Mammalia; order Primates; family Hylobatidae; genus Hylobates; species Hylobates moloch. Next base: position 90,955,533 of record NW_026652282.1, on the reverse strand, counting down.
GACCAAATAGTGTGCTTTTCCCACAGTCTTAGCAACTGGCAGACCAGAACATACCCTCCCGTGCCTGGCTCGGTGGGTCCCATGCCCACAGAGCCTTGCTCGCTGCTAGTGCAACAGTCTGAGATCGACCTGCAACTCTGCAGCTTGACTGGGGGAGGGGCATCCACCATTGCTGAGGCTTGAGTAGCTCACAGTGTCAACAAAGAGGCCAAGAAGCATGAATTGGATGGAGCCCATCGCAGCTCAGCAAGGCCTACTGCCTCTATAGATTCCATCTCTGGGGTTAGGGTACAATAGAACAAAAGGCAGCAAATAGCTTCTGCAGACTTAAATGTCCCTGTCTCACAGCTTTGAAGAGAGCACTGCTTCTCTCAGTATGGCATTTGAGCTCCGAGAATGGACAGACTGCCTGCTCAAGAGGGTCCCTGACCTCCATGTAGCCTGACTGGGAAACACCTCCCAGTAGGGGCTGCCAGACATCTCAAACAGGCAGGTGCCCCTCTGGGATTAATCTGACAGAGGAAGGATCAGGCAGCAATATTTGCTATTCTGCAACCTCCACAGGTGATAGCCAGGCAAACAGGGTCTGGAATGGACATCCAGCAAACTCCAACAGACCTGCAGCTGAAAGGTCTGACTCTTAGAAGGAAAAGTAACAAACAGAAAGGAATAGCATCAACATCAACAAAAAGGACATCCACACCAAAACCCCATCTGTAGGCCACCAACATCAAAGACCAAAGGTAGATAAAACTACAAAGATGGGGAGAAACCAGAGCAGAAAAGCTGAAAATTCCAAAAAACAGAGCAACTCTTCTCTTCCAAAGGATTGCAGCTCCTTGCCAGTAAGGGAACAAAACTGGATAGAGAATGAGTTTGATGAGTTGACAGAAGTAGGCTTCAGAAGGTCGGTAATAACAAACTTCTCCAAGCTAAAGGAGCATGTTCTAACCCATTGCAAGCAAGCTAAAAACCTTGAAAAAAGGTTAGATGAATGGCTAACTTGAATAAACAGTGTAGAGAAGACCTTAAATGGTCTGATGGAGCTGAAAACCATGGCATGAGAACTTCACGATGCATACACAAGCTTCGATAGCCAATTGGATCAAGTGGAAGAAAGGATATCAGTGACTGAAGATAAAATTAATGAAATAAAGTGAGAAGATGGGAGTAGAGAAAAAAGAGTGAAAAGTAATGAACAAAGCCTCCAAAAAATATGAGACTATGGGAAAACACCAAATATCCATTTGATTTGTGTACTGGAAAGTGATGGGGAGAATGGAATCAAGTTAGAAAACACTCTTCAGGATATTATCCAGGAGAACTTCCCTAACCTAGCAAGGGAGGCCAACATTCAAATTCAGGAAACACAGAGAACACCACAAAGATACTCCTCAAGAAGAGCAACCCCAAGACACATAATTGTCAGATTCAACAAGGTTGAAATGAAGGAAAAAATGTTAAGGGCACCCAGAGAGAAAGGTTGGGCTACCCACAAAGGGAAGCCCATCAGACTAACAGCGGATCTCTCAGCAGAAACCCTACAAGCCAGAAGAGAGTGGGGGCTGATATTTAACATTCTTCAAGAGAAGAATTTTCAACCCAGAATCTCATATCCATCCAAACAAAGCTTTATAAGTGAAGGAGAAATAAAATCCTTTACAAACAAGCAAATGCTGAGAGATTTTGCCACCACCAGGCCTGCATTACAGGAGCTCCTGAAGGAAGCACTAAACATGGAAAGGAACAACTGGTACCAGCCACTGCAAAAACATGCCAAGTGGTAACGACCATCAATGCTATAAAGAAACTGCATCAACTAATGTGCAAAATAACCAGCTAAAGTCATAATGACAGGATCAAACTCAAACATAACAATATTAACCTTAAATGGAAATGGACTAAATGCCCCCAATTAAAAGACACAGACTGGCAAATAAGATAGAGTCAAAACCCACTGGTGTTCTGTATTCAGGAGACCCATCTCACATGCAAAGACACACATAGGCTCAAAATAAAGAGATGGCAGAATATTTACCAAGGAAATGGAAAGCAAAAAAAAAAAAAAGGGGGGGGGAGGGGTTGCAATCCTAGTCTCTGATAAAACAGACTTCAAACAAGCAAAGATCAAAAGAGACAAAGAAGGCCTCTACATAATGGTAAAGGGATCAATTCACCAAGAAGAGCTAACTATCCTAAATATATACGCACCTAATGCAGAAGAACCCAGATTCATAAAACAAGTTCTTAGAGACCAACAAAGATACTTAGACTCCCACACAATAATAATGGGAGACTTTAACACCACTATGTCAATATTAGACAGATCAATGAGACAGAAAATTAACAACAATATCCAGGACTTGAACTCAGCTGTGGACCAAGTGGAACTAATAGACATCTACAGAACTCTACACCCCAAATCAACAGAATATAAATTCTTCTCAGCACCACATTGAACTTATTCTAAAATTGACCACATAATTGGTAGTAAAACACTCCTCAGCAAATGTAAAAGAACAGAAACCACAACAAACTGTCTCTCAGACCACACTGCAATCAAATTAGAACTCGGGATTAGGAAACTCACTCAAAACTGCACAAGTGCATGAAAACTGAACAACCTGCTCCTGAAGATAGTTGGAAAATCCAAAAAAAAAACCCCACTGCATATTAAACAATACAGTTTTGAATAACACATGGGTCAAAAAATTCAAGAAAAATTTAAAAGTACTTTGAATTAAATAAAAATGAAAACATGTCAATATCTATGGGATACAGTGAAACAATCTTACAGAAAAATTTATAACATTGAGATGAGAAAAAAAATTTAAAATAAATCACCAAATATACACCTTGGGAAGATTAAAAAAAGGGGAGCAAATTAAATTATAACTCAGTAGAAAGAAAAGAAGGACTAAAAATTACCACAGAAATCAATGAAATTGACAACAGAAAGTCAATTTTAAAAAATCAATGAAAACAAAATCTGGTTCTTTGAAAAGATCAATAAAGTTGATAAGCATCTAGCTGAGCTAAGATAAAAACAAAAAGAGAGGACACAAATTACTAATATTTGAAATAAAAGAAAGCTTGACCAGTTATTTGAAAGACAAAATCTGTCAAAACTCACACAAGAAAAAATAGATAATCTGAATAGGCTATGCCTATTAAATAAATTGAGTCAACAATTAATAATCTCCCAAAGAAGAAAGAACCAAGCCCAGATGGTAAATTCTGTCAAGGTGAATTCTAACAGATATTTAAGGAGAAATGTATATTAATTCTCTATAATATCTTTCAGAATATAGAATCAAAGAGAATACTTCCTATCTCTTTCTAAGCGGACCTAATAGACATCTACAGAACTCTCCACTCCAAATCAACAGAATATACATTTTTTTCAGCACTACACCACACCTATTCCAAAATTGACCACATAGTTGGAAGTAGAGCTCTCCTCAGCAAATGTAGAAGAACAGAAATTATAATAAACTGTCTCTCAGACCACAGTGCAATCAAACTAGAACTCAGGATTAAGAAACTCACTCAAAACCGCTCAACTACATGGAAACTGAACAACCTGCTCCTGAATGACTACTGGGTACATAACGAAATGAAGGCAGAAATAAAGATGTTCTTTGAAACCAACGAGAACAAAGACACAACATACCAGAATCTCAGGGACACATTCAAAGCAGTGTGTAGAGGGAAATTTATAGCACTAAATGCCCAAAAGAGAAAGCAGGAAAGATCCAAAATTGACACCCTAACATCACAATTAAAAGAACTAGAAAAGCAAGAGCAAACACATTCAAAAGCTAGTGGAAGGCAAGAAATAACTAAAATCAGAGCAGAACTGAAGGAAATAGAGACACAAAAAACCTTTCAAAAAATTAATGAATCCAGGAGCTGGTTTTTGCAAAGATCAACAAAATTGATAGACCACTAGCAAGACTAATAAAGAAGAAAAGAGAGAAGAATCAAATAGACACAATAAAAAATGATAAAGGGGATATCACCACCGATCCCACAGAAATACAAACTACCATCAGAGAATACTAAAAACACCTCTATGCAAATAAACTAGAAAATCTAGAAGAAATGGAGAAATTCCTCGACAAATACACCCTCCCAAGACTAAACCAGGAAGAAGTTGAATCTCTGAATAGACCAATAACAGGCTCTGAAATTGTGGCAATAATCAATAGCTTACCAACCAAAGATAGTCCAGGACCTGATGGATTCACAGCCGAATTCTACCAGAGGTACAAGGAGGAGCTGGTACCATTCCTTCTGAAACTATTCCAATTGATAGAAAAAGAGGGAATCCTCCCTAACACATTTTATGAGGCTAGCATTATCCTGATACCAAAGCCTGGCAGAGACACAACCAAAAAAGAGAATTTCAGACCAATATCCTTGATGAACATGGATGCAAAAATCCTCAGTAAAATACTGGCAAACCGAATCCAACAGCACATCAAAAAGCTTATCCACCATGATCAAGTGGGCTTCATCCCTGGGATGCAAGGCTGGTTCAACATATGCAAATCAATAAATGTAATCCAGCATATAAACAGAATCAATGACAAAAACCACATGATTATCTCAATAGATGCAGAAAAGGCCTTTGACAAAATTCAACAACGTTTCATGCTAAAAACTCAATAAATTAGGTATTGATGGGACGTATCTCAAAATAATAAGAGCTATCTATGACAAACCCACAGCCAATATCATACTGAATGGGCAAAAACTGGAAGCATTCCCTTTCAAAACTGGCACAAGACAGGGATGCCCTCTCTCACCACTCCTATTCAACATAGTGTTGGAAGTTCTGGCTAGGGCAATCAGGCAGGAGAAGGAAATAAAGGGTATTCAATTAGGAAAAGAGGAAGTCAAACTGTCCCTGTTTGCAGATGACATGATTGTATATCTAGAAAACCCCATCGTCTCAGCCCAAAATCTCCTCAAGCTGATAAGCGATTTCAGCAAGGTCTCAGGATACAAAATCAATGTACAAAAATCACAAGCATTCTTATACACCAATAACAGACAAACAGAGAGCCAAATCGTGAGTGAACTCCCATTCACAATTGCTTCAAAGAGAATAAAATACTTAGGAATCCAACTTACAAGGGACGTGAAGGACCTCTTCAAGGAGAACTACAAAACACTGCTCAATGAAATCAAAGAGGATACAAACAAATGGAAGAACATTCCATGCTCATGGGTTGGAAGAATCAATATTGTGAAAATGGCCATACTGCCCAAGGTAATTTATAGATTCAATGCCATCCCCATCAAGCTACCAATGACTTTCTTCACAGAATTGGAAAAAACTACTTTAAAGTTCATATGGAACCAAAAAAGAGCCCGTATCGCCAAGTCAATCCTAAGCCAAAAGAACAAAGCTGGAGGCATCATGCTACCTGACTTCAAACTATACTACAAGGCTACAGTAACCAAAACAGCATGGTACTGGTACCACAACAGAGACATAGATCAATGGAACAGAAGAGAGCCCTCAGAAATAATGCCACATATCTACAACTATCTGATCTTTGACAAACCTGACAAAAACAAGCAATGGGGAAAGGATTCCCTATTTAATAAATGGTGCTGGGAAAACTGGCTAGCCATATGTAGAAAGATGAAACTGGATCCCTTCCTTACACCTTATACAAAAATTAATTCAAGATGGATTAAAGACTTACATGTTAGACCTAACACCATAAAAACCCTAGAAGAAAACCTAGGCAATACCATTCAGGACATAGGCATGGGCAAGGACTTCATGTCTAAAACACCAAAAGCAGTGGCAACAAAAGCCAAAATTGACAAATGGGATCTAATTAAACTAAAGAGCTTCCGCACAGCAAAAGAAACTACCATCAGAGTGAACAGGCAACCTACAAAATGGGAGAAAATTTTCGCAACCTACTCATCTGACAAAGGGCTAATACCCAGAATCTACAATGAACTCAAACAAATTTACAAGAAAAAAACAAACAACCCCATCAAAAAGTGGGCAAAGGACATGAACAGACACTTCTCTTTGACTTTTGAAGGACAATTTCAAAGGGTACAAAATTCTAGGTTAGTGGATTTTTGCTCTCAACACTAAATATTTCACTTCACTATCTTCTTTGTCACATAATTTCTTAGGAGATGTCAGATGTAATTCTTATCTTTGCTGCACTTAGACAAAGTGTTTTTGCACTCTGGACATTTTCAAAATTTTTTCTTTATTTTTAATTTTCTGTAGTTTGAAAATAATATTCATAAGTGTAGTTTTAGTTATTTGTCTTGCTTGGTGTTCTCTGATTTGATGTCTAACATTAATTTGGGAGAATTATCATCATTATTGTTTCAAATATTTCTTTTCTTCTTTTGTCTCTTCTCCTTTTTAATTCTCATGCATATATACTTATTTTAGTGATCTCAATGTTATTAGATATCCTGTTGTTTTTTAAGTGTTTTTTCTCTTGTTTTTCAACTTTAGCATTTTATATATAGAATTCTTCAAGCTCAGAGATTATTTCCCTATGTGTTCAGTCTACCAATAAGTCCCTCAAAGGCATTCTTCATTTCTGTTACAGTGTTTTTGATCTACAGCATTTCTTTTGGGTTCTTTCTTACAATTTCCATCTCTCTCCTTACATTGCCCATCTGTCATTGTATGCTTTCTACTTTATCAGTTATAATCCTTAGCATCTTAATCATACTTGTTTTAAATTCCCAGTTTGCTAATTCCAAGATTCCTGACATATCTGAGTGTGGTCTGATGTATGTGCAAATTACCTTTTTTGCCTTTTTGTAGATCTTGTCATTTTTTCCTCAATACCCAGATATGATGTACAGGGTAAAAGCAAGTGCTGTAAATAGGCCTTTAGTAATGTACTAATAAAATGTGGGGGGAGAGGAAAATGTTCTATAGTCCTATAAGGAGGTCTCAGTCTTTTAGTGATTCTGTACTCTAGAGAGTGAACTTCACATTTGCTTCTCAGTCTCTATTCTCCTGCAGTGTGACATATGGCTACAGCAAGCTGGAGTTGGGTATTTCCCTTTCTCTAGGTCAATTAGGTTCTGCTTACATCCCAGCAGGTGAGGCTCTGGTTAAAGGGTTTCTCCTGAGGGCAGACCTTGTGAAGAACAGAATGCTCTGGCATATTTCAAAATGACCCCCTTTTCCCTTCCCATGCTGGAATCATGAAGGGATTTTTCCCCTAATATTTACTGTGAGAACCTGGTAGTGCTCCAGGAGGTAAAACTCACAAAAGTGTGGGAAACCTCCCAATGACTGGGTCCCCTTGAAGTTTTTATTTCTCAGACTTTTCCATACTAAGCCTCCATCAATTAGTCAGTTATAGTTCAGGTTTCCCTACCTCAACACTTGTTCCTGTGGACGTTTATGCTTGTGGGTTTCTGTTCCAGCAAGCTACAATTTTCTGCATTTGCTTTTTTTTCTCCCAAATTTGAAGGGTAATGATTTGTCCTGTAATCTCATCTATCTGATAGACTTAAGAAGTATTGTTGATTTTTTTAGTTTGTTTAGCATTTTACTTCTTAGAACAGAGTGGTGACTCCCAGTTTCTTATATGGTGGACCAGAAACCATAATTCCCCAGTGATTTTTGAGAATTATTTTTTAATTTAACAAATAGTAATTGGTTGCCTACTATGTGCTTGGAGATAGAGCAGGAATAACAGTACATTTATTGCACTGGGATTGGGAGGTGTTTATTAACAGATGATTTCTTTGCTTTTCCTATGTTGCTTGAATTCTTTCTAATGAGGATATATTTATGTACTACTTTTGTAATAAAATATTTTTTAAAATTAAAATATTGAACTTAATGAAAGAAAAACCTCCTGGCAAAACATTGAAGTCAGGCTGTTTTAAGGGGAGGAACATTTTGGGAAATTCTATGTGCCAGGTGTTATATCTTCGAGGACACCCTCTGGAATATGAACTTCACTGGAAGACAGCCTACTTTGGGATGCTAAAGAAGGCTGTGAACTCTGTGCTGAAGTAAATTAAAAAGGTGGACAAGGGTCCTAGGAAATATGCTCAAAGTGTTTCAATATCCAAGAGTGGTAGGAATTATCTAGGCTTCAGAGTGTAGAGAGAATAAAGTGCATGGTAAAAAGAGGGAAGCATGGAGCCATGAGTAAGTAATCTTATCTGATCTGAGGGCATACACAAGAGAAATTTGTAAGAATATAAAATGGATGAATAAGGAGTATATCAGTTAGTGTTCATAGTTGCAAGCAACGAAACCCACTCTAGCTATTAAAAGCAATGAACACATTTTTAAAGGGATTCTAGGTGACTTCAGTATCATTGAGAAGGCTCAAGAATGAGGATTAAAGCTAAACTTCCAGAAATAATACCCAAGGAGAACCACAAACCACTGCTCAAAGAAATGAGAGGACGCAAACAAATGGAAAAACATTCCAACCCCATGGATAGGAAGAATCAATATCCTGAAAACGGCCTTACTGCCCAAAGTAACTTATAGATTCAATGTTATTACCATCAAACTACCACTGACATTCTTCACAATATTAGAAAAGTCTATCTTAAATTTCATATGAAATCAAAAAAGACCCCATATAGCCAAGACAATCCTAAGCAAAAGAACAAATATGGATGCATCATGCTACCTGACTTCAAACTATACTACAAGTCTACAGTAACCAAAACAGCATGGTACTGGTACCAAAGTAGACATATAGACCAATAGAGCAGAACAGAGACCTCAGAAATAACACCACACATCTACAACCATCTGGTCTTCGACAAACTGGACAAAAACAAGCAATGGGGAAAGGATCTCCTATTCAGTAAATGGTGCTGGGAAAACTGGCTAGCCATATGCAGAAAACTGAAACTAGACCCCTTCCTTACACCTTATATAAAAACTAACTCAAGGTGGATTAAAGACTTAAATGTAAAACCCAAAAGCCATAAAAACCCTAGAAGAAAACCTAAACAATACCATTCAGTACATAGGCATGGGCAAAGACTTCATGACTAAAATGCCAAAAGCAATTACGACAAAAGCCAAAATTGACAAATGGGATCTAATTAAACCAAAGAGTTTCTGCACAGCAAAAGAAATTATCATCAGAGTGAACAGGCAACCTAAAGAATGGGAGAAAATTTTTGCAATCTACCAATCTGACAAAGGTCTAATATCCAGAATTTACAAGGAATTTAAACAAATTTACAAGAAAAAGACAAACAATCCCATCAAAAGGTGGGCAAAGGATACGAACAGACCTTCTCAAAAGAAGACATTTACATGGCCAACAAACATGAATAAAAAGCTCAACATCACTGATTATTAGAGAAATGCAAATCAAAACCACAATGAGATACCATCTCATACCAGTCAGACTGGTGATTATTAAAAAGTCAGGCAATAATAGATGCTGGTGAGGCTGTGGAGAAATAGGAACACTTTTACACTGCTGGTGAGCATGTAAATTAGTTCAACCATTGTGGAAGACAGCATGGCAATTCTTCAAGGATCTAGAGCCAGAAATGCCATTTGACGCAGAAACCCCATTACCAGGTATATACTTAAAGGAATATAAATCATTCTAGTATAAAGACACATGCATATGTATGTTTATTGCAGCACTATTTACAACAGCAAAGACATTGAACCAACCCAAATGCCCATCAATAATAGGCTGGATAAAGAAAATGTGGCACATATACACCATGGAATACTATTCAGCCATAAAAAGGAATGAGATCATGTCCTTTGCAGAGACATAGATGAAGCTGGAAGCCATCATCCTCAGCAAACTAACACAGGAACAGGAAACCAAACACAGCATGTCCTCACTTATAAGTGGGAGTTGAACATTAAGAACGCATGGACACAGAGAGGGGAACAACACTCACCAGGGCCTGTTGGGGGTTGGGGGGTCGGGGGGGAGATTTAGAGGATGGGTCAATAGGTGCAGCGAACCACCATAGCACACGTATACCTATGTAACAAACCTGTTTCTTTAGAAACAGGTTTCTGCACATGTATCCTGTTTTCTTTGTTTTTTTTTTTTTTTTTTTTTCAGAAGGAATAAAGAAAAAAAAGATGTTGGCATAGATATGGTGAAAAGGGAACACTTCTACACTGCTGGCGGGATTGTGAACTAGTACAACCACTATGGAAAACAGTGTGGAGATTTCTTAAAGAACTAAAAGTAGAACTACCATTTGATCCAGCAATCTCACTACTGGGTATCTACTCAGAGGTAAATAAGTAATTATACAAAAAGATACTTGCACGCACATGTTTATAGTAGCACAATTCCCAATTGCAAAAATGTGGAATGAACCCAAATGCCTATCAATCAATAAGTGGATAAAGAAACTGTGATATATACATATATATATATACACAATGGAATACACTCAGCCATAAAAAGGAATAAATTGATAGCATTTGCAGCAACCTGAATGGGATTGGAGACTTATTCTAAGTGAAGTAACTCAAGAATGGCAAACCAAACATTGTATGTTCTCACGTCTAAGTGGTAGCTAAGGTATGAGGATGCAATGGCATAAAAATGACACAATGGACTTTGGGGTCTCAGTGGGCAAGGGTGGGAAGGGCATGAGGGATAAAAGACTACAAATTGGGTTCAATGTATACTGCTCAGGTGATGGTTGCACCAAAATCTCACAAATCACCACTAAAGAACTTGCTCATGTAACCCAGGAACATACCAATTGTTCTCTCAAAGCCTATGGAAATAAAAAAAATAAAAACAGGATTTGTATGTGTAGAGATGTGGGTTAAAGGAGAGTGGATATCATAAGCAGAACAAAATATTTGAAGAAAGAACAAGATGTCTGTATTGGCTAAGGTTCAGGATGTACAAAAATGAAGTTGAAGATGTACATTAAGACCATATTGTGGAGGATCTTGAATGCCAAGCTGAGGGGGTCTGAATTACATCCCATAGGCAAAAGAAAGCCATTGAAGGAACTGAGATCTTAAGTGTTTTAGAATGATGAATATGACATCTGTCAGGAGAGTGGTCTCAGGATTCAGAAGCTAGGAGATCATATAGCAAAGTATTGCAGTGGTCGAGGTGAGAGATAATGAGTAGTGGATAGGTAACGAAGAGGAAGAAATGGATCTCAGGACTACTATGGAGTGGAACTTATTAGATGTGGGCTGCAAAGGAGGAGACAAAATGCAACAGTCAGGTTTTCAGCCAGGATGAATGAGAAGGCTGTTATTCGCCTTTAGACTTAGATAACTTCATCCAGCACTTTAAACTGCTAGGCCACACTACTGCCCGTGGGCCAGATAACGTCAAAGAGAAAAAATATTTTGTGATTGTTATGTAGACAAAGAATTGAAACAATTATTTTGATAATTTTAATGAAAAAAACCTGCCATTTAGGGAAAAGAGTTCCATCATCTAAACCACTTAACACTCCTTATTATGATTATGTAGACAGAGGTGTGTAAACTTATGACAAATATGGAACCACAAAATATGTTATTTGCTGGTAGGGGATGTTAAGATTCATCATTCCTCATTAATTAGTAATATATTAAATATTATTAAAATAAAGTATTTAAGCTTTATGAGGTCATGAACTTATCCTGTGTTGTTCATTGCCATAACTCATGCACTTGGAACTGGGCTTACCACACAGTAAGCAACCAATAATATATGTTGAATGTATGTGTAACCAAACTAGGAAAATTTTACTCTGATCTCATTTCTAATGCCATTTATAGTCACATTGCTCTAATGGGCAGGCTCTGTGAATCCAGTAGAGAACCTACACAACAATGAAATTATAAAATTAGGCATTAACAGGAAAGAAGATAAATCATTGTTTCTGTTCTGATATTTTGCTTTTATTTTTATGGGTACATAGTAGGTGTATATATTTATGGGGTACATGGATATTTTGATACAGGTATTTAGTATGTAATAATTATATCATGGAAAATCGGGTATCCATTCCCTCAAACATTTATGCTTTGTGTTACAAACCATCTAACTATACTATTTTAGTTTTTTAAATGTACAATTAAATTATTTTGATTATAGTTACCCTGTTGTGCTATAAAATACTGGGTACTATTCATTCTTTCAAACTATTTTTTGTACCCATTGATTATCCCCACCTCTCCCAACCCCCACTATCCTTCCCAGTCTGTGGTAACCCATCCTTCTACTCTCTATGTGTTCAATTGTTTTGAGTTTTGGATCCCACAAATAAGTGAGAACATGTAAAATTTGACTTTGTGTGCCTGGCTTATTTCACTTAACCTGATGACCTTCAGTTCCATCCGTGTTGTTGTAAATGACAACATTGCATTTTTTGTGGCTGAATAGTACTCAATTGTGTATAAGTACCACATATTCTTTATTCATTCATCTATTCACGGACACTTATGTTGCTTCCAAGTCTTGGTTATTATGAACATCACTGCAACTATTTTTGAGCATTGAAATTATTGACTAGCCCACTGCTGTTAGGTGAAAATGAGCACTTCATTCCCAAACAAAAACAGAAACTAAAAGCAACAGAGTTACTATCAGACCTGAATAGGACCAGCCACATAATTTGCAGGGGCCAGTGCAAAACAAATGTGTGGGGCTTCTTGTTTAAAAAAAAAATGCCTTTAGAGGTACTAAAATATAAAGCTTTTTTCCCTTTCTTCTGCAGCCTGTCACACCCCACTCTGTTGTTTAATGCTATGTTAAATGGTAAAATAATAAAATTTTGAGTCATTAGCATGAATTTTAACATTAATCTTTATATTGTGCAATGTCAGTTTCTGATGCAAATATAAGGGCATTGAAATCATATGGAATCACTGAAATGACATAATTCATATTTTATAGCTCAAACATGCACATGCATTTTCATTCTTACCAGAACAGTAGAAGCACTGCACAAAATTAACTCAACTGTTTTTCTTTCAGTTATTGTTACACTCATATTCTACCAACACTATCTTCAGCTTACTAATGAATATGAAAGGATTGAGAGGGAAAGGAAAAATGGTTTCTTCTACCTTTCCATTTTCTTATTTGTATTGTTTTCATCTTAAGTAGTTGGCTAATATGGGGAAGTAACATAAATAAGAAATAATATCGTAAGTTTCCCTGATAGTTCATATTTTTTAGAATCCTGTTGCCTTCTTTCCCTGTTAGAGCTAAGTTCTCATAGGAATGGAAACTGTGACCTCTCTAACAGCAACTTTCTTACTCATTTTAAGTCTCACTGAACTACCACACTTAGTGGGTCCACGGGAATTCTGTGCTCTGGGGCATCCATGAACATTATATGCAAATAGGGTGGAATTGTGGTGGACATGTATATTGTATGTATTTCCTCTGCTCACATGCATCTTCCATTGTCCCATCTGACTACACTTACAAAACACAATTTTAAAGATAAAACTGTTAAGAATGTCAAGATGGTGACAGCAGAACACTAAATCCAGCATGCACGGTACTCTTCTGAGTGTGGAGTCCTATGTGACTCTACAGGTCATATGCCCATGAAGCTGTCCATGGACCTTATCCTTTCCATCTCAAATCCTGCATTGTTCTCCCAAACAGAAAAAAAAGAGAAAAAGTATGTATGTTAACAGTGTGGGTGGTCACATCAGAGTGAGGAGGTAGCAAACTTTCCTGATCCGGCCATCAACAATGAAAACTCTAGAAAAGAATCTTAAAGTCACTTGGTTAGGAAAAGAGAATGATTAAAAGTATTTTCTGGCCTGGCACGGTGGCTCATACCTATAATCCCAGCACTTTAGGAGGCCAAGGTGAGTGGATCACCTGAGATCAGGAGTTCAAGACTAGCCTGGCCAACATGGTGAAACCCCATCTCTACTAAAAATACAAGAATTAGCTGGGCGTAGTGGTGGGTGCCTCTAATCCCAGCTACTTGGGTGGCGGAGGCAGGAGAATGGCTTGAGCCCAGGAGGCAGAGGTTGCAATGAGCTAGTGAGCTGAGGTCAAGCCACTGCACTCCAGCCTGGGCGACTGAGACTCTGTCACAAAACAAAACAAACAAACAACAACAAAATTCTTTTGCTTGTTGGAGCTTCTGTGAATGTCCTTATTCACATATATACAAGCATCATCAGTAGATGTTTACATCCTCCTGTATAGGTCCTCCACACTCATATAATCACAATGGTCACAATCTCTTAACAATTCCTACATGTGCACATTTCTAGCGCAATACAGCAAGATGTCTACCATCACAGTTAGAAAATAAAAGTAGAGAGAATGTGAAAGAAAGGAAGTAAGGAAGGTAGAAAGAAGGAAAAGGAAGAGAGGAACAAAGGCAGACAGGCTGGAAAGCAGTGGGTAAATAGACAAGCAGGTGAAAGAAGTATGAAGACTGAATGATAGATAAGAGAAAAGATAAGGACAGACAGGAGGGTGGGCAGAATGAGTTAGACCATGATAAATGGAAGCACTTGCGGCTGCTCTGTATTGACAGAAAATGAAGTTGAGTGATTAAAATCTCTGACTTAATTACAGATAAAGACCAATTTTCTCAAACTATGGGACCCACTCTATATCTCATATATATGTAGCTAGTTGAGAGATTATGAAAGATTTGACTCTAATAACAGAATCATACAATAACCTATTTCACTCTGCTACAGAGTACAGCACATCCAGCTCCTGTCTCTGATAGGGTTTACTGAACTTCTTAAAAGAAAATTTAGTTTCTGACCACATTAGTTATGTTTCAGTAATGCTAGTTTGCTGTTTCTTGCTTTATTAAGGTTTCTGAAATGCCCATTAGTTTTAGCTGCAACTAGGCATCTATGCATACAGGGTCACAGCAATAACACTTTGAGTTTCTCCTCTTATGAGGAGTATGAGGTCTCCAAGGAAACAACACAGGGCAGTTGCACCAGCTGCTGTTTGGGGTCTTGAAAGCTACTGGAAGTGAATTTTCTTAAAATTGAGACCTTACTAAACTTTATGGTACATTTTCCTCCAAGGACATCTGCAGAAGCAGCATTTTAAAACAAGATTGTTATTACTTGAGAGTAGGTCAAAAGCACTGCACATTTATTTGGTTTTTAATTTTAGTGCTCCCTCTCCACCTACCCACCTATTTTTTTTTTCTTTCTGAGGTAGTTTTGGACTTCCTGTTTAGGTACAGTGGGGCATGATTACTAAATTTTAAATAAGAACGTGTCCAGGAATTTATCCATTTCTTTTAGATTTTCTAGTTTATTTGCGTAGTAGTGTTTATAGTATTCTCTGATGGTAGTTTGTATTTCTGTGGGATCAGTGGTGATATCCCCTTTATCATTTTCTATTGTGTCTGTTTGATTATTCTCTTTTATTCTTTATTAGTCTGGCTAGTGGTCTATTTTGTTAATCTTTTCAAAAAAGAAAAAAAAAACAGCTCCCGAATCCATTGATTTTTTTTGAAGGGCTTTTTGTGTCTCTATCCTTTCAGTTCTGCTCTAATCTTAGTTATTTCTTGTTTTCTGCTAGCTTTTGAATTTGTTTGCTCTGGATTCCCTAGTTGTTTCAATTGTGATCTTAGGGTGTTGATTTTAGACATTTCCCATTTTCTGATGTGGGCATTTAGTGCTATAAATTTCCCTCTAAACACTCCATTAGCTGTGTCCCAGAAATTCTGGTACGTTGTCTCTTTGTCCTCATTGTTTTCAAAAAACTTCGTTGTTTCTGCCTTAATTTTGTTATTACCCAGTAGTCATTCAGGAGCCAGTTATTCAGTTTCCATGTAATTGTGTGGTTTTGAGTGAGTTTTTTAATCCTGAGTTCTAATTTGATTCCACTGTAGTCTGAGAGGCTGTTTGTTATGATTTCTGTTCTTTTGCATTTGCTGAGGAGTGTTTTACTTCTAATTATGTGGTCAATTTTAAAATAAGTACAATGTGGTGCTGAGAAGAATGTATATTTTATTGATTTGGGGTGGAGAGTTCTGTAGATGTCTATTAGGTCTGCTTGGTCCAGGGCTGAGTTCAAGTCCTGAATATCCTTGTTAATTTTCTGTCTCATTGATCTAATATTGACAGTGGTGTGTTGAAATCTCCCACTATCTGTCTGTCAAAGGTCTAGTATCCAGAATCTACAAGGAACTTAAACAAATTCACAAGAAAATAAAACTTCATTAAAAAGTGGGTGAAGGATATGAACAGATTCTTCTCAAAAGAAGACATTTATGCAGCCAAGAAAAATGAAGAAAAACTTATCATCAGTGGTCATTATAGAAATGCAAATCAAAACCACAATGAGACACCATCTCACGTCAGTTACAATAGCAATCATTAAAAACTCTGGAAACAACAGATGTTGGTGAGGATACAAAGAAACAGGAAAGCTTTTACACTGTTGGTGGGAGTGTAAATTAGTTCAACCATTGTGGAAGACAGTGTGGCGATTCCTCAGTGATCTAGAACCAGAAATACCATTTGACCCAGTGATCCCTTTACTGGGTACATACTCAAAGGATTATAAATCATTCTTCTATAAAGACATATGTACACGTATGTTTATTGCAGCACTATTTACAAAAGGAAAGACTTGGAACCAACCCAGTTCCCCTAAATGATAGACTGGATAAAGAAAATATGGCACATATACACCATGGAATACTATGCAGCCATAAAAAAGAAGGAGTTCATGTCCTTTGCAGGGACATGGATGAAGCTGGAAACCATCATCCTCAGCAGACTAATACAGGAACAGAAAACCAAACACCAAATGTTCTCACTCATAAGTGGGAGCTGAACCATGAGAATACATGGACACAGGGAGGGGAACATCACACACCAGGGCCTTTTAGGGGGTGGTGGAGGGTTAGGGGAGGGGGAGCATTAGGAAAAATACCTAATGCATGCGGAGCTTAAAACCTAGATGATGGGTTCAAATCACCACGGCACATGTATACCTGTGTAACAAACCTGCACATTCAGCATATGTATCCCATAACTTAGAGTAAAATAAAATAAATAAAATAAATTTTAAAAATAGCAAAAAATAAGAATGAAATTTTGTACTACTGCAGAAACTTTCATGGAACTGTTCAAAATGTTTTTCAGAAAAAACTTGCTGATGTCCCAATATTCAAAAGAAATTGGGCAGGTTGTTTTTCTTTTGCACACTTTCACACTTTACACTGCTACTGTAAGAAAGAACTGTAGGCTGCATTCTTTCTTTCTTTTTCCTTTTTTTTTTTTTTGATGGAGTTTTTCTCTTGTTGCCCAGGCTGGAGTACAATGGCATGATCTCGGCTCACCGAAACCTCTGCCTCCCAGGTTCAAGCGATTCTCCTGCCTAAGCCTCCCTAGTAGCTGGGATTACAGGCATGTGCCACCACGCCCGGCTAATTTTGTATTTTTAGTAGAGACGGGTTTTCTCCATGTTGGTCAGGCTGGTCTCGAACTCCCGACCTCAGGTGATCCACCTGCCTTGGCCTCCCAAAGTGCTGGGATTATGGGCATGAGCGACCACACCTGGCCTGTAGGCTGCATTTCTAATTCCAATGGGGAAGGAAAAGACTGTGGCGAAAGAGGTTGCTTCTTCTGAGAAAAATTTACTTTTTCCCAGTTTCATTGAAATATAAATGTATAAAAATTGTATATATTTATGGTGTACAATGTGATGATTTAATGTACATATGCATTATAAAATGATTACTACAATTAACTTAATTAGCACATCCATCACCTCAAATACTTTTTTGTCATGAGAAAACTTTAGATCTACTCTTTCAGAAAATTTCAAGTATACAACATAGTATTATTAACTATAATAAGAAACTGCCTCTTGAAACATCTTAATAATACTAATATTTTGCTTTATATAAGCTCCTTTCATTAACTGCCTTTACAATTCATTAATTAACTAAACCTTATAAATTCCTATAAGGTAGAGTAAGTGTTAAACCATTTTCATATGATAAACTAGACACAGAGAGAGCAAACTATTTGCCTGCTAGCATATACCCAACCAATGCCAGAACCAACTAGGGAGCTCAGGGCCCTAATAAAAACATGGCACAAGGAGGGAGCCAGAGCAAAATGACTGAATAGAAACCTCCAGTAATTGTCCCCCAACAGAAACACCAAAATTGAACAGCTGTCATTGCAAGAAAGCACCTTCATAAGAGCCAAAAATCAAGTGAGCAAACACAGTACCTGCTTTGAACATTATATCAAGGAAAGAGGCACTGAAGAGGGTAGGAAAGATGGTCTTCCATTGCCTACATTACCCTCCCCAATCCCCAGCACCACATAGTATGGAAAGAGAATCTGTGTGCTTGAGGGAGGGAATGCGAAATGATTGTATGATGTTGCACTGAAACTAAGTGCTGCCCTATCTATCACAGTGAAATACAACACAGAATTCTGCCAGCACCCATGAAGGGAGCATTTAAACTAGCTCCAGCCATAGGGGAATTCTCCATCCCAGAAGTAGGAACCTGAGTTCCAGCTAGCTCCACTACCAGCTGATTAAAATGCCCTGAGGTCCTGAATAAATTTGAAAGGTAGTCAAGCCACAAGGATTGTAGTTCTTGGGCAAGTCTGGGTGCTGTGCTAGGCTTAGAACTAGTGGAATTGGAGTGCATGCAGCCCAGTGAAATATCAATTATGGCAGCTGAGGGAGTGCATGTGTCACCCATCCCACAGCTCCAGGCAGTAAAGCTTGGAGAGAGACTCCTTCTGATTGCAGAAAGGAGAGGGAAGAAAACTTTGTCTTGCAACTCAGCCACATTAGAAAAAAGCACCAAGCAGATTTCTGAAGCCCCCAGTTTCAGATCCCAGCTCCCGGATGGCATTTCTAAACCCGCCATAGGCCAGAAGGAAAACAGCAGTGGTGAAGAGAAAGACCCTGTCCTGGCAGGGTTCATCACCTGCTGACTGAAGAGCCCTTGAGCCTTGAATAAACATTAGCAGTAGCCAGGCAGTAGTAATCATGGGCCTTGGGTGAGACCAAGCAGTGTGCTGGCTTTGGGTGTGACACAGCGCAGTCCCAGATGTAGTGGCCATGGGATTACTTGCAACATTCTTCCCCCAACTTCAGGCAGTCCAGGATGGAACGAAGGATTTCTTCTGCTTGGGGAAAAATGAGGAAAGAACAAGAGAACCAACCTGGTAATCTAGGGAATTCTCCTGGATCCTACCCAAGCCTACCAAAGTCGTCCAAGAGTTGCAGTGTTACTGGGCTTGGGGCACTTCCTAGTGCAGGCATGGCTGGAGTGACCAAAGGTTCAGATCACAACACTCCTTTGTTTACCTTCGAATGCCTGAAAACCTTTGAATACCTCAAAAGCCTTCTCAAGAAGGGTGGGTATAAACAGGCACAGACTGTGAAGATGAGAATAAATAACATTTCAGTGTCCAGGCTTTGACAAACATCCAAAGCATCAAAAACACCCAGGAAAAACATAATCTCACCAAATGAACTAAATAAATCACCAGTAATCAATCCCAGAGTGACAGAGATATGTGAGTTTTCAGAGAGAGAATTCAAAATTCTCTGCTGTTATGAAAAAGCTTGACAAACTTCAAGAAAACACAGAGAAAATTCAGAATTCTATCAGATAAGTTTAACAAAAAGATGAAAATAATTTTTAAAAATCAGCAGAAATTCTTGAGCTTATTCAATTGACAAGCTGAAAAGTGCATGACAGTCTGTCAACAGCAGAATTAATCAAGCAGAAGAAAGAATTAGAGAGCTTGAAGACTAGCTATTTGAAATTATACAGTCAGAGGAGAAAAAAAACAGTAAAGAATTAAACATGCCTATGACATCTAGAAAACAGTCTCAAAAGGGTAAATCTAGTTGTTGGCCTTAAAGAAAAGATAGAGAAAGAGATAGGGGTAGAAAGTTTATTGAAAGGAATAAGAACAGAGAACTTTCGAACTTAGAAAAAGATATCAATATTCAGATACAAGAAGGTCATAGAGTACCAAGAAGATTTAGCCCAAATAATCCACCTCAAGACATTTAATAATCAAACTCTCAAAGATCAAGGATAAAGAAAAGGTCCTAAAAGCAGCAAGAGAAAAGAAACAAATTACATATAAAGGAACTTCAATATATCGGGCAGCAGATTTTTAAGTGGAAAGCTTACAGGCCAAAAGACAGTGAGATAACATATTCAAGGTCCTGTAGGAAAAAACAAACAAACAAATAAACAAAAAAACCTTCATCCTAGAATATAACACCCAGCAAAAATGGTCTCCAAACATGAAGGAGAAGTAAAGATTAAGACTTTCCTAGACAAAAGAAAAGCGGAGGGATTTCATCAACACTAGACCTATTCCACAAGAAATGCTAAAGGGAGTTCTTCAATCTGAAAGGAAAGGACATTAATGAGCCATAAGAAATCATCTGAAAGTACAGAATGCACTGGTAACAGTAAGTACAGACAAATACAGAATGTCTAACAATAATTGTGGTGTGTACACCGGGGCCTGTTGTGGGGTGGGGGGAGGCAGAGGGATAGCATTAGGAGATATACCTAATGTTAAATGACGAGTTACTGGGTGCAGCACATGTATACATATGTAACTAAGCTGCACGTTGTGCGCATGTACCCTAGAACTTAAAGTATAATAAAAAAATATAAAAAATTAAAAAAAAGAACTCATGCTTCTTGAATTTACATCTTATTAGTCCTAGATAATTCTCAACCATAAATGTTTGCATGTTGCTCTTTTTCACTAAATATCTCCTTCTGAAATGCCTATTAGATGAATGTATGACTTTTCTTCTTGTTACATGAAGTCTATCCTTTATATAACAACATCTTGTCCACATGTGTTATCTTTATCCTGCATTTGGTGTAATTTTCTCAAATCTGTCTCCCAGTTCATGTAAAAAAGCATAAACATAAGAGCACAGGCTCTAGAATTGGCATGCTACAGATCAAATCAGAACTTAGCACCTACAAGCTGTGTCACCTTGGACAAAATGACTTGTATTTTGGTTTCCTCATTATGATTATTAGGATAATATTACTAAATATTTCATGGGGTTTTCTGAGAATTAAAAGAGTCAATATATGTAAAGTGCTTTAACATTTTCTGATATTGTATCAATAAGGTGAGTTTTTAATTTTAATTAATAAATCTTTAATTTCTGGACAAAAAATAATTGTGGTGTGTAAACATAAAAAGGTTTTTATAAAAATAATAAAAAGTTAAAAAGAAGGTTGGGAGTTAAAATGCAGTTTTTATTAGTTAAAGTGTAGAGACTTTCTTAGCTTTCTTTATGCTTGTTTGTTGTTGTTTTTGTAACCAGAGTTTAATTCTTATCAGTTCAAAATACTTGATTATAAGAGGTTATTTGCAAGCCTCATGGTAACTTCAAATAAAAAATCCTAAAACACAGAAACGAAAAAAAATATAAAGGAAGAAAGTAAAGCATATTACCATAGCAAATTATTTTTACACAGAGGAAGGAAAGAAGGAAGGAAAGAGGGAAAGAAGGGAGGAAGGGAGGGAGGGAAGGAGGGAAGGAAGGAAGGAAGGAACCAAAATCCACCAGAAAACAAATTAGAAAACGGAAGTAGGAAGTCCTTACCTATCATAACAACAGTGAATATAAATGAACTAAACTCTCCCATCAAAAGACATAGAGTGGCTGAATAAATTTTTTAAAAGGATCCAACTATATGTTGCTACAAGAAACTCACTTCATCTCTAAAAACACACACAGAATGAAAATAAAGGGATGGAAAAAGATAGTCCACGCAAATGGAAACCAAAAAAGAGCAGGAATAGTCATACTTACATCAGATAAAATATATTTGAAGACAGAAATGGTAAAAAGAGACAATGGAAGTCATTATATAATGGTAAAGCGTCAATTCAGCAAGAAGAAATAACAATTGTAAATATATATGCACTCAACATTGGAGCACACAGATATATAAAGCAAATATGATTACAGATAAAGAGAGAGATAGACTCTAATACAATAATAGCCTGCACAGAAAATCAACAAAGAAACATCAGATTTAATCAATACTATAGAACAAATTGACCCAATAGGTATTTACAGAACATTTTACATTTTATCCAACACTGCATTTTTCTCCTCAGTACAACGGTCATTCTCAAAAATGGACCATGTTAGGACACCAAAACAGTCTTAAAAATTTAAGAAAAAATTATGTCAAGAATCTTCTATGACCGCAATGGAATAAAACTAGAGGAATTTTGAAAACTATATGAATACATGGAAATTAAACAGTATGGTCTGAAACAACCAGTGGATCAATAAAGTAATTAAAATAAAAAATTTAAATTTCTTAAAACAAATAACAGTGAAAACACAACATAGCAAAATTTATTATATATTACAGAAGTGATACTAAGAGAAAAATTTACAGCAATAAGTGCCTACATCAAAAGTAGAAAAACTTCAAATAAACAACTTAACAATACATTTTAAAGAACTAGAAAAGAATGAACAAACCAAACTCTGAATTAGTAGGAGAAATAATGAAGACCAGACCAGAAATAAATGAAATTTAAACAAAAATAATACAAAAGATAAACAAAACATAAAGTTGGTTCTTTTTAAAAGATAAAATCAACAAACTTTTAGCCAAACTAAGAAGAGAGAAGACCCAAATAAATACAAGCAGAGATGAAAAAGGAGACATTATAACTGATACAACAGAAATTCAAAGAATCATTAGAGACTACTATGAACAACTGTATGCCAATAAGTTGGAAATTCAAGAAAATATGAATAAATTTCTAGCACATAAAACCTATCAACATTTAGCTATGAAGAAAAACTTGAATAGACTAATAACAAGTAATGAGATCAAACTCTTAACAAAAACTCTCTCAGCAAAGAAAACCCAGGACCCAATGACTTCACTGCTAAATTCTACCAAACGTTTAAAGAACTAATACTAATCCTACTTGAAGTATTCCAAAAAGTTGAGGTAGAGGGAATATTTCCAAACTCATTCTATGAGGCCACTATTACTCTCAAACTCATTCTGTGAGGCCACTATTACTCTCAAACTCATTCTATGAGGCCACTATTACTCTGATAGCAAAACCAGACATGGACACAACAACAAAAAAAAACTGTAGGTCAACATCTCTAATGAAAATAGATGCCAAAAATCCTCAGCAAAATATTAGAAACCAAATTCAACAACACAACAAAAAGGTCATTCATCATGACCAAATGAGAATTATCCCAAGGATGCAAGAATGATTCAACATATGCAAAATAATCAGTGTTGTACAACATATCAAAGAACGGAGGACAAAACCGATATAAATATTTCAATTGATGCTGAAAAGGTATTCAATAAAATTCAACATTTCTTCATGATAAGAGCTCTCAACAAACTGGGTATAGAAGGAACATACCTGAACATAATAAAAGACTTATATGACAGATCCACAACTAGTATTAAATGGTGAAAAACTGAAAGCCTTTCCTCTAAGATCTGGATCAAGGCAGAATGCCTACTTTCATCACTGTTATTTAATACAGTAGTGGAAGTCCTAGCTAGAGCAATTAGACAGGAAAAAATAAATAAAGGGCATCCACATTGGAAAGGAAAAGTTCAAATTTTCCTTGTTTGCAGATAATACAACCTTATATCTAGAAAAGCCTAAAGAATCCACCAAAAATCTATTAGAAAACTGATAAATATATTCAGTAAAGTAGATGCATGATACAAAATCAACATACAAAAATAAGCACCATTTATACATGCCAACAGTGAGCAGTCTGAAAAAGAAATAAAAAGTAATCCCCTTTACAATAGCTACAAATAAAATAAAATACTGAAGAATAAACTTAATTAAAGAAGTGAAAGATCACTACAATGAAATCCATAAAATTTGATGCAAGAAATTGAAGAGGACAAAAAAATTAAAAAAATATTTTATGTTCATGGACAGGAGAAATTAATATTATTAAAATGTCTACACTACCCAAAGCAATCTACAGATCCAATGAAATCATTATCAAAATACCAGCAATATTTTTCACATAAATAGAAAATATAATGCTAAAATTTAGATGGAACACCAAAGACCCAGAACAGCCAAAGTCATCCTGAGCACAAAGAACAAAATGGGAGAAATCACATTACCAGACTTCAAATTATGCTACAGAGCTATAGTAAACAAACCAGCATAGAATTGGCATAAAAAGAGACACACAGAATAGTGATACAGAATAAGAGCCCAGAAATGATTCCATAAATCTACAGTGACCTCATTTTTCACAAAGGTGCCAAGAATATATACTAGGAAAAGGACGGTCTCTTCAGTAAATGGTGCTGGGAAAACTGGATATCCATATGCAGAAGAATGAAACTAGACCACTATCTCTCACCATATACAAAAACCAAATGAAAATGGATTTCAAACTTAAAAATCTAAGACCTCAAACTATGAAACTACTTGTATTAATTCATTTTCATGCTGCTAATAAAGACATACCTGAGACTCAGTAATTTATAAAGCAAAAGAGGTTTATTGGACTCACAGTTCTACATGGCTGGGGAAGCCTCACAATCATGGTGGAAGGCAAAGGAGGAGCAAAGGAGCATCTTACATGACAGCAGGCAAGAGAGCCTGTGCAGAGGAACTGCCCTTTATAAAATCATCAGCTCTCCTGAGACTTATTCACTATCATGATTGAGACTTATTCACTATCATGAGTGAGACTTATTCACTATCATGAGAACAGCACGGGACAAACCTGCCTCCATGATTCAATGACCTCCCGTCAGGTCCCTCCAAAGACACATGGGGATTATGAGAGCTACAGTTCAAGATGAGATTTGTGGGGGGACACAGTCAGACTATATCATTACTAAAAGAAAGAGAAACTCTGCAGAATTGGACGGGGCAAAGATTTCTTGACTGATACCCCACAAGCACAGGCAACCAAAGCAAAAGTGGACAAATGGGATCACATCAAGTTAGAAAGATTCTTCACAGCAAAGAAAACGATCAACAAAGTGAAGAGATAACCACAGATTGGGTGAAAATATTTACAAATTACCCATCTGACAAGGGATTAATAACCAGAACACCTACAAAGCTCAAACAACTCAACAAGAAAACAAGCCCAAATAATCCCATCAAAAAGTAGGCAAAGAATAGACATTTCTCAAAAGAAGACATACAAATGGCCAACAGGTATATGAAAAGATGCTGAATATTACTAATCATCAGAGAAATGCAAATCAGAACTACAATGAGAACTACTGCTATGAGCATTCTTGTACATGTCTTGCGTCACTCATGTTACATCATTTATTTTGTGTGAGTATATAGGAGTGAAACTGCTGGGTTATAGGATATGCATATGTTCAGCTTTTAGATGATATTGTGAGATAATTTTCCAGAATAATTGTCTGAATTTATATTCTCACTACCACTATCTGAGTTCCAATTGTTTCTGATATTTGCTGTCTTTCTCATTTTAGCAATTCTGGGTCAATAAGTGGTAGTATCTCATTTGTGGTTTTAATTTGCATTTCAATAATGACTAGTGAGGTTGAGCATCTTTTGTGTATTTATTGACTTTTAAAATATCTTCATTTTAGAAATGTCTATTTAAATCTTTTATCCATTTTTCAATTTGGTGTGCTGTATTTTAAGAATTGATTTGTGGATGTTCTTCACATATTCTTTTTTAAAATTTGGATTCGGGGGGTACATGAGCAGGTTTGTTATGTGAGTATATTGCATAATCCTGGGAATTGAGCTTCTGTTGAATCCAATCACTGGAATACTTAACCTAGTATGCAATAGGTAGTTTTTCAGTCCTATTCCCCTTTCTTCACCCACCCTGTTTTGGATTCCCCAGTATCATTTCCATCTTAATGTTCATAGGTACTATTGTTAGCTCCCACTTATAAATAAGAACATGTAATATTTGATTTTCTGTTTCTGCATTAATTCACTTAGGATAATGGCCTCCAGCTGTATCCATGTTTCTGCAAAGAATATTATTGCATTATTTTTTATGACTGTGGTATTCTTTATGTATCCTTTACCTATCCTCTTTCAGATATATGAATTGCAAATAACTCTTATTCTATGGCTTGCATTTACAATGACAGTAACTTATTAAATATAAATAGAGCCTATTTTAAAAGACACCACAAATACCTCATGTATTCTTAGCCAGCCTCTTCAGATACACAGGGACAGGAAATTCTGCCCATTTTACAGATAGGGACATCAATGAGCCACGTTAAGACATTAAAACCTAGAGAGGAATCTCATTACCTTGATTTTGTTAGTGTTCCATAAATACCAGATACTATTTGGATTGCTCTCTCCTCAGACCTCTCCCACCATACAATTTGACTGCATATTAATACTTGGACTCCTCTCAGAATAAGTACAATCTTGATGTCAACTGTAACCAAAATCAGTTTCTGGCTCTCTACTCCATTCGCTGTTTCCAGAGATATTACACAATTGTTAAACTGGTCACCAATTAAACCTATTTATAATAAGATTAAACTACAGTACTGGTGGAAAGATGCCACACACATTAAAAGTGCAGTAACTTCTATTTAATAACAAAATTTACACTGAAATTTTAAGGTTAGCCAAGGTTAGCTAAGGCAAAAGACTAAGGTACTCAAAAGACCTACTTCTGGAAAAAAAAAATGCTTTCAGATGCTCACTCAATATTCATTTAAGGTAGAAAAAAAGAAAGGTTTTCTTTGTCTCCAGGACGACATATTTACCAACTTCATAATGAAGAATAAGATTTATAACTTCAATTGAATTTTTGTCAGAGTAAGAAAAAGTGTATACCATCACAAAAAGGTGAATCTGATATCCTGATGTCTGTGCCTTTAGCCTACAGTAAGCTGGTAAAAGCCAGAGTTGTGTTGGAAGACAACAGTTACAATGGAGTGATTTCACAGATCTAAACAAGCTTTCTTCTCCCTCGGACCCAGTTGTTTCCTTGTCATCTAGTTGAAAACACACCCAAAACTTTATTTTGTACTTCAAGGTTTGGGTATCTATTAAAATTAAATTTGAAGATGTGAGCCATAGAAAAAGAAATGCTCTCAAATTCTTTCAAATACTTTCCTGAGAAAAGATTTGGATGAAGGGAAATGTGTGTGTGTGTGTGTGTGTGTGTGTGAGAAAGAAAATAATATATTTATTCTGGAGGCTTTAAAGATAATGCAGCTTAAACTGAAGAAAGGGATTTCATTAGATATTTTTTCCTACACATAATTTGTCCTAGGACTATCTCCCTGCTGGATGAGCTGTGGTCCAAATTCAATTAGACACCCTTTTCCCACCTTGGGTTTATTCCCCACTATGTGCCTTTACTGACAAGAATGTTGGCTAACAAAAAACCATATGCTAAAAGTAGTCCTTAATTTAATCTGCTTAGAAAATTGACAAGCCACATGTAGAATAAAGAAATAGATCCTCACTTCTCACTTTATACAAAAATCAGCTCAAGATGGATCAATGACTTAAATCTAAGACCTGAAGCCATAAAAGTTATAGAAGATGACATCAAAAAAACTCTTCTAGACATTGTTAGGCAAAGAATTCATGACTAAGAACCCAAAAGCAAATACAAGAACAAAAATAAATAAACGAGACCTAAGTAAACTAGAAAGCTTCTGCACAGCAAAAGAAATAATCAGCAGAGTAAACAGACAACCCACAGAGTGGGAGAAACTATTCACAAGCTGTGCATCCAACAATAGGCTAATATACCGAATCTACAAAGAACTCAAATTAGCAAGAAAAAAAAATAATCCCATCAAAAAGTAGGCAAAGCACACAAATAGACTATCCTTATACAAACAGCCAACACGCATGAAAAATGCTCAACATCACTAATTATCAGGGAAATGCAAATTAAAATCACAGTGAGATACCACCTTACTCCTGCAAGAATGGCCATAATTAAAAACTCAAAAAACAATAGATGTTGGCATGGATGTGGTGAAAATGGAACACTTTTATACTGCTAGTGGGAATGTAAATTAGTACAACCGCTATGGAAAACAGTATGGAGGTTCCTTCAATAACTAAAAGTAGAGCTCCAATTCAATCCAGCAATCTCACCACTGGGTATCTACCCTAAGGAAAAGAAGTCATTATATGAAAAAGACACATGCACATGCATGTTTATAGAAGCACAATTAACAATTGAAAAAATATAGAAACAACCTAAGTGTCCATCAACCAATGAGTGGATAAAGCATATGTGGTATATATATATATGCCATGGAATACTACTCAGCCATAAAAGGAATGAAATAATGTCTTTTGTAGCAACTTGGAAGGAGCTGTTAGCCATTATTCTAAGTGAAGTAACTCTGGAATGGAAAACCAAGTATTGTATGTTCTCACTTACAAGTGGAAACTAAACTATGTAAAGGCAAAGGCATAAGAATGACACAATGGATTTGGGGGACTTTGTGGGGAAGGTTGGGAGTGGGGTAAGGCGTGAAAGACTACATATTGGGTACAGTATACACTGCTTGGGTGATGGGTACACTAAAATCTCAGAAATCACTACTAAAGAATTATTTATGTAACCAAAAACCACATGTACCCCAAAAACTACTGAAATAAAAAAATTTAAAAAATATATTTGGGCTAAATGCATTACCTTTGAGAGTAATAAAAATTTTGTTTTACTTTTTCTCCAGTTGAAGCTGTAGTGCTGATAATGACTTAGCTCAACCATGTGCTTATTGGTGGAGCTTCCCTTGACTTTCAGTATTTAATGTAATGTTTTCTTCATTTTCAAATAAAATGTTGCACATATAAAAAAATTAAAAATGAATAAGAATAGGCCAGGTGCAGTGCCTCAGGCCTGTAATCTCAGCACTTTGGGAGGCCGAGGCAGGAGGATTGCTTGAGCCCAGGAGTTAGAGACCAGCCTGGGCAACATAATGAGACCCGGTCTCTACAAAAAATTAAAAAACTACTCTTGCATGGTGGCACATGCCGGTAGTCCCAGCTACTTGAGAGGTTGAGGTAGGAGCATTGCTTGAGCCCATGAGGTGAAGGCTGTATTGAGCCATGATTGTGCCACTGCACTCCAGCCTGGGTGACAGAGAGAGACCCTGTCTTTAAAAAAAAAGAAAAAGGAATAATTGTTAAGTAGTATATTTAGTATATCCAATATTTTATTTTATTATTTTTATCCCATTTTTAAAACGTTTTGTTTTGCACTTTTTTGTGTACATAGGAGGTATATATAGTTATGGGGAATATGGGGCATTTTGATACAGGCATACAATGTGTCATAATCACATAAGGGCAAATGGAGTATTCATCATCTCAGGCATTTTTCCTTTGTCTTACAAAAAATCCAATTGTACCTTTTAGTTATTTTTAAATGTACAATTAAATTGTTGTTGACTACAGCTACCCTGTTTTGCTATTAAATACTAATCTTATTAATTATTTCTAATTATTTGTTTTACACATTTACCATCCCCACTTCTCCCCAACCGCACTATTCCCAGCCTCTGGTAACCATCCTTCTACTCTATCTCCAGGAATTCAATTGTTTTAATTTTTAGTTCCCACAGATAAACCAGAACATATGAAGTTTGTCTTTCTGTGCCTGGTGTATTTCACTTGACATAATGATCTCCATTTCTAACTGTATTGTTGCGAATGACAGGATCTTATTCTTTATTATGGCTGAAGAGTATTTCATTGTGTATAAGTACCACAGTTTCTTGGTCCATTCGTCTGTTGATGAACACTTATGTGAATAATGCTGCAATAAACATGGGAGTGCATCAATGGCAGATTGGATAAAGAAAATGTGGTACATGTACATCATGGAATACTATGCAGCCATAAAAAAGAATGAAATCATGTCTTTTGCAGGAACATGGATGGAGCTGGAGGGTATTATCCTTAGCAAACTTTCAGAAACAGAAAATTGAATACCACATGTTCTCACTTATAAGGGGGAGCTAAACAATAACAATTTATGAGCACAAAGAAGGAAACAACAGACACTAGGGTCTACTTTATGGGGGAGAGTGGGAGGCAGGAGAGGAGCAGAAAAGATAACTATTGGGTAGTGGGCTTAATACCTGGGTCATAAAATAATATGTACAACAAACCCCTGTGACATGTGTTTACCTATGTAACAAACCTTCACATATGCCCTCAAACCTAAAATAAAAGTTTAAAAATGAAATAAAATAAACATGGGAGTGGAGATATCTCTGTGATATACTAAGTTTCTTTCTTTTGGGTGGATACCTAGCAGTGGGATTTCTGTATCATGTAGTAGCTCTATTTTCAGTTTTTTGAGGAACCTCTAAAATTTTCTCCATAGTGGTTGTATTAATTTACATTCCCACCAACACTGTGTGTAAGTGTTCTGTTTTCTTCACATTATCATCATTATTTGTTATTGCCTAACTTTTGGACAAAAGCCATTTTAGTCTGGGTGTGGTGTCTCATGCCTGTAATCCCAGAACTTTGGGAGGCCAAAGCAGGTGGATCAGTTGAGGTCAGAAGTTCGAGACCAACCTGGCCAACATAGTGAAACCCCTTCCCTAAAAAAATATTAAAAATTAGCTGAGTGGGGTGGTGCATGTCTGTAATTCCAGATACTCAGAAGACTGAGGCAGGAGAATCTCTTGAACCTGGAAGGCAGAAGTTGCAGTGAGCCAAGATCGTGCCACTGCACTCCAGCCTGGGCAACAGAGTGAGACTCCATCTCAAAAACAAAACAAGCCATTTTAACTAGGGTAAGAAGATATCTCATTGTCATTTTTATTTGCATTTCTCTGATGATCTATGATGTGGAGCATCTTTTCATATACATATTTGGCTTTGTATATCTTCTTTTGAGAAATATCTATTCAGACTTTTTGTCCATTTTATTGTTAAATCGTATAACTAGATTATTTTCCTATAGAGATGTTTGAGCTCCTTATGTATTCTGATTATTAATCCCTTGTCAGATGAGTAGTTTGCAAATATTTTCTCCCATTCTGTGGGTTGTCTCTTCAGTTGGTTGACTTTTTCCTTTGCTGTGCAGAAGCATTTTTACTTCATGTGATTCCATTTGTCTATTTTTGCTCTGTTTGCCTGGGCCTGTGGGGTATCAGTCGAGAAATCTTTGCCCAGTGCAATGTCCTGGAGAGTTTCTCCAATTATTTCTTTTAGCAGTTTTGTAGTTTGAGGTTATAGATTTAAGTCATTAATCCATTTTAATTTGATTTTTGTATATGGTAAAAGACAAGGGTCTAGTTTCATTCTTCTGCACATGGATATCTGGTTTTCCCAGCATCATTTATTGAAGAGGCTGTTATTTCCCTGATGTATGTTCTTGGTACCTTTTTTGTAAATGAGTTCACTGTAGATGTATGGATTGCTCCTAGGTTCTCTATTCTGTTTCATTAGTCTACGTGTCTCTTTTTATGCCAATTCTATGCTGCTTTGTTTACTATAGCCCTGTAATGTAATTTAAAGTCAGGTAATGTGATTCCTCTATATTTATTCTTTTTTGCTCAGTATAGCTGTGGTTATTTTGGGTTTTTGGAGGTTCCATATAAATTTTAGGATTGTTTTATCTGTTTCTATGAACAATATCATTGCATTTTGATAGAGGAGGGGTGCATTAAATCTATAGATTTCTTTGGGTATTACAAACATTTTAACAATATTGATTCTTCCAATTCATGAACATACAGTATCTTTCCATTTTGGGGGGGGTGTTCTATTCAATTTCTTGCATTAATATTTTATAGATTCCATTGTAGAGGTATTTTACTTCTTTGGTTAAGTTTATTCCTAGGTATATTATTTTATATGTACCTACTGTAAATGGGATTACTTTCTTAATTTCTTTTTCAGATTGTTCACTGTTGGCATATGGAAGTACTACTGGTTTATGTATGTTGATTTTGTATCCTGCAACTATAATGAATTTGTTTATCAGTTCTAATAGTTTTTTGTGTATTTTTTAGGTTTTTCTTGATATAAGATTATATCATCTGCAAACAGGGATAATTTGACTTTTTGAATTCTAATTTGGATGCCTGTTATTTCTTTGTCCTGTCCCATTGCTCTAGCTAGGAATTCCAGTACTATGTTGAATAACAGTGGTGCAAGAGGGCATCTTTGTCATGTTCCAGATATTAAAGGGAAGATTTTCAGTCTTTTTCCCACTCAGTGTGATACCAGCTGTGTGCCTGTCACATATGGCTTTTATTATCTTGAGGTATGTTCCTTTTGTACCCAGATTTTTGAAGGTTTCTATCATGAAAAGATATTGGATTTTACCAAATGCTTTTCCAGCATCAATTTGAAATGATCATATGGTTTTTGTCTTTCATTCTGTTATGATGTATCACATTGATTGATTTGCATATGTTGAATCATCCTTGCATCCGTGGGATGAAGCCCACTTGGTCATGACAAATGAATATTTTAATGTGGTGTTGAATTTGGATTACTAGCACTTTGTTGAGAATTTTTCCTGAATGTTTATCAGATACTGGCCTATATTTGTCCTTTTTTGATGCAACTTTGTCTGGTTTTGGTGTCAGGGTAATACTGATCTCATAGAATGAGTTTGAACATTTCAAGAAACTTCTCAATTTCTTTCTTAATCTCTTTATTGACCCAATGCAAGAGTATATTATTTAGTTTCCATGTGTTTCTATAGTTTCCAAAATTCCTCCTGTTGTTGATTTCTAGTTTTATTTCGTTGTGTTCAGAAATGGCTGATATTTCAATTTTTGAATGTTTTAATACTCTTTTTGTGGCCTAACCTATGATCTATCTTTGAGA
Source organism: Hylobates moloch (assembly GCF_009828535.3). NCBI lineage: Eukaryota > Metazoa > Chordata > Mammalia > Primates > Hylobatidae > Hylobates > Hylobates moloch. The sequence goes on along the minus strand of NW_026652282.1, from coordinate 90,922,685 downwards.
ATAATCCATGTGCTGAGGAGAAAAATGTGTACTCTGGAGCTGTTGGATAAAATGTTCCATAAATATCTATTAGGTCCACTTGGTCTATAGTACAGATTAAGTTTGATGTTTTTTCATTGATTTTCTGTCCAAAAGCATTTATGTCATTGCATTTTGATAGAGGAGGGGTGCATTTAATCTATAGATTACTTTGGGTCATACAAACATTTTAACAATATTGATTCTTCCAATTCATGAACATGGAATATCTTTCCATTTTTTTGTGTGTCCTATTCAATTTCTTGCATTAATGTTTTATAGGTTCCATTGTAGAGGTATTTTACTTCTTTGGTTAAGTTTATTCCTAGGTGTATTATTTTATATGTACCTAGTGTACATGTATATGTATATGTACTGTACATGTAAAGTCCAATGCTGAAAGTGTGGTGCTGAGGTCTCCAGCTATTATTGTATTGGAGTCTCTCTCTTTAGCTCTAATAATACTGGCTTTATATATTTTGGTGCTCTAGTGTTGGATGCATGTATATTTACAATTGTTATTTCCTCATGCCAAATTGTTGGATTTATAACTATATTATTTGTCTCTTCTTTTAGTTTTTGTCTTGAAATCTACTTTATCTGATATAAATATAGCTACTATCCTGCTCTTTCCTGGTTTTTGTTTATATCCTGTATTAGTTCATTTTCATGCTGCTGATAAACACATACCAGAAAGTAGGAACAAAAAGAGGTTTAATTGGACTTAGGGTTTCACATGGCTGGGGAGGCCTCAGAATCATGGCAGGAGGGAAAAGTAACTTCTTACATGGCAGTGGCAAGAGAAAAATGAGGAAGAAACAAAAGTGGAAACCCCTGATAAACCCATCAGATCTTGTGAGACTTATTCACTATCACAAGAATATCATGGGACAGACTGGACCCCACGATTCAATTACCTCCCCCTGGGTCCCTCCCACAACACGTGGGAATTCTGGGAGGTAAAATTCAAGATGATGTTTGGGTGGGGACAGAGAGACAAACCATATCATTCCATCCCTGGCCCCTCCAAATTTCATGTCCTCACATTTTAAAACAATCATGCCTTCCCAACAGTCCCCCAAAGTCTTAACTCATTTCAGTATTAACCCAGAAGTCCACAGTCCAAAGTCTCATCTGAGACAAGGCAAGTCCCTTCTGCCTATGAGCCTGTAAAATCAAAAGCAAGCTAGTTACTTCCTAGATACAATGGGGGTACAGGTATTGGGTAAATACAGCCGTTCCAAATGGGAGACATTGGTCAAAACAAAGGGGCTACAGGGCCCATGCAAGTCCGAAATCCAGAGGGGCAGTAAAATTTTAAAGTTGCAAAATGATCTCCTTTGACTCCAGGTCTCACATACAGGTCATGCTAATGCAAGAGGTGGGTTCCCATGGTCTTGGGCAGCGCCGCCCCTGTGGCTTTGCAGGGTACAGCCTCCCTCCTGGTTGCTTTCATGGGCTGACATTGAGTGTCTGTGGCTTTTCCAGGTGCATGGTGCAAGCTGTCAGTGGATCTACCATTCTGGGGTCTGGGGGAAAGTGGCCTCTTCTCACAGCTCCACTAGGCAGTGACCCAGTAGGGACTCTGTGTGGGGACACCAACCCCGCATTTCCATGAGGCTTGCAAATTATGTATTATAAGACATTATTTTAAACTGTGACAATGTATCATTAATTACATAAACAAACAAGCAAAAAGAAAACTAAAAACCTCTGTACTTTGACTTCATTGCCCCACTTTTAAACGTTTTGTTGTTTCTATTTATACCATATTTTACTATCTCTGTCTTAAAAAGTTGTTGCAGTTATCATATTTGTTTGATATCATCTTTTCATGTTTCTACCTAAGATATGAGTTGTTTACACACCACAATTAGTGTTGTACCGTTCTGTGTGTTTCTGTGTACTTACTATTACCAGTGAATTTTGTACCTTCAGATAATTTCTTTCTTTTTTAAAAAATTTTATTTTATTTTAGGTTCCAGGATTCATGTGCAGAACATGAAGGTTTGTTATATAGGTAAACGTGTGCCATGGTGGTTTGCTGCACCTATCAACCCATCACCTAGGTATTAAGCATTAGCTATTTGTCCTAATTCTCTTCCTCCTCCCACCCTGACAACAGGGCCTGGTTTGTGTTGTTCCCCACTCAGTGTCCTTGTGTTCTTATTGTTCAGCTCCCACTTATGAGTGAGAACATGTGGTGTTTGGTTTTCTGCAGATGATCTCTTATTGCTTATTAGCATTATTTTCTTTCAGACTGAGGAACTCCCTTCAGCATTTCTTGTAGGACAGATCTGGTGTTGAAGAAATTCCTCAGCTTTTGTTTGACTGGAAAAATCTATTTCTCATTCATGTTTGAAGGACATTTTTGCCAAATATACTAGTCTGGGATACAATGGTTTTTTTTTTTTTCCCTTCAGCACTTTAAATATGTCATACCACTCCTGGCCTGTAAGCCTTCCACTGAGAAGTTTGCTGCCAGCCATATTGGAGCTCCATTGGATGTTATTTGTTTGTTTTTTTCTGTTGCCCATTTTAGGATATTTTATTCATCCTTGGACTTTGAGAGTATGATTATTCAATGTATTGAGGTAGTTTTCTTTGAGTTAAATCTGCTTTATGATGTATAACTTTCTTGTATTTGAATGTTGATGTCTTATTCTAGGTTTGGAGAGTTCTTTGATATCAACCCTCTGAGTAAACTTTCTACTCCTATCTCTCTTTCCACCTCCTCTTTTAGGCCAATAACACTTAAATTTGTCCTTTGGAGGCTATTTTCTAGATCTTGTAGCATGCTTCTTTCTTTCTTTTTTATTTTATTTATTTTTAATGTTTCCATAAGTTATTGGGGTACAGGTGGTATTCGGTTACATAAGTTCTTTAGTGGTGATTTATAAGATTTTGGTACATCCATCACCTGAGCAGTATACACTGCACCATAGGTGTAGTCTTTTATCCCTCACCCCCCTCACACTCTTTCCCCCAAGTCCCCAAAGTCTATTCTATCATTCTTATGCCTTTGTGTCCTCATAGCTTAGCTCCCACATATCAGTGAGGACATATGATGTTTGGTTTTCCATTCCTGGGTTACTTCACTTATAATAATAGTCTCTGGTCTCATCCAGGTTGCTGCAAATGCTGTTAATTCATTCTTTTTGTGGCTGAGTAGTATTCCATCATATATGTATACCACAATTTCTTTATCCACTCATTGATTGATCTTCATTCTTTCTTATTCTTTTTTTCTTTTGTCTCTCTTGAGTATATATTTTCAAATATTCTATCTTAAAGCTCACTGATTCTTTCTTGTGATTAGCCCTCACCACTGGGACTATGCTAGATCATTCCTGAAGCTGGCACACACTGAGTCTTACCCATGGCCCTCTGTAACCACTACCTGGCTACGACCTATGTTTGCTCAAGGCTCTAGTAATCTAAAATCAGAAGATAGTGAAGCCAGTCAGTCTTGTGAACTTCCCTTCCTAGTGGTGAGGTCCCCTGGACCCTGGGCATATCCAGAGATGCTGTCTCAGAGTCGGGGCCTGGAGCCAGAAATCTACCTGGTACCCTATTCTACTGCAGCTAAGCTGGAACCAGAAATACAAGACAAAATTTTTCCCACCCTTACCTCCCCTTTCCTCATGCAGAGGAGTCTCTCCCTACGTCTGCGTCCACCACAGGTCTATGGGGAATACTGCCAGGGTAACACCGATGTTCACTTAAGGCCCGAGGGCTCTTCAGTCAGCTTGTGGTGAATGCTATCAGGCTTTTTATTTACCCTTCAGGGCAGTGGGCTTCCTCTGGCTCCGGGTAGGTCCATAAATGCTGTCCAAGAGCCAAGGCCTGGAATTGGGGACCCCCGGAGCCCACCTGATGCTCTACCTTACTGTGGCTGAGCTAGAACTTAAACTTCAAAACAAAATCCCTTTTATTTTTCCCTCTCATTTTCTCAAGCAGAAGGAGTCTCTCCTTGTAGCCACAACAGCTGTGAATATGTTGGGTCACACCTAAAGCCAGCATGTCTCAGAGTTTTACCCAAGGCCCACAGTGTGTACTACCTCGTTACCATTGCTGACTATTCAGGGCCCAAGGGCTCTTTACTCAGCAGGTGATGAATCCTGCCAGGACTGAGTCCTTTCCTTCAAGGCAGTGGGGTCTCTTCTGGCCCAGAATTTGAAAGTCATCTGGGAGCTATGGCCTGGAATAGGGGCTTCACAAGTCTGCCCAATGCCCTATTCTTCTGTGGCTGAACTGATATCCAAGTTGCAAGACAAATCCTCTTTAGTCCTCCCTCTCCTCTCCTCAAGCAGAAGGTAGGGGTCTCTTTTGGAGCTGTGAGCTGTGCTGCTTGGGTTTGGGGAAGGGGTGAGGCAAACACTCCTTTAGCCAACCCTGCTGGTGTCCACTAGGTCATGTGCCCCCCAGGTCCACCAGCTCCAAGTCCAGCACAGAACTAGGACTTGCTTAGGAGTTGCAGTCCTTGTGACCTAGATTGCCTTTCAAGTTCATTTAGCACCCTAGAACACTTTAGCCCAGTGTGGCAGGGCTTGCCCAAACTCAAGTTCCCATTGCTGGGAGGTGTGATTCCTCTCTGGCTAGGTCTGGTCTAAATGCTCCCTCCATGGGCATTGGCTGAGTTCTCCCCAGTGTTGGCAGAACTGAGTTCCAATCCAAAGCCCCACAATTGCTGCACTTTCTCTCCCTCAAGTGCACAGATTCTCTCTCTGTCGTGCAGCCATTGCCAGGAGATGAGGGAGGAGTGGTGTCAACCATTCAAGACTGTCTTTCCTACCCTCTTCCGTGCCCCTTTCAGTGATATGAAGTTAAAACCAAGAACTGTGATCACACACCTGATTTTTAGTTCTCAGGAAGGTGTTTTTTTTTTTTTTTTTTGCATAGATAGTTGTTAAATTTGGTGTTCCTGTGAGGAGGATGATTGGTGGAGAATTCTACTCAGCCATCTTGCTTTGCCTCCCTCCTGTATATCAATTCTTTTATATAAAATAACTTAAAATTTTCCTAGGGCCCTTGATTAAAGTTACTATTATTTTGCAAATATGAAGAAATAAATTTCTAAGGTAATCTTGAGTCTGGTCAATCTAGGTTGTCCCAATTTTTGAACTGGTATAATCAGAATTTTGCACTTATTGATTTCAAAATTTACAATATAATGTATTCATGTATTAGCTAATTAATTACCTGTGTCAGGGCACTGTACTGGGAGCTTAGGATATCAAATACATCATCTTGAATATGGAAGCTGACTGTTTAACATGGGGAACACTCATATAAAATATTGTTAAAATGTAAATTGAGAAATGTCATTGTTTTAGCAAAATATTATAACATCACAAAATAAAAATTCACTATTTGGGGTACAGCATGAGAGAGGACTTTTCAGGGAAAGCAACATTTGCGGTGGTTATTGAAGGAAGAGCAGAATTTGCTCAGTCAGTACTGGGATCAGGGATTCATTGCAAGTATAGAGGCCAGCATTATTAAAAGCAATGGCAGGTCCAGACAGTTTATATAGGAGTAACTCGGGATGGTAATCTGGATGGCAGGAATGTTTAGGAGACTTCTCGTAAAGTAAAAAAGAAAACAAAAAGAAAACTAAAAACAAAACACCTTTTCATGGAAGACACGTCACTACTCCGTAGCTTGGGTAGTTATTTGTGATAGCTTTGGAGGGCTGATAGAGACTATGGGAGTTCTAAAGCCCTCCCAAGCTCTAATTACATGAATGAGTATATTCAGGAAATGACAAAGAATTGGCTCTGTTTGGCAGAAGCATTCAGGTGGGGGTGAGATAGTAAAGACAGCCCTCCCTTCTCTAGTAGAAACGACAAGAAATGAAGCTATCACCATAGCAAATCATAATCCCACCTTTTATTGAAGGACAATTCATAATTAAAAAATAAGAACCCACTTCCATTTTTACAACCAAGGCTATTCATTTGATTGGTTTTAGCAAGAGAATTTGCCTTCATTAAAGTCGTTTGTTCCTATGATTAAGCACTAGCATTTTTCAAATTTACTTCAATAGTTGAAGTCCATGTGTCTTGCATTTCATGGTATGGGTAAGAAGTTCCACAAATAATTTTATATATTGGTCACTGAAAACCAGGCATAACAATTAATTTTAGTTAACAAATGTTTATTTTTCACACTACAAGTATAACCTCGACCTCAAATCATAAATTTACTAGTTGTTCCTCCCTACAGATTGTACTAACTGCTGTTCATGCCTATTACCTCGCTGTCTCCAAACCAAATACACCTTAGTCTGGATTGATCTACCAAACTCAAAATAAGTACAAATTTTATAGCTAGCAGCATTTTCCTCACTTTTCTATACACTACACAGAATGTAAACCAAATGATAAGCATAAGCGATAATAGTAAGAATGGCAATTAGGATCTTTGTTATCAAATATCAGTTTCTTTCATTAAACTGCCAATATTATAACAAACTATGTTATTCACTTCATTTTTTTTCTTCTCATGGAGGAGCAGACATGTAGTGGGAGAGAATATCAAAAAAGACTTGAGAAGTAGCTGAATTGGCATAGAGTGTGATCTAGATGGTTATCAAGACTCACTATGAGGGAGATTCTGGGATGATAGTTGGCATACCTCCCCAATTGGGAGCAATGGTCTAATGGTGAGCAGGCAAGTACCAAAGAGACAATACAAGGATGAAGGCCTAAGTCAAGTTGTGATCAGCAGGCAAAAGCAGACACATAAGCAGAGACATATTACTATGGCAGGTGAGGTGGAGAGAGGTCATGGATAAGAAGGAGAATTGAACAGGTAAGGGATTGGTAGAGATAAGGATTAGGTAGAGATAGTTATAGAAGATCCTTGAGACAAGAGTTAGTGAGCTAGACAAGAAGTAAAAAAAGTTACAAGAACTCAAGAATATAATGGGTATAGCAGTGAGTAATGATGGCCAGGCTGGGGATGGAGTCCAGTAAAGTATGAATCAGTTATCTGAGTGAAGTGAACAATAGCAGAATAATTGAGTGCCACAGTGAGATCAGAGAGCTTGTAAGAAGATTGTGGTTTAAAAGACAGCTGGATAGAATGAAGGTCTATCATTGTTGGGGAGTAGCAAATGTAACACAAAGGCAAATATTTAGAGGAACAATGACTTCTCTGTCTCTGGCATCTGACAGGTCACCAACAATAAATATTTACTAATACATGGCTCAACAAAGATGTTGCTGAGAAAATGGCTAGGGAAGAAGTGAAGAGGAAAAAGTCATCTATATGCTAGTTAGCCACAAAGAAGGTGATAAAAGGAGAGAAGTGGGTCTGAGCTATCTTAGTTATAATTAGCATATGAATAAATCTTGAGATATATGAAGTTTAAGGAAAACCCTCTGAGCCTCACATTTGTTGTCTGTAGAACATGGTGGGGAAGGTTTCGTACTAGTGATCAGTAGGATTCCCATTTAGCTCTGATGCTTCATGGTTTACATTATGTGGTGAAGTTCTGAGTGTGTCACAGACACACTTCCTCTTCACTTCCACTGACTTGAAAGGACCTCCAAATATTTGAAAAGGCCTCCTTGTTGAAGCAGTAGAGAAGTCTGTGTTTTCAGGAAAGAGCCAGAATTCCACCCTGGTAAGATAAAATGGAGAGGTAAGATGAACTGTGTTCCAAAATTTGGTAGGGAGTTGAGGTTGTTCTACATAATGAACTGGAATAAAGAGAGAGATGATAAAGAACCAGAGATGTTTTTAGGGATGTAGTAAGAATATGCTGTGGGATTGTTATGTTTAAAGACGGGACCACAGTAATGAGAGGTTTGAAATAGGTCCAATAACATGGAGAAGAGGGATGAGGGAGACATTTTATTGAATAAAACAGTAAAGCTCAAGAGTTCGGCAGGCAGAGAGAAAGAGTGAATTCAGGGCCACAAGAGGGATATGTTAATTTGAAATTAAACAACTGGCCTTTCATTCTTATCTTCTTTTCTGATCCTTCAACCTGTAAGTATGGACAGATAAACACCTAATTTCTATTTTTCATTTCTCTGAGGCAATATGACATAATGCAAACACAGGAGCTTTAGAGTCAAACAAATGTGGTTTGAATCCAGCTATGTACTAGCTGGATGACCTTGAATAAGTTGCTTTAATGTTCTGTACCTTGTTTTTCCTCAGCTACCAAATGGATAACAGTACCTACATCATACGATTACTGTGAGGCTTAAATGAATTAATTCAAATAAAGGCCTTCTGTCCTCTCCTCCAACTTATGGCCAACCAATCCCAACAATTACTACCTCAACCTTGATGTTACTCCTGTGTCCAAAGTAGGAACCTAAAGGGTAAAAGGCTGGTGGGTCATAAAATCCTGTTAAATGTTATGTGGCCAGACTCTTCTAGTGGAATGCACACAGGTTTTAGAATAAGGCAGAACTAAGTTCAAATCCCAATTATGTCACTTATAAGCCATTTATTTATTTATTTTGAGACGGAGTCTCACTCTGTCACCCAGACTGAAGTGCGGTGGCACAATCTCGGCTCACTGCAAGCTCCGCCTGCTGGGTTCACGCCATTCTCCCGCTTCAGCCTCCCAAGTAGCTGGGACTACAGGCGCCCGCCACCACGCCCAGCTAATTTCTTGTATTTTTAGTAGAGACGGGGTTTCACCATTCACAGGATGGTCTCGATCTCCTGACCTTGTGATCCGCCCACCTTGGCCTCCCAAAGTGCTGGGATTACAGGCGTTAGCCACCGCGCCCAGCCTATAAGCCATTTTAACCTTGTGTAAGTTACAGAACTTCTCTGAGCCCCCGTTTCTTCACCTTTATTGTAAGGTAGAAATGAGATAAATGTAAAGTGGCAGGTACATAGTAGGCATCAATAAACTTTCATTCTCTATTTTTCACCACCAAATTTCTGCAGTATGTTGTTAATAAGGTACTATTAAAAGTCTTTGGATTGTTCCACCCTCAACTTGGCTTGTTAAGGTCACTGAAAAACTCAGTGCCACATCAAGGACAATTTTTCTTTATTACATATACTTCTCTGCTGCTGTTGATAGCATGAGTCATTACACAATCCTAAGCATACTCCCCACTCTGGGCCTCAGGAATATCAGTCTTCATTGGGTTTGCATCTCATATCTTTGGCTTCTTCTGTATTACGTTTCCATACTTCAGAATCAAAGCATTTTCCACTGGCCTTATGACTCCCATTTGGGCTTTTTTATTACTATTCAAATGAAGTCTTGTCTGTTCTTGGAGGAACTGTTAGGAGTCCCCAAATCAGTGGGACTTACAGACCTTTTCACTATAAAAAAAGAGAGAAAAGTTAGTTATTCTAAAAGCTGTCAACAAGAGATATGGAGGTACCTCTTTCTTGACTGAATTAATAAATCAATCAAGCTAAAAGTGCTATCAAGAGAGATTAGCAGCTACATGCTGATTGCCCATAGCATTCGCTTCTGCTGACATTCTAAAACCACCAAGTTGCACAATTCTGGACATGGTAGGTTTACTGTACCAGGGTCAATACCATCTGTCTCCTGGATTCAATTATCGTCTCTGTGGATGATACACAAATCTCCTTGTCTGTGCTGCACTTAATCCCTGGGTTCAGTCCTGTATAACTAAGGCAACCATATTTTCTGCAACAAAAATCAGGAGACACATGCATGGCCTGACAAAGGATTGTTTTTTTTCTGATCTGTGAATTATTCATATGAAGACTTGCAAAGATTGAAAAATTCAATCACATTTAGTTGTACTTTTAATGAATTTACTTTACTGAAAGATATCTAGCAGATGTCTATCGGTGTTACCATCAGCATGAACATACATTTATCCTCTGCAGCTTCCTCCAGGCTAAATTTTCCTAGCATAAATAGGAAATTTGATCTTTTTTTACATCCTTGGTGAGGTAACTTAGGGTAATGTTCAACTTATCTAACCTCTTGCTCCACACATTAATCAGTTTTTAAATTACCACTTCTTTTAGAAAAAAAAATGTTTTTTCACTACTTTATTCTGCCTAACTCTGCTGCCACAGTTCTCATATATAAGGCTGATGATTCATCAATCTATGTGTGTGCCAGAAACAACTGATGAAGCTTATTAAAATACAGATTCCTGAGCCCCACCTCCACAGAGATTGATTTAATAGAGCTGGTTTAGGGGCCAAAAATTTGCAGTTTTAACAAGCTTCCAGTTGTTCCTGATGCAGGTGATCCAAGTATAATATCACACTTTGTGTAAATCTTTTCTGTGTGAACTGTCTACTTTGGTATTTAATGTTTAAATTCAATTATTTTAGCAAAGACTTCTATTTGAGGCCATAAAAAGATATTGAGGAAAAACTAATGTCTGTGATCCAACTTGAAGATAAAACATGTGTCTTGTAGATTTCATAATGATACTGAATGAATCAAAATACCTACTGGCCTCATTCTGATAGCACTGTAATCTTATTGTGCGACGAAGTACTTGAGGAGGATAAAATTGTGGCTTGAGGGCTGAATCCGCATATTGAGACTCATAGCATAATAATGGTAATGAAACAAACAAAACCTACAAAGTGAGCAGATGGAAGCTCATCGCAGCTTCTTTTCATTTTTATTTCAGTCTTATTTGAAACCTTTTTTATATTACTAATAAACTGCTTATATTCAACCAATAGTAACTTTGGATACCTGTGATTGTCCATCTTAGCATGTAAACTGACAGAGAGGTTATAATTTCACTTTACATTGCACCCAGTTTAACTTCATATTCACTTTCTGATCTGTGATATGGGAGCATCCCAGGCCAGAGGAGAATTGGATCTAATAACAGAGTAGGACTGGATGCTTGTGAGCATCAGTTTTAAATGGAATATGAAGTGGTCTAATGTTCAGCCTCAAGAGGATACACTGCCTGCATACCAGTTACACATTCACAAGACCATGCTTTTAGAAATTCTTATCCTGTATTGTCTCCTCTAGCATAAGACCTATGCTGTTAAAATTCTTTTCCTCCCTAGCCTCGATGGCTCCTCATCTCCCTGCATACCCCTGCCCAGTTGTCTCCATTGCTTACACTTCATCCTCATTCCCCTGTAATCATTGCTTACTCAGACAAGGTTTGTTTAGTCCTGTAGAGACATAATTGCAAAAGTAATCCTTTACTATTATTGTACTTACAAATGTTCCAGGATGAAGTAAAAATTATATTGCACTTTCTTGGTTGGGATTGGCTATGTTTCCCAATTCATAGGCATGCTGAGGCCCTTTGTCACCTCCTTATCTTGTACAAAATTAATAATATGTCCAGTGAGATTGCCGTTCTGCTCTTGTGTTTCTTGGTTTGAGGAAGAGAATTACAGATGCGTTCTTTTTTTAACTTTTCTTTGTATAAATAGTAACATACTATATACAATGTTGTCTAAATTGCTTATCTCACTTAATAATTTGTCTTGGACACCTTTCTATATCAGTAATATAGAGCTGCCTCTTTTTTAAAAAACTGGTACCAAATATCCCATTGTGTAAATGTACAACAACTAATTTAATGAATTTTCTAATGAAGGTTATAAGATTTTTCAATCTTTTTCTATTAAAACTGTGCTGTAATAAACATCCTAGTACAAACATTATCTATGCATGGGCCACTAGAATACTAAATCACAGGGTATGTGTATTTTTATATGGATGTATAAGACCAATTTATCCTCCATTGAGTTTACATTCCATTGATATTTTAAAACTCTAACAGCAAAGAGTTCTTTCTTCCCTACTTTATATATTTTTGCCATTTTAAATTAATTTTATTTAAAATTAACATATTCTCTCTTTAAAAAGTGAAAAAAAAATAGAGTAGGCTAAATCCTATTTTACATTATTCCCAAATCTTGTCTCTTGTCTAATAGTCATCCCCTCAAAGTAATCACTATATTTTGAGAGAGAGATATATATATAATTATTGGCTCTTTTGTGTGCATTGAAAATGCATGTATAGCTATTGAAGATATACAGTAGTACTTTGTAGTTTACATTTTTTACACAAATGGTATAGTATTATGTATATCATTTGCATATATTTTTACTTAACAATAAACTTTGGAATTCTATCTCAATTGGTTAAAAAAAGGTATATTTCTGGTATATTTCTTGCTCAAGCTACACATCCATTAAGGACTGTTGGAGGGCTCTGTTCATTGGAATCCCTTAGGGACCCAGGCTGCTGAAGCAGATACCACTTTAAACATTGACAATATCCATGACTGAAAGAAAGTTCTTCATAGTTTCCCACTTGTCACAGAAATAACAACTCATTGACCAAAACTAGACACATAGCCCCAACCAGCCATAAGGAATCACTGAGTGCAGTCCTACTGTGTGCCCAGGAGAGGAGAAGTGGAAAACAATGGATAACAATAATGAATCTAAATATGAGAAATAAAACTGAAGTGTCATAGGGTATACATATTTCCCACTTTAATAGACACTATCAAATTATATTCCCAAGTGGCTATACCAATTGGCATTTCCACTATCAGTTTATGTGTATATGTATCTACTCATATTCTTTTCAATACTTATTATCGTGTTTTTAAAAATTTTTTAGTCTGATGAGAAAAAATGGAAATAATATAATTTGTATTTTCTGACTGCTATTGGAGTTGAGCATCTTTTTGTTTGTATTGGCTATTTTTATTTCCTCTTCTGTAATTTGCATGATCACATCCTTGGCCATTTTTCAATTAAGTAGTTTGTTGTATTGTTATCAATTTGTAGAAGTTCTTTAAATATTCTGGATATAAATTCCTATCTGATATATATTGCATTTTTCCAGATTGTCACTACATTTAATGTCGCTTCATTAAATTAAGTCCGTTTATTTTTATTATTCTCCTTGGGCACAGAAAACGATTGCTTTTAATTTCTCACATAAAGTCCCCTGAAACATTTGAATGTAGTCATCAAGTCATCCCCTAGCTCTTTCTTCTTTGGACTAAATAGCCTCAATTCCTTTATCCTTATCCTCGTAAAACTGATATTTCAATTTCTTTAATCACATTTCCTCTTTGTCTACACCTTATTGAAATAGTGGCCTAGTATAAACACCATTAACTTCTGAACTGTATAACTTGCCTGCTTTCTTTCTTTCTTCTCTTTCAAATTGGTAGCTAAAAAGCTTAAAGCTAAATTTACTTTCCACCAACAGAAAGGACATATGTCTTTATAGTTTGCATTATTTGAGCCCCAATTCTAGTCTTTTCATGTCCTCACACTTGTTTATGTTTCTTTTTGGCCATCTATTTTTAATTTGCATTATATTTTATTTTATGTGTCATTCTAAGATGCCTAATTATGTTTCTGAGAAAAGGCATAGTATTATATAAACAAATGGGTAAGGAGGCTTGGGAGGCGTGGAGAGAGAGAGAGATCTAACAATTTTACAATATACAGGATCATCTCCCAGAACATTTTTACCTTAAATTTACCCCAATATTTGGTTAGATACTTTTCCTGCAATAGCTTTATTCTGTAGATTCTGCCAAGTTTTTATTTTCTCCATCCTTGCCAGTCTTTTCCTTCTACACAGGTGTCTAATCATCAGTCCATTCTAAAAGTAACAATTTGTATTTTTCCCTTTTAAGTTTAATTATGTGTCTGTAGGGGCATTTCCCCCAACTGGTCAAGGTCTTTTTGAAGTGAATTCTGCTTTTGAGAATATCTAGTAGCCCCCGTGTAATTCAGCACCATCTGCAAACTTCATGAGATTTTTCCTCAAACATACATCTCAGACAAAGTTGTATACTTAAAGACAATTTTCATCTTGGTAGTTTGATTAGAACTTCATTGTTTTCTGATTGCTGAGGATTTCTAGTGGCACAGCTATTTATTTCAGTCCTGGTTTGCAACATCAAGTAGTGTTCCTGCTAAGCAGAATCACCAGAATGGCAGTGTCGCTTATAAGATAATGCACCCAGGCCTGCTGAGAACAACTGAGGACCCCAGAAAGCTTGCAGATGAATACTATGACTGTCGCCTCTCACTCTAGGTAGCTCCTGTGTCAAATCTCTTAGCAGTTACTGTGCCTTCTTTTCAAAAACTCTTGTTACAGCCATCATTATTGCTCCTTCTTGTCTATGTCCATCACCCACACCTTGTGCAGGTTTGTTGCCTCAGTTACTTTTATACTGAAATCACTATGCATTAGAATGTCATCTTGTTTAGTATTGTTCTAGTAAGAAAAAAATTGAGGCCGGCAGATTTCAGTTTTCCATAAGCAAAAACATTCTTACAATTGGGGCTTATTCCAACAATGGAACAGACTGTCTCTTGAAGTAGGTAGCTCCTGATTTCCAGAGGTATTCAAGCAGAGATTTGGAAAGCTCCTATTCTCCCTCTAAATTATACCTTCTGTCATCATTAAAACCAATTAATTAAATTTTTAATGGTGATATCTATTACGTTTTTTTTCTGAATATACATGAATATTGTAAGAGAAAATTAAAACCTCCAATATTATCAAAAACCAGGGATCACCAGTGTTAACAATTTCATGTATGTTCTTCCAGATATTTAATTTGACTATATATAAACATATTTGTTTTTTTTTATTATTTTATTTTTATTTTACTTTAAGTTCCAGGATACATGTGCAGAACATGCAGGTTTGTTACATAGGTATACACAAATGAGATCATAGTATATATATGACTTTTTGTAAGTTGTTTTGTTCATTTAGAAGATTGGATATCTTTCCACGTGAATTTAAAATATTTTATATTGTAACTTTGTATTAATTCTGTTAATTTACAGAGTATATGCCAAACTCAGAATCATGGCGAATCAGAAAAAGTTGAGTTACAATGAAAACATACTATGCATAATATTTTTCAAAATTTTATTATGATAATTTTCATTCAGAAAAGTTGAATGAAGTGCACAATGAATCTCTATATTCATGCTACCTGGATTCTGTAACTGTTAACATTCTCTTTGCTTTATCACATATCAGTCCACCTTAATTTTTGATACCTTTCAAACTAAATTGCTGACATTAGTACAATTTACCCCTAAATACCCCTAAATCATTTTTCAACAAAAATGACTTCCAGCAGCAGCATATCTTTAACTTGAGCCCAATGTTTGCTTATGACCCTGTAATTAGATAAAATTACATACATTAAAATGCATATATTTAATTATTTAACCATTTAATGAGCTTTTAATTAATGCATGCACCTATGCAACTCAGGCCACTATCAAGATAGACATCACACCCAAAAGTTCTTGCTGCATGGCATTTTGTTTATATTTTCTGTTTTTCATGCTGCCATGAGAAAGTAGATGCAATGCTATCGTGTAGTGTGCTTTTTTAAGTTAAAAACATATTATGATAATGATTTGTTGCAAATAAATATAGATCTCATTTATCTGTTTTTATAAACAGAAAACATGTTTATGCTGAAAATTCAAATGGTAGTTTTTTCTCTCAAGTGGTGACATCATGTAAACAATACTGATCTACAGTGTGATTTTGTGGTTTCATTTTACCATATCTTGAGCGTCTTTTCACACCATTAGTACATACTGAGCTACTAATCTTTTCAACATATATAAAATTGTATCAGTCCATTTTCACGTTGCTATAAAGATACTACCTGAGACTGGGTAATTCATAAACAAAAGAGGTTTAATTAACTCACAGATCCACATGGCTGGGGAGGCCTCAGGAAACTTACAATCATGGCAGAAGAAAAGGGGAAGCAGACACCTTCTTCACAAGGTGGGAGGAGAGACAGAGAATGGGCAGGGGACACTGCCACTTTTAAAACCATCAGATCTCATGAGAACTCACTCACTATCATGAGATCAGCATGGGGGAACAACCCTCATGATCCAATCACCTCCCACCAGGTCTCCCCCTGAACATGTGGGGATTAAAATTTGAGATGAGATTTGGGTGGAGACACAGAGCCAAACCATATCATTCTGCCCCTGGTCCCTCCCAAATTTCATGTCCTTTTCACATTTCAAAACAAATCATGCCTTCCCAAAAGTCCCCCAAAGTCTTAACTCATTCCAGCACTAACCCAAAAGTCTAAGTCCAAAGTCTCATCTGAGACAATGCAAGACCTTTCCACCCATGAGCCAGTAAAATCAAAAGCAAGTTAGTTACTTTCAAGATCCAATGGGCTTACAGGTATTGGATAAATTTAACCATTCCAAGTGGAGAAATTAGCTAAAACAAAGGAGCCACAGGCCCCATGCAAGTCTGAAACCTGGCAGGGCAGTTATTAAATCTTAAAGCTCCGAAACCTCCTTTGACTCCATGTCTCACATCCAGGGCAAGCTGATGTAAGGGGTGGGCACATACGACCTTGGGCAGCTCTGCCCCTGTGATTCTGCAGGATGCAACCCCCAGAGCTGCTTTCACGGGCTGGTATTGAGTGCCCGTGGCTTTTCCAGGTGCAAGGTGCAAGCTGTTGGTGTATCTACCATTCTGGGATCTGGGGGACAGTGGCCCTCTTCTCACAGCTCCACTAGGCAGTGCCCCAGTGGAGACTGTGGGGGCTCCTACCCCACATTTCCCCTCTCCATTGCCCTAGTAGAGGTTCTCCATGAGGGCTATGCCCCTGCAACAGACTACTGCTTGGACTTCTAGACATTTGCATATATCATCTGAAATTTAGGAAGAAGCTCCCAAACTCTTGTCTTCTGTGAACCTGCAGGCCCAACACCACGTGGAAGCTGCCAAGGCTTGGGGCTTGCACCCTCTGAAGCAACGGTTCAAGCTATACCTTGGCCCCTTTTAGCCACAGCTGGAGCTGGACCAGCTGGCACGCAGGTCGCCATGTCCCGAGGCTGCACAGAGCAGCAGGGCCCTGGGCTCAGCCCATGAAACCATTTTTCCCTCCTAGGTCTCTGGGCCTCGGATAGGAGGGGCTGCCATGAAGACCTCTGACATGACCTGAAGATAATTCTGCAAAATTAGCATTCAGGTCCTCATTACTTATGCAAATTTCTGCAGCCAGCTTGAATTTCTCCCAAGAAAATGGGTTTATCTTTTCTACCACATGGTCAGGCTGCAAATTTTCCAAACCTTTATGTCCTGCTTCCCTTTTAAGCATAAGTTTCAAACCATCTCTTTGTGAATGCATATAATTGTATGCTTTCAGGAAGACAGGTCACATCTTGAATGCTTTGCTACTTAGAAATATCTTCTGCCAGATACCCTAACTCATCTCTCTAAAGTTCAAAGTTCCACAGATCTCTAGGATAGGGGCAAAATGCTGCAGTCTCTTTGCTAAAACATAGCAAGAGTCACCTTTTCTCCAGTTCCCAACAAGTTCCTCATCTCCATCTGAGACCACCTCAGTCTGGACTTTATTGTCATATCACTAACATCATCTTGGTCAAAACTATTCAACAAGTCTCTGGGAATTTCCAGAATTTTCCACATCTTCCTGCCTTCTTCTGAGCCCTCCAAACTGTTTCAACCTCTGCTCATTAACAAGTTCCAAAGTAGCTTCCACATTTTCAGGTTATCTTTATAGCAGTACCCCAAACTCCTGATACCAATTCTCTGTATCAGTCTGTTTTCACACTGCTATAAAGGTACTACCTGAGACTGTGTAATTCATCAACAAAAGAGGTTTAATTAACTCACAATTCTGCATGGCTGGCGAGACCTCAGGAAACTTATAATCATGGTGGAAGGTGAAGGGGAAACAGACACCTTCTTCACAAGGCAAGAGGAGAGAGAGAGCATGCAGGAGAAACTGCCACTTTTAAAACCATCAGCTCTCATGAGAACTCCCTCACTATCATGAGAACAGCACAGGGGAACCACCCCCCACAATTCAATCACTTCCCTGAGGTCCCTTCCTTGACATGTGGGGACTACAAATTGAGATGAAATTTGGATAGGGACATAGAGACAAATCGTATCAAAAATGTTCAATAATAGGTATGTAACATAATTTTTTTATGTTTTACTTTTTGGAACGTTTATTTTAAGTTGCAGGTTTGTTACATAGGTAAAAGTATGTAATGGGGGTTTTTTATACAGATTATTTCATCACCCAGGTATTAAGCCTAGTATCCATTAGCTATTTTTCCTGATCTTCTCCCTCCTCTCACCTTCCACCCTCCAATAAAACCTAGTGTGTGTTGTTCCCTTCTATGTGTCCATGTGTTCTCATAATTTAGCTCCCACTTCTAAGTGAGAACATGCAGTATTTGGTTTTCTGTTCCTGCATTAGTTTGCTAAGGATAATGGCCTCCAGCTCCACCCCTGTCCCTGCAAAGGACATAATCTTGTTGTTTTTTATGGTTGTATAGTATTCCATGATGTACCTGTATCACATTTTCTTTATCCAGTCTATCATTGATAGGCATTTAGGTTGAGTCCATGTCTTTTCTATTGTAAATCGTCCTGCAATGAATATATGCATGCATATGTCTTTATAATAGAATGATTTATATTCTTTGGGTATATACACAGCAATCAGATTGCTAGGTCAAATGGCATTTCTGCCTCTAGGTCTTTGAGGAATCACCACACTGCTTTTCACAATGGTTAAACTAATTTACACTCACATCAGCAGTGTAAAAGCATACCTTTTTCTTCACAACCTCATCAGTATCTGTTATTTTTTGACTTTCTAATAATAGCCATTCTGACTGGTGTGAGATGGTATCTTTTTGTGGTTTTGATTTGCATTTCTGTAATGATCGGTGATGTTGAGCTTTTTTTCATACGATTTTTGGCTACATGTATGTCTTCTTTTGAGAAATGTCTATTCATGCCCTTTATCCACTTTTTAATGGGGTTATTTTCATTTTTCTTGTAAATTTGTTTGTTTCTTATAGATGCTGTATATTAGACCTTTGTCAGACGCACAGTTTGCAAAAATTTTCTCCCATTCTGTAAATCATCTGTTCACTCTGTTGATAGTTTCTTTTGCTGTGCAGAAGCTCTTTAGTTTAATTAGATCCCCTTTGTCAATTTTTGCTTTTATTGCAATTGCTTTTGGTGTCTTTGTCATGAAATCTTTACCCATGCCTATATAACATAATTTTTATAACCACCTCTCATTGATGAACATTTGAACTTTTCAGTTTTTCAACATTGCAAACAAGTTTACAATAAAAAGCTGTATAGATATTTATCTCCACACTTGTTTTATTGTACCTTTAGGAAACCACCCAGAGATGGAATAACAGGATTTTAGCCAAAGTACACTCCTATACACATTCTGCACACCCAAAAAATAGTGTATGTGATTTCTATTATCTGATCTTAGTTTGTGTTTTACGGATTTCTACAACTGGCAAGATAAAGCTTATATTGTAAGGCTGGGGAATAAAATTAGAGATTCAAGGAAGAAAAAAAAGCCCTGGGGCTTCTAAGTTAGGAATCCAAGCACAAAGCCCAAGTACAAAAGGAGCTGAGACAATTTTAACAATATTAATAATAGCTAACACCCGAAAACAATTTATCATCAGCCCAAACAGGAAGAAAATGAGGAATAAAGATGTGTAATTATCCAGGGAATTCATAAAGCACAAAAATCTAGAGCAGTAGTTCTCAAACTTGAATTTATATCAGGATCACCCACAGGGTGTATTAAAAAAACCATTGTTGATCCATACTCCAAGAGTCTGATTCAGTGGGTCTTTAACAGGATCCGATAATCTCAATTTCTAATAATTTCTCAGGTGGTGCTGATGCTGCTGGTAAAGGGACCACAGTGAGAAGCCCTGATCTGGATGACATAGACTAGAAAGGTAACTCTCATATGTTTCAGCTGATATTGGTCAAAATATTGTTCCAACTTTTCACTTAGCCCATGTGAACAAATCTCTGTAGATAAAGATCTAGTGATAACTAATTTCTTCCAATTTTTGTTTGAATCTCCTTTTTTTCTACGTGTTTCTGAAACCAAGCCAATTTTCCTTTAATCTCTACTCCCTTAATGTTCTATATCTCTCCATCTCCATTACAGGACTGATATTAGAAATTTAAAATTTAATGAAAAACATCTTCAATAACTGAATTTGTCAAGTGACTATATCTGAAAAGTAGGTACAGATCTTTGTCACATATGCCTGCATAGAGCCAAGCTGGAGAAAATGCACAGATTTAATATGTATAGTGGAAAGTGGAATTAACTACCTTTCTCTAGATATAATGCATATTAATTCTGTTAATTTACAAGGCTACATGCCAAAGTCAAAATCATGCTGAATCAGAAAAAACAAATTACCAGTATAAATGCTTTTGTATGCACAACCACACTATTCCCCAGGGCTATTTAACTGCTATTTAACTTTGAGACATCAAATGTACCAGCCCTAGCCTTTTAGCCCTTTAGTAACAAATCACATCCATATGTCACAAAATTTCCTGTAAACAATATATATATATGCAAATTATATATGTATGTATATATATATATATAATGCAAGTTTATATGCTGAATTCTGCTATTTCTTATTTTGTCACTACTAATATTTCAAATAATTAAACATCACAAGTTTAAAAGAGTAGCCAAAATTATGTCAGATTGTGCAACTCAAAAGACATACGTTTCCAACATTTACTGGACGCCCACTATGTACTGTTTCCTAGGTGCTAGGAGTACAAATAGTAATGAGACAAGGGTTCCTGCCTTTGAGGAATTTAGCCTAGTGAGGGAAACAGATATAAAAAATAACTACAAGCCTATGAGAGAAGAGCTATCATAGAAGCATGAAGAAAATGCTGTGGAATTACAAAGAAATGAACCAGTGGTTTTTTTGGTAGGAATCAGGAAAGGTCTTCATAAAAATTGTGACATGTTAAATGGGTCTTAAAGAAATTGCCTTGTCAAAAAGATAGGAAAGACCATTTTAGGCAGAGGAACTTGTGCACATGCAGAAGTTTGGAGTTATCAAAGAGCTTAGTGTGTTTAGGGGAGAGCAAGGAATTTGGTGGCTGGGTTCTAGGTGAGAGAGACAGAAGCAGTGGAAGGTGAAGCAAGCAATGTAAGTATGGACTATGTTATGAAGGACTTTGAAATCCATGCCAAAGAGTTGGCACAATACAGTGAGTGGTGAAACTTGGAAAGAGACAGATGGTATTTATCTGTTAGAGCTAAAACATTTTATTCCACCTGTGCAAGTGCTTCATTCATTTATTCATTCATTCAACAACATATAGTAGGAATCTATTATGTGAAAGAGCACTATACCAAATCAGTTTGAGAGATGAATCAAATACAACCAAGCAACATGCTCCATAAACTTGTGTCCTATTTAATTACTCTTATACAAAAACAGCTTGGGCAAGGACAGGGCGAGTGCTTTGGGCTGAATTATGTCCTTTTACCAAATTAACATATTGAAGTACAAAACCCTAGTGTTACTGCATTTGTAGATAGTGCTTGTATCTTGATAGGATTGTGCGTGTGTGTATCTTGATAGGATTTGTAGATAGTGCTTGTATCTTTGATAGGATTGGTAAACTTATAAGAAAAGAAAAAAAATCTCCCTGTCTCAATATATGCATGTGTATAAAAGAAAGGCCATGTGGGCACACATCAAGGAAGCTGCCTGTAAGTCAGGAAGAGAGCCCTCACCAAAATCCAATCAAAGTGGAACCTTGACCTCAGACTTCCAGCCTCCAGAAAAAAAAGTATGTTGTTTAAACTACCTAGTCTACGGTATGTGGCTATGGCAGCCTGAGCAGCCTAAGACAGAGAGGGAGTGTATTGCTAAGTCGATTTTGCCCAAGAGCAAAACAGGACTTCTCTAGGCCAAATGGCCACCAAGTGTAAGTATCAATTCTTCAGGATCCCTTAGCCTGAAGCTATCCAATGATAAAGGACTCACTACATAATGAAGCAGCCCATTCTATAATGGATAACTTTGGTAGTTAGAAAAGTCTTATACTAAGATGTGTACGACTTATTCAACATATTTACTTGTAAAGGCATGTATAAGACTTTTATAAGACACATGCAAGATGTCTGCCTCCTCTAATTGCCATTGGTCCTTTATTTTGCTTTGTAAAGTCACCCAGCACAGATTGGTAACTACTAGCTCTAAAAAGCAGCAAGTGTTTCTTTAAAAAGCTGAGACCTTTTCCAATAACTTTACATTTCTAAATCGACCTGAGGTTGAAGATTTGTGCTTCTCCTAGGAGCCATCTTTGGAAAATGTAAACTGACTGAGAATCCCAGAGAATTTACATTAAGTCATTTACCTGGTGTCTGCCAGTGTGGGTCCCTACAATGGCTGCTGCTCCACCTGGGGTATGTCCTATCTGATTATAACTTACAAATTGTGGCTCCCTGTCTGCTGAAGTTCCTCCAGCTCTGTAAGAACTCTCAGTGTTGATACAACATGCTGTAGCATGAATGCGTTTTATTATTACAACAAAGTCCTTCCCTTGCACATAAAATACTAGGTGCTTATTTGGATTACAAAGGATGGTCTAATAGAAATACTGTGAGTTATTGGTCAGAAAATCTGGGCTTTCTATTTATATTCAATTAGAAATCACTATATGACTTGGGGGAAACAACCTAACACCTCGGTGCCTCAATTTCTTCATCTCTAATATGTGAATATTATTTGCTTTTCAATTATAAATATGTGGTGAGAATAGAATGAAAAAGTCTTAAGAAATAGTCTACACAGTTCTAAAACCTCTTTAGGAACTTCTGTTTCTGGTGAGATATAGTAGATGTTCTTTCCTCTATTCCTTCCACAAGTCCAACTTTATATATGAACATTATATATAATGCAAACAAAAGAGAGGAGAGGGCAGACTGACTTAAAACCTCAGGATCCAAAAGACAACATGGTGGTGAGTTCCTTAGGTTTTCTTTCTGCTTCATGCTGAAAGAACCAGAAACCCCAACATGCCAATGTACCCAGACAAAAATAAAACCCAGCAATATCCTGCTTCCTCTAGTCAAAGGACCAGAAAAGGGGCAGCTTAGCCAGATGAAATACTTTCAGACTAATAAACGCTATATTCCAGCCAAACACCATAGAAAACACTGGACACACACACACACACACACACACACACCCTCCAGCAAAGGCCATGCTAGCCAGAGTATAATAAGTTGCCCCAAACTCCCTGCTGGGGTGCTATCAGAGAAGGCCAACTACAGAGAAGTATGAAGCATAGACTTCATCCCTGCTGGGAAGTAGTATGATTCTCACTACCGACTCTTGCCACCTCAGTATCGGTGGAGACCATGTGGGGAACCTGGACTTCTACTTGGCATCTGGCAATAATAAGGCACCACGCCCTCAGTGCATTGGAATGGTGTCAGAAAAGGCCTAGAAGAGTGTCAAGAATTTCCCCACCACAGAGTGGTAGTGAGAGCACAATATGGTGGTGTCAGTGGAGGCCATATTGGGAGCAGTAGTGAGGAGGACCTAATATTCCCATCCAGGGAGGTATCACCGTAGGCCTAGTGGGGAAGAGGATCTCCCACCCTCACTCAGCAGTCATGAAGAGCACCGCCCCCCCCCACCTTAGGTATTAGTGGAAGCTGAGTAGGGAAACTGGATATCTACTTCCACCTGGAATTAATGAGGTAGCACTCCTGTTTCCTCTGCTGGATCAGTATTAGAGGAGTCCAGCTGAAGCAGGTTTAAATAGGAACCAGAGTCTCATAACATAATATCCCAAATCCAGATTTCAATCAAAAATCACTGACAACAAGAATCAAGAAGATACCTAACTGAATGGAAAATAACAATGAATAGATGTCAACAGTGTGATAGGAGAGATATTAGAATAATGTAACAAGGGATTCATAAAATTACGCATCAGAAGGTATTTATGGACATGCTTGAAACAAATGACAAAATAGAAAGCCTCAACACATTAAAAAAAGATGTCAGCAACTAAACAAGATTTTTTTTAAAAAGATAAATGGAATGCATTGAAGTTATATGGTCCAAGAGCAACACATAAAAATTAGTTATATTTGAATTTTGTCAAAGGCCTTTTCTGCATCTATTGAGATAATCATGTGGTTTTTGTCTTTGGTTCTGTTTATGCTGGATTACATTTATTGATTTGTGTGTGTTGAACCAGCCTTGCATCCCAGGGATGAAGCCCACTTGATCATGGTGGATAAGCTTTTTGATGTGCTGCTGGATTCGGTTTGCCAGTATTTTATTGGGGATTTTTGCATCAATGTTCATCAAGGATATTGGTCTGAAATTCTCTTTTTTGGTTATGTCTCTGCCAGGCTTTGGTATCAGGACGATGCTGGCTTCATAAAATGTGTTAGGGAGGATTCCTTCTTTTTCTATCAATTGGAATAGTTTCAGAAGGAATGGTACCAGCTCCTCCTTGTACCTCTGGTAGAATTCGGCTGTGAATCCATCAGGTCCTGGACTATCTTTGGTTGGTAAGCTATTGATTATTGCCACAATTTCAGAGCCTGTTATTGGTCTATTCAGAGATTCAACTTCTTCCTGGTTTAGTCTTGGGAGGGTGTATTTGTCGAGGAATTTCTCCATTTCTTCTAGATTTTCTAGTTTATTTGCATAGAGGTGTTTGTAGTATTCTCTGATGGTAGATTGTATTTCTGTGGGATTGGTGGTGATATCCCCTTTTTCATTTTTTATTGCATCTATTTGATTCTTCTCTCTTTTCCTCTTTATTAGTCTTTCTAGCAGTCTATCAATTTTGTTGATCTTTTCAAAAAACCAGCTCCTGGATTCATTAATTTTTTGAAGGGCTTTTTGTGTCTCTATTTCCTTCAGTTCTGCTCTGATTTTAGTTATTTCTAGCCTTCTGCTAGCCTTTGAAGGTGTTTGCTCTTGCTTTTCTAGTTCTTTTAATTGTGATGTTAGGGTGTCAATTTTGGATCTTTCCTGCTTTCTCTTGTGGGCATTTAGTGCTATAAATTTCCCTCTACACACTGCTTTGAATGTGTCTCAGAGATTCTGGCATGTTGTGTCTTTGTTCTCGTTGGTTTCAAAGAACATCTTCATTTCTGCCTTCATTTCATTATGTACCCAGTAGTCATTCAGGAGCAGGTGTTCAGTTTCCATGTAGTTGAGCAGTTTAAAAACTCTCAATAAATTAGGTATTGATGGGATGTATCTCAAAATAATAAGAGCTATCTATGACAAACCCACAGCCAATATCATACAGAGTGGGCAAAAACTGGAAGCATTCCCTCTGAAAACTGGCACAAGACAGGGACGCCCTCTCTCACCACTCCTATTCAACATAGTGCTGGAAGTTCTGGCCAGAGCAATCAGGCGGGAGAAGGAAATAAAGGGCATTCAATCAGGAAAAGAGGAAGTCAAACTGTCCCTGTTTGCAGATGACATGATTGTATATCTAGAAAACCCCATTATCTCAGCCCAAAATCTCCTTAAGCTGATTAGCAACTTCAGCAAAGTCTCAGGATACAAAATCAATGTACAAAAATCACAAGCATTCTTGTACACCAATCACAGACAAACAGAGAGCCAAATCATGAGTGAACTCCCATTCACAATTGCTTCAAAGAGAATAAAATACCTAGGAATCCATCTTACAAGGGATGTGAAGGACCTCTTCAAGGAGAACTACAAACCACTGCTCAATGAAATAAAAGAGGATACAAACAAATGGAAGAACATTCCATGCTCATGGGTTGGAAGAATCAATATCGTGAAAATGGCCATACTGCCCAAGGTAATTTATAGATTCAATGCCATCCCCATCAAGCTACCAATGACTTTCTTCACAGAATTGGAAAAAACTACTTTAAAGTTCATATGGAACCAAAAAAGAGCCCGTATCACCAAGTCAGTCCTAAGCCAAAAGAACAAAGCTGGAGGCATCACGCTACCTGACTTCAAACTATACTACAAGGCTACAGTAACCAAAACAGCATGGTACTGGTACCACAACAGAGATATAGATCAATGGAACAGAACAGAGCCCTCAGAAATGATGCCACATTTCTACAACTATCTGATCTTTGACAAACCTGACAAAAACAAGAAATGGGGAAAGGATTCCCTATTTAATAAATGGTGCTGGGAAAACTGGCTAGCCATATGTAGAAAGCTGAAACTGGATCCCTTCCTTACACCTTATACAAAAATTAATTCAAGATGGCTTAAAGACTTAAATGTTAGACCTAAAACCATTAAAATCCTACAAGAAAACCTAGGCAATACCATTCAGGACATAGGCGTGGGCAAGGACTTCATGTCTAAAACACCAAAAGCAATGGCAACAAAAGCCAAAATTGACAAATGCGATCTAATTAAACTAAAGAGCTTCTGTACAACAAAAGAAACTACCATCAGAGTAAACAGGCAACCTACAGAATGGGAGAAAATTTTTGAAACCTACTCATCTGACAAAGGGCTAATATCCAGAATCTACAATGAACTCAAACAAATTTACAAGAAAAAAACAAACAACCCCACCAAAAAGTGGGTGAAGGACATGAACAGACACTTCTCAAAAGAAGACATTTATGCAGCCAAAAAACACATGAAAAAATGCTCATCATCACTGGCCATCAGAGAAATGCAAATCAAAACCACAGTGAGATACCATCTCACACCAGTTAGAATGGCCATCATTAAAAAGTCAGGAAACAACAGGTGCTGGAGGGGATGTGGAGAAATAGGAACACTTTTACACTGTTGGTGGGACTGTAAACTAGTTCAACCATTGTGGAAGTCAGTGTGGCGATTCCTCAGGGATCTAGAACTAGAAATACCATTTGACCCAGCCATCCCATTACTGGATATATACCCAAAGGACTATAAATCATGCTGCTATAAAGACACATGCACACGTATGTTTATTGCGGCACTATTCACAGTAGCAAAGAGTTGGAACCAACCCAAATGTCCAGCAACGATAGACTGGATTAAGAAAATGTGGCACATATACACCATGGAATACTATGCAGCCATAAAAAATGATGAGTTCATGTCCTTTGTAGGGACATGGATGAAACCGGAAAACATCATTCTCAGTAAACTATCACAAGGACAAAAAACCAAACACCGCATGTTCTCACTCATAGGTGGGAATTGAACAATGAGAACTCATGGACACAAGAAGGGGAACATCACACTCCGGGGACTGTTGTGGGGTGGGGGGAGGGGGGAGGGACAGCATTAGGAGATATACCTAATGCTAAATGACGAGTTAATGGGTACAGCAAACCAACATGGCACATGGATACATATGTAACAAACCTGCACATTGTGCACATGTACCCTAAAACCTAAAGTATAATAAAAAAAATTAGTTATATTTTCATACAGTAAAAATGAACAATGAAAAGAAAATTAATAAAATAATTCAACTTACCATAGCATCAAAATAATAAAATGTATAGAAATAAATTTAACCAAGAAGATAGAAGGTTTGTACATTAAAAATTACAAAATATTGCTGAAGGAAATTAAGGATAAACTAAATAAATAAGTCTTCCTGTGCTCACAGATTAGAAGATTTAATATTGTTAAGACAGTAATACTCCCCAAAGCAACCCACAAATTTAATGCAATACCTATAAATATCTCAACAACCTTTTTTTGTAGAAATGGAAAGGCTGACACCAAAATTCATAATGGTATTTCCAGGGACCCAAATAACCAAACAACCTTGAGAAAAAGAAAATTGGAAAACTCACACTTCCCAGTTTCAAAACTCATTACAAGCTATACTAATCAAAACAGTGTATTACTGGCATAAATATACACATACATATTAATAGAATAAAATACAGAGTATAGAAATAAACCCTCAAATTTATGATTGATTGATCTTCAATAAAGGAGACAAGATCATTCAATGAGGAAAGAATTGTCTCTTCAACAAATTATGTTGAGACAAATTGATGGCCATATGGGAAAGGATGAAAATGGACTCTTACCTCACACTATATACAAAAATTTATTCATCATAGAAAAAAGACCTGAATATAAGAGCTAAAAACAGAAAACTGTTAGAAGAAATCATAGGGGTAAATCTTGGGCCCTGGATTTAGCAATGGTTTCTTAGGAATGACACTGAAAGCACAAGCAATTTAAAACACAGATAACTTAGACTTCATCAAAATTAACAAACATTTGCATATCAAATGATATAACCAAAAGAATAAAAAGACAGCCCATACAATGGAAGAAAATATTTACAAATCATGTATTTGATAAGGATCTAGTATCCAGACTATATAAAAGACACTTACAACTCAACAATAGAATGACAAACAACCCAATATAAACATGTCAACAGACTTGAATAGACATTTCTCCAAAGAAGATTTACAAATGGCCCACAAGCACACAAGAGGTTTCTCAGCATCATTGGTTATTAAAGAAATGCAAAAAAAAGCACAATGAGATACCACTTTACCCACACTAAGATGACAATAATAATAATAACATCAGCAATAAAAAGAAGAAGAGGAAGAGGGGAAGGAAGGAGGGGAGGAGAAGGAGGAGGAGAAGACGTTAGTGTTTATGACTATGTAGGACATTGGACCCCTCATACATTGCTGGTAAAAATGTAAAAAGGTGCAGCTACTATGAAAAACCATTTGGTGATTTCTCAAAAAGTTAAACATAAAAATACTATGTCACCCAGCAGTTCCACTCCTAGATATATACTCAAAAGAACTAAAAACAAATGTTCAAACATTTGTAAACAAATTTATACAGCACCATTATGCACAATAACCAAAAGGTGTAAACAATACACATGTTCATAAAGTGATGAATGAATGAAAGCAATGTCCGTATCCATACAATGGCTTACTATTCAGCTATTAAGAAATGAAGTACTGAGATAGTGTAGCAAGATGGCACAATAGAAGGCTCCACTAATTGTGACCTCCCCCACAAGTACACTAATTCAACAACTATCTACACACAAAAAAGCACCTTCATAAGAATCAAAAATTGGGTGAGCACTCACAGTACCTGCTTTTAACTTTGTATTGCTAAAAGAGGCACTAAAGAGGTAGGAAAACAGTCTTCTATTACCAATGCCACTCCTCCCCCATCCTCCAGCAGCTGCAGCATGATGCAGAGAGTGTTACTGTGTGCTGGGTAGATGTAGAGCACAGCAATTGTGAGACACTGAACTCAGTGCTGCCCTATTATAGCCAAAAGTAAAATTAGACCAAACTCAGCTGGCACCCAGCCACAAGGGAGCATTTACAATAGCCATAGCCAGAGGGGAATGGCCTAGCCCAGCGGTTGGAACTTGAGTTCTTACAAGCCTTGCCACCATGGGATAAAGTGCTCTGGGGCCCAAAATAAACTTGAAAGGCAGTCTAGGGCACAGGGACTGAAATTTTTAAGTGAGTCATAGTGCTGAACTGGGCCCAGAGACAGTGGACTAGAAAGCATGAGGCCTACTGAGACACCAGCTGAGACAGCTGAGGGAGTGCAGGCGACACCCTTCACATCACACCAGGCTTCACAGCTCATGGCTTCAAAAGAGACCTCTTCCTTCTGTTTGAAGAGAGGAAAGGAAAAAGTGGGGAGAACTTTGTCTTGCATCTCAGATACCAGCTCAGCCACGGCAGGATAGGGCATGGATTAGAGTTGTGAAGCCTCTTTCCTGGCCCTAGCTCCTGGTCGACCTTTCTAGATACACTCTTGGACAGAAGGGAGCCCAGTGCCTTGGAGGAAAGAACCAAGTCCTGGCAGGATTCATCACCTGTTACTTAAAGAGCCCTTGGACCCCAAATAGCCATCAGTGATACCCAGGTACTATGACAAGGGCCTTGGGCCAAGTGCTATGTCAAGGACTTTGTCTTGTGGTTTGAGACACTGAGACGTGCTGGTTCAAGGTAAGACTCAGCACATTCCCAGCTGTGGTGGCTATGGGGCAAGAGTGCTGCTTGAGAAAAGTGGAAGGAAATGTAAAAGAGACTTTGTCTTGCACCTTAGATACCAGCTCAGCCACAGGGGGATGGAGAACCCAGTGGGCTCTTGGGTTCTCCAATTCCAGGACTTGACTCTTCGATAGTATTTTTGAACCTGCCCTGAGCAAGAGGGGAGCCAACCACCCTAAAGGGTAAAGTCTTAGGCCAGGCACTATTTGCTACAGCTGACTGAGGAGCCTTGGGCCTTAAAGAAACATCAGCAGTAGTCTGGCAGTACTTCTCATGGGCCTGTGGGGGCAGTGCCCATGGGGAGAGGCTCCTCTGCTTTTGAAAAGGTAAGAGAAGAGTGGAGAGGACTGTGTCTCATGGTTTGAGTGCCAGCTCAGCTGCAGTACAATAGAACACACAGTAGACTTCTATGGTATTTGACTCTAGTCCCTGATTCTCAGATAGCACCTCTGGACCCACCCAGAGTTTGGGGGAACTCACCACCCCGAAAGGAAGGACATACACTTTGGTGGCTTTGCCACCTGCTGATTGTAGAGCCTTAGGGCCTTGAGTGAACATAGGCAGGAGCCAGACAGTGGTTACAGCAACTCTTGGGTGAGGCCAGTGCTGTGCTGGCTTCAGGTCTGACCCAGTGCAGTCCTCGTGGTGGTGGCAACAGGGATGCTTATGTCACTCCACCAACAGGTGACTCAAAATAGTCACCTGTTGGTGGAGTGACTCAGAATAGAGAGAGAGACTTTTGTTTCTTTGGGAGAAATTAGAGAAAGAAAAAAAGAGTCTCTGCCTGGTAACCCAGATAATTCTCCTGGATATTGTCAAATATCATTGAGATGTTACCTCTATTCATCTGCAAGAACCACAGCATTACTGGGGTTGGGGTGTACCCTAAAGCAGTTACAGCTTAGATCACATTACCTAAGTCCTTTTGAATATCTTGCAAGTCTTCCAAGAAGGATGAATACAAACAAGCACAGATTGAGAAGAATACAATAAATAAATAACTATTCAATGGCCAGACACAGACAAACATTTTAAAGTATCACAACCATCCAGGAAAACATGAACTCACTAAATTAACTAAAAGAGCCAGCAGGGACCAGTCCTGGAGAAACACAGATATGTGAAATTTCAGACAGAATTTTAAACATCTGTGTTGAGGAAACTCAAAGAAATTCAAGATAACACAGAGAAGGAATTCAGAATTCTAGCATGCAAATTTAACAAAGAGATTGAAATGATTTTTAAAATTATTTAAAATTTTTTAAATTTTAAAAATTGAGCAGATATTCTGGAGCTGAAATATGCAACTGGTATCCTAAAAAATGAATCAGAGTCTTTTAATAGAAGAATTGATCAAGCAGAAAAAAATTATTAGTGAGCTTTAAGACAGGCTATTTGACAATACACAGTCAGAGGAGATGAAAGAATAAAGAATAAAATACAATGAAGCACGCTTATAGAATCAAGAAAAAATAGTCTCAAAAAAGCAAATCTAAGTTACTGGCCTTAAAAATGAGGTAGACAAAGAGATGTGGGTAGAAAGTTTATTCAAAGGGATAATAACAGATAACTTCCCAAACCTAGAGAGATATATCAATATCCAAATAAAGGAAGGTTATAGAACACCAAGCAGATTTAACCCAAAGAAGATGTTATTCCGTTCTCATGCTGCTATGAAGAAATACCCGTAACTGGGTAATTTATTAAGAAAAGAGGTTTAATTGGCTCACAGTTTCACATCACTGGGGAAATCTCAGGAAACTTACAATGATGGCACAAGTCACCTCTTCACAGGGCAGCAGGGCAGAGAATGAGTGCCAAGCAAAGGGGGAAGCCCCTTAAAAAACCATCATACTGGGAGGGGCCAAGATGGCCGAATAGCAACAGCTCTGGTCTGCAGGTCCCAGTGAGACCAACAGAGAAGGAGGTTGATTTCTGCATTTCCAACTGAGGTACCGAGTTTATCTCATTGGAACTGGTTATGCAGTGGGTCCAACCGAGAGAGGGCAAGCAGAAGTATGGTGGGGTGCTGCTTCACTTGGGAAGTGCAAGAAGCTGGGGGACCTTCCTCCCTCAGCCAAGGGAAGCCCTGGGGGACTGTGCTACCCAGCCGGGTTACTGTGCTTTTCCCACAGTTTTTGCAACCTGAAGATCAGGAGATTTCCTCTTGTGCCTACACCACCAGGGTCCTGGGTTTCAAGCACAAAACTGGGCAGCTGTTTGGACAGACACCAAGCTAGCTGCAGAATTTTTTTTCATACCCCAGTGGCGCCTGGAACCTGAGTGAGACAGAACCGTTCATTCCCATGGAAAGGGGGCTGAAGCCAGGGAGCCAAGTGGTATAGCTCAGCGGATCCCATCCCCATGGAGACCAGCAAGCTAAGATCCATTGGCTTGAAATTCTTGCTGCCAGCACAGCAGTCTGAAGTCAACCTGGGACACTGGAGCTTGGTGAGGGGAGGGGCGCCCACCATTACTGAGGCTTGAGTAGGCGGTTTTCCCCTGACAGTGCTAAGGAGGCTGGGAGGTGTGGACTGGGCAAATTCAGCACAGCGTGGCAAAGCGGCTGTGGCCAGACTGCTTCTCTGGATTCCTCCTCACTAAGCAGGGCATCTCTGAAGGAAACGTAACAGCCCCAGTCAGGGGCTCACAGACAAAATCCCCATCTCCCTGAAACAGAGCACCTGGGGGAAGGGGTAGCTGTAGGAGCAGCTTTAGTGCATTTTATTGTTTCTGCCTGTCAGCTCTGAAGAGAGCAGCTGATCCTGTCCAGAGGGATTCTCCCAGCATAGTGCTCAAGGTCTGTTAAGGGAAGACTGCCTCCTCAAGTGTGTCCCTGACCCCCGTGCCTCACCCTTCATACAGGAGAGCTCTGGCTAGCATCAGGCTGGTGCCCCTCTGGGATGAAGCTTCCAGAGGAAGGAGCAGGCAGCAATCTTTGCTGTTCTACAGCCTCCACTGGTGATACCCAGGCGAACATGGTTTGGTGTGGTCCTCCAGCAAATTGCAGCAGACCTGCAGAAGAAGGGCCTGACTGTTAAAAGAAAAACTAACAAACAGAAAGCAATAACATTAACATCAACATAAAGGACTTCCATCCAAAAACTCCATCCAAAGGTCATCTGCCTCAAAGATCAAAGGTAGATAAGTCCACAAAGATGAGGAAAAACCAGTGCAAAAAC
The DNA here is from genome assembly GCF_009828535.3 of Hylobates moloch. NCBI lineage: Eukaryota > Metazoa > Chordata > Mammalia > Primates > Hylobatidae > Hylobates > Hylobates moloch. Next base: position 90,889,602 of record NW_026652282.1, on the reverse strand, counting down.
GCTGAAAATTCCAAAAACCAGAATACCTCTTTTCCTCCAAATGATTGCAACTTCTCTCCAGCAAGGGCACAAAACTGGATGGAGAATGAGTTTGATGAATTGACAGAAGTAGGCTTCAGAAAGTGGGTAATAATCTCCTCCAACCTTAAGGAGCATGTTCTAACCCAATGCAAGGAAGCTAAGAACCTTGATAAAAGGTTACAGGAACTGCTAACTAGAATAACCAGCTTAGAGAGGAACATAAATGAACTGATGGAGCTGAAAAACATAGCATGAGAACTTCGTGAAGCATACACAAGTATTAATAGCTGAATCAATCAAGCTGAAGAAAGGATATCAGAGATTGAAGATCAACTTACTGAAATAAGACAAGATTAGAGAAGACAGAATGTAAAGGAATGAACAAAGCCAACAAGAGATATGGGACGATGTGAAAAGACCAAACATATGATTGATTGATGTACCTGAAAGTGACAGGGAGAATGGAACCAAGTTGGAAAACACACTTCAATATATTACCCAGGAGAACTTCCTCAACCTAGCAAGTCAGATCGACATTCAAATTCGGGAAGTACAGAGAACACCACTAAGATACTCCTAGATAAGAGCAACCCCAAAACACGTAATTGTCAGATTCTCCAAGGTTGAAATGAAGGAAAAAAAAGTTCAGGGCAGCCAGAGAGAAAGGTCTGGTTACCTACAAAGGGAAACCCATCAGACTAACAGCTGATCTCTCTGCAGAAACCCTACAAGCCAGAAGAGAATGGGGGCCAATATTCAGCATTCTTAAAGAAAAAAATTTTCAACCCAGGATTTCATATCCAGCCAAACTAAGCTTCATAAGCAAAGGAGAAATAAAATCCTTTACAGACAACCAAATGCTGACAGATTTTGTCACCACAGGCCTGCCTTACAAGAACTCCTGAAGGAAGCACTAAATATGGAAAGGAAAAACCAGTACTAGCCACTGCAAAAACACAGCAAAATATAAAGACCAATGACACTATGAAGAAACTGCATCAACTATGTGCAAAATAACCAGCTAGCATCATGATGACAGGATCAAATTGACACATAACAATATTAATCTTAAATGTAAAGTGGCTAAATGTCCCAATTAGAAGCACACACTAGCAAATTGAGTAAAGAGTCAAGAACCATCTATGTGCTATATTCAGGAGACCCATCTCATCTGCAAAGACATACATAGGATAAAGACAAATGGATGGAGGAGTATTTACCACACAAATGGAAAGCAAAAATGGCAGGGATTGCAATCCTAGTCTCTGATAAAACAGACTTTAAACCATAAAAAAAATCAAAAAAGACAAAGAAAGTCGTTACATAATGGTAAAGGAATCAATGCAACAAGAAGAGCTCACTACCTAAATATATATGCACTCAATACAGGAGCACCCAGATTCATGAAACAAGTTCTTAGAGACATACAAAGAGACATAGACTCCCACACAATAATAGTGGGAGATTTTAACACCCCACTGTCAATAATAGAAGATCAACAAGACAGAAATTTAACAAGGATATTCAGGACTTGAACTCAGCCCTGGACCAAGCAGACCTAATAGATATCTACAGAACTCTCCAGCCCAAATCAACAGAATATAATTCTTCTCAGGACCACATGGCACGTATTCTAAAATCGAGCACATAATTGGAAGGAAAACACTCATTAGCAAATATAAAAAAAAAACCAGAAATCAAAACAAACAGTCTCTCAGACCACATTGCAATCTAAATAGAACTCAGAATTAAGAAACTCACTCAAAACCACATAGCTACATGGAAATTGAACAATCTGCTCCTGAAACACTTTTGGGTAAGTAACGAAATTAAAGCAGAAATAAGTAAGTTATTTGAAACCAATGAGAGCAAAGACACAATGTACCAGAATCTCTGGGACATAGCTAAGGCAGTGTTTAGAGGGAAATTTATAGCACTAAATGCCCACATCAGAAAGATGGAAAGATCTTAAATCAGCACCCAAACATCACAATTAAAAGAACTAGAGAAGCAAGAACAAACAAACTCAAAAGAAGATAAGAAATAACTAAAATTACAGCAGAACTGAAGGACATAGAGACACGAAAAACCCTTAAAAAAATCAATGAATCCAGAAGCTGGTTTCTTGAAAAGATGAAAAAAAAATAGACTACTAGATAAACTAATAAAGAAAAAAGAGAGAAGAATCAAATAGACACAATAAAAAACTATAAGCGGGATATCACCACTGATCTCACAGAAATACCAACTATCATCAGAGAACACTATAAACACCTCTATGCAAATAAGCTAGAAAATCTAGAAGAAATGGAGAAATTCCTGGACACATACACCCTCCCAAGACTAAACCAGGAAGAAGTCGAACCCTAAATAGACCAATAACAAGTTCTGAAATTAAGTCAGTAATTAATAGCCTGCCAACCAAAAAACAAAAAAGCCCAGGACCAGACAGATTCACAGCCGAATTCTACCAGAGGTCCAAAGAAGAGCTGGTACCATTCCTTCTGAAACTACTCCAAACAATTGAAAAGGAGGGACTCCTCCCTAACTCATTCATGAGGCCAGCATCATCCTGATACCAAAACCTGGCAGAGACACAACAAAAAAATTTCAAGCCAATATCCATGATAAACACCAATGTGAAAATCCTGAATAAAATACTGGTAAATCGAATGCAGCAGCACATCAAAAAGCTTATCCACCAGGATCAAGTTGGCTTTATCCCTGGGATGCAAGACTGGTTCAACCTATGCAAATTAATAAGCATAATCCATCACAGAAACAGAACCAATGACAAAAAACACATGATTATCTCAATAGATGCAGAAAAGGCCTTCAATAAAATTCAACATTGCTTCATTCAAAAACTCTCAATAAACTAGGTATTGATGGAACATATCTCAAAATAATAAGAACCATTTTTGACAAACCCATAAGCCAATATCATACTGAATGGGCAAAAGTTGAAATGATTCCCTTTGAAAACTGGCACAAGACAAGGTTGCCCTCTCTTAACACTCCTATTCAACATATTATTGGAAGTTCTGGCCAGGGCAATCAGGCCAGAGAAAGAAATAAAGTTTATTCAAATAGGAAGAGAGGAAGTCAAATTGTCCCTGTTTGCAGATGACGATTTTATATTTAGAAAACCCCATCGTCTCAGCCCCCAATCTCCTTAAGCTAATAAGCAACTTCAGCAAAGTCTCAGGATATAAAATCATTGGCCAAAATTACAAGCAGTTCTATACACAAACAATAGACAAGCAGAGAGCCAAATCATGAGTAAACTCTCATTCACAATTGTTACGAAGAGAATAAAATACCTGAGAATACGACTTACAAGGGAGGTGAAAACCCTCTTCAAGAGAAAATAGAAGCCACTGCTCAAGGAAATAAGAGAGGACACAAACAAATGGAAAAAAAAAATTCCATGCTCATGGGTAGGAAGAATCAGTATTGTGAAAATGGCCACACTGCCCAAAGTGATTTATAGATTCAATGCTATTCTCATTAAGCTACCATTGACTTTCTTCACAGAATTAGAAAAAATGGCTTTAAATTTCATGTGGAACCAACAAAGAGAAAAAAGAGCTTGTATAGCCAAGACAATCCTAAGCAAAAGGAACAAAGCTGAAGGCATCACGCTATCTGACTTGAAGCTATATTACAAGGTTACAGTAATCAAAACAGCACAGTACTGGTACCAAAACAGATATATAGACCAGTGAAACAGAAGACTGACCTCAGAAGTAACACCACACATCTATAACCATCTGGTCTTCAACAAACCTGACAAAAACAAGCAATTGTGAAAGTATTCCTTATTTAATAAGTGGTTCTGGGAAAACTGGCTAGTCATATGCAGAAAATGGAAACTGGACCCCTTCCTTACACCTTATACAAAAATTAACTCGAGATGGATTAAAGACTTAAATGTAAAACCCCAAACCAAAAAACACTAGAAGAAAACCTAGGCAATACCATTCGGGACATAGGCATGGGCAAACACTTAATGACTAAAACACCAAAAACAATTGCAACAAAAGGCAAAATTGACAAATGGGATCTAAGTAAACTAAAGAGCTTCTGCACAGCAAAAGAAACTATCACCAGAGTGAACAGGCAACCTAGAGAATGGGAGAAAATTTTTGCAATCTACCCATCTGACAAAGGTCTAATATCCAGAATCTACAAGGAAATTTAACAAATGTATGTTAAAAAAAAAAAAAAAACAGACAACCACATCAACAAGTGGGTGAAGGAGATGAACAGACACTTCTCAAAAGAAGACATTTATGTGGCCAAAAAACCAATCACCGCATGTTCTCACTCATAAGTGGGAGTTGAACAATGAGGACACATGGACACAGGGAGGGGAACATCATGCACCAGAGCCTGTCGGGGTTTGGGGGACAAGAGGAGGGAGATCATTAAGACAAATACCTAATGCATGCAGGGCTTAAAACCTAGATGACAGGTTGATAAGTGCAGCAAACCACCATGGCACATGGATGCCTAAGTAACAAACCTGCACGTTTTGCAGATGTAGCCCAGAACTTAAAGTAAAATAAAATAATTTTTAAAAAGTCAAAGATTCTGGATAATTTTGATGCTCCTTGGAATGTCATAATTCTATCCATAGTTACTGGATAATGTCTATACTTTTTAGAATGTCAAATAGAACCTTTGTGATCCATCCTCTGACTACTTCATCCACCTTTTCTCTTCATTCCCCTCCACACTTAACCTATGTTTGTACAATATTGTCAGAAGTTATTACATTCTCTTTGGCCCTTTGTGCTGTTGTGCATGCTGTGATATCTTTCTGAAATGCCCTCCTTCCCTCGGATAACCACTACTCTACTTTCAGGACTCATCTTTCCCTTACTACCCTCCTGCTACTTCCGTGACCTATTATGACACCATCCTTCATGCACTGTAGCAGCTTGTATTGATATTTCAGTATTTCATCACACTTTATTACAATTGTCTATTTACTTGTCTTTTCTCTACTGGACTGTGGGCTCCTTGAAGATGGGGATAAAATATATATTGAACAATCAAACTCCAGAATAATGACTTTGATATATATAAGGCATCCATGAGAACCAATCAAATTGCTTTGGAGTCGCAAGCTTATATCTTGTTTTATTACATATGCATACATTAAAAATTCTTTGAAATAAAAAAATCAGATCACTTAAAAATTCACTCACTATCACAAAAACAGCATGGGGGAAACTACCTCCATAATTTAGTTATCTCCACCTGGTCCTGCCCTTGACACGTGAGGATTATTACAATTCAAGGTGAGATTTGGGTGGAAACATAGCACCAAACCATATCAGAAGACTACTTCAATACATTTAATAATCAAATTTACAAAGATCAAGGATAAAGGAAGATTCCTAAAAGCAGCAAGAGAAAAGAAACAAATAACATACAATGGAGCACCAATACATCTGGCAGCAGACTTTTCAGTGGAAGCCTTACAGGCCAGGAGAGAATGCAGTGACATATTTAAAATGCTGAAGAAAAAAAACTTCTACCCTAGAATAGTATATCTTGTGAAAATATTCTTCAAATATGACAAAGAAATAAAAACTTCCCCAGACAAATAAATAAATAAATAAATAGCTGAGGGATTTCATCAACACCAGACCTGCCATGCAAGAAATGCTAAAGGGAGTTCTTCAACCTGAAAGGAAAAGACATTTTTGAGCAATGAGAAATCACCTCAAGATACAAAACTCATGGGTAAGTATACATAAAAACACAGAATATTACAACAATGTAACTGTACAACAACTTTTTAAGGCATAGATAGTACAATCTGATAAAAATTAGAAACAACCAAAAGTTGAGAAGCAGAGAGATGAAGATAAAGTGTAGAGTCTTTATTAGTTTTCTTCCTGCTTGCTAGCTTGTTTATGGAAATAGGTTTAAGTTGTTATCAGCTTAAAATAATGGATTCTAAGATACAATTTTCAAGCCCCATGGTAACCTCAAATCTAAAAACATTCAATGAAGACATAAAAAATAAAGATCAGGAAATTAAATTCTAAAAGACAAAATCACCTTCCCTAAAAGGAAGGCAGGAAAAAAGGAAACAAAAAGAGAAGATAACAAATGACCAGAAAACAAATAACAAAATGGTGGGAATCAGCCCTTACTTATTAATAACGTTGAATGTAAATGGACTAAAATCTGTAATCAAAAGCCTTGAAGTGGCTGAATGGATTAAAAAACCAAGACCCAATAATTTGCTACATACAAGAAACACACTTAGCCTATGAAGAAACATGCAGACTGAAAACAAAAGAATAGAAAAAGATGTTCCATGCCCATGGACACCAATAAAGCACAGGAGTAGCTATACCTGTATAAGACAAAATAGAGTTCAAAATCAAAACTATGAGAAGAGACAAAGAGGGTCACTATATAATGTTAAAGGGGTCAATTCAGTGAGAGGATATATTAATAATGAATTTAAATATATGTACACCCAGCACCAGAGCACTCAAATATATAAAGTGAATATTAGAGCTGAAGAAAGAGATAGGCCCCAATACAATAATAGCTGGAAACTCAAACAGCCCACTTTCAGCATTGGACAAATCATCATCCATACAGAAAATCAAAAAGGAAATATTGGACTTAATCTGCACTATAGACCAAATGGACCTAACAGATATTGACAGAATATTTCATCCAAGAGCTGCAAAATGCATATTCCTTTTTCTTTCTTTTCTTTATTATTATTATTTATTTTTTTTGAGATAGGGTCTCACTTCCATTGCTCAGGCTGTAGTGCAGTGGTGTTATCTTGGCTTACTGCAGCCTTGACTTCCTGGGTTCAAGTGATGCCCCCACCTCAGCTTTCTGAGTAATTGGGGCTACAGGTGTGCACCACAACATCCAGCTTCTTTTTTGTATTTTTTAATAGAGATGGGATTTCACCATGTTGCCCAGGCTGGTCTCAAACTCCTGGGCTCAAGCAAGTTGCCTTGGCCTCACAACGTGCGGGGATTACAGGTGTGAGCCACCCTGCCCAACCAAAAGACACATTCTTTCCCTCAGCACATGGATCATTCTCAAGGATAGACCATATATTACATCACAAAACAAGTCTTAAAACATTCCAAAACATTGAGACAATATTAAGCATCTTCTCTGACCACAGTGGAATAAAACTAGAAATCAAACCAGAGGAATTTTAAAAACTATAAAAATACATAGAAATTAAATATGCTCCTGAATCACCAGTGGGTTAATAAAAAAATTAAGAAGAAAATTGAAAAATTTCTTGAAACAATGATAATGCAAATACAATATATCAAAACCTATGGGATACAGCAAAAGCAATACTAAGAGGAAAGTTTATGGCTATAAGTGTCTACACCAGAAAAGAAGGAAATCTTCCAATAAATAATTAACCATGCATCTTAAAGAACTAAAACAGCAAGAGCAAACCAAACCCAAAATTAGTAGAAAAAATAATACAGATTAGAGCAGAAATAAATAGATTGAAATGAAGAAAACAATACAAAAGATCAATGAAACAAAAAGTTGGTTTTTTGGAAAGTTAAACAAAATTGGCAAACCTTTAGTCAGACTGAGAAAAAAAAGACCAAAATAAAATCAGAGATGGAAAAGTAGACATTACAGTGGATACTGCAGAAGTCAAAGATTATTAGTGGCTACTGTGGGCAACTATATGCCAATTAATTCAAAAATCTAGAAGAAATTGACAAATTCCTATAGATATACAAGCTACCAATCTTGAACTATGAAGCAATCCAGAACCTAAGCAGATCAATAACAAATAACCAGATCGAAGCCTAAATAAAAAGTGTCCCCGTAAAGAAAAGCCTAGGACCTAAAGACTTCACTGCTGAATTCGGCCAAACATTAAAAAAAGTCTTAATATCAATCCTACTCAAACTATTCTGAAAAATAGAGGAGGGATGAATACTTCCAGACTCATACTACAAGGCTAGTATTACCCTGATTAAAAAAAAAACAAAGAAACATCAAAAAAAAGAAAAACCATAGGCCAATATCTCCAACGAATACCAATGCAAAAATTCTCAATAAAATACTAGCAAATTAAATCCTACAATACTTTAAAAACTCATTTATCATGACCAAGTGAAATTTATTCCTGGGATACAAGGATGGTTCAAAATATACAAATCAATCAATGTGATACATCATACCAACAGAATGCAGGACAAAAAGCATATAATCATTTCAATTGATACTGAAAAAGCATTTGAAAAAATTTAACATCCTTTCAAGATAAAAATATCAAATGACTGGGTACACAAGGAATGTACTTCAACATAGTAAAGTCATATATGACAGATCCAAAGCAAGTATCATACTGAATGGGTAAAATCTGAAAGTCTTTTCTATAAGATTTGGAACATGGCAAAAATACCCACGTTTATCATTGTTATTCAACATAGTACTGAAATTCCTAGACAGAGCAATCAGACAAGAGAAAGAAACAAAGGGCATCCAAATTGGAAAGGAAGAAGTCAAATTAGCCTTCTTTGCAGATGACATGGTCTTATATTTTCAGAAACCTGAAGACTCCATCCAAAAATTATTAAGACTGATAAATTCAGTAAAGTTGTAGGATACAAAATCAACATACACAAATCAGTAGCATTTCTATATGAGAACAGTCAACAATCTGAAAAAGAAATTCAGAAAATAATGGCATTTACAGTAGCTACATATAAAATAAAATACCTAAGAATAAACTTAACCAAAGGAGTGAAATATTTCTATGGCAGAATCTATATAACATTGATGCAAGAAATGGAAGAGGATGCAAAAAATAGAAAAAATATCCCATGCTCATGGATTGGAAGAATTAATATTGTTAAAATGTTCATACTACCCAAAGTAATCTGCAGATTCAATGCAATCTCCGTCAAAATGCAAACAATACTCTTCTCAGAAATTGAAAACACAATCCTAAAATTTACATGGAACTTCCAAAGACCAAGAATAGCCAAAGCCATCCTAAGCAAAAAAGAATAAAACTGGAAGAACTGCATTGCCTGACTTCAAATTATACTACAGAGATATAGTAACCAAAACTGGATGGTACTGACATAAAAACAGACACATAGACTAATGCAACACAGTAGAGAACCCAAGAACAAATCCACACAGCTATAGTGAACTCATTTTCAGCACAGGTACCAAGAACGTAAACTGGGGAAAAGATAGTCTCTTCAACAAATAGTGCTGGGAAACCAAATATCCATATGCAGAAGAATGAAATGAGACTCCATCTCTCACCATATAAAAAAAGCAAATCAAAATGGATTAAAAACATAAATCTAAGACCACAAACTATGGTACTACAAGAAAACTTTAGGAAAACTCGGCAGGACATTGATTTGGGCAAAAATTTATTGAGCAATATGCCACAAGCACAGGAAACCAAAGCAAAAATTGAAAAATGAGATCACTTCAAGTTAAAAATCTTCTGCACAGCAAAGGAAACTATCAACAAAGTGAAGGGACAACCCACAGAATGGGAGAAAATATTTGTAAAATACTAATCTGGCAGGGAATCAATAACTAGGGAATATATAAGAAGTTCAAACAACTGTATAGGGAAAAATCTAAAAATTTTATTTTAAAAATGGGCAAATAATTTGAATAGGCATTTCTCAAAAGAAGACTTGCAAATGGCAAACAGGCATATGAAAAGATACTCAACATCATTGATCCTCAGACAAATGCAAATCAAAATTACAAAGAGGTATTATCTCACCGCAGTTATCATGGCTTTTATCCAAAAGACCATTAATAACAAATACTGGCAAGAATGTGGAGAAAAGGGAACCCTCATACATTCTTGCTAGAAATGTAAATTGGTACATCCACTGTGGAGAACAGGTTGGAGGTTCCTCAAAAAACTAAACATAGAGCTACCCTATGACCCAGCAATCCCACTTCTGGGTACATACCCCCCAAAAAAGGAAATCAGCATATCAAAGAGATATCTGCACTCCTATGTTTGTTGCAGCACTGTTCACAATAGCCAAAATTTGGAAGCAACCTAAGTGTCCACCAACAGATGAATGGATAAAGAAAATGTGGTACTTATACACAATGGAGTACTATTTAGCCATAAAAACAATGAGATCTTGTCATTTGCAACAATATGAATGAAATTGGCGGTCATTATGTTAGGTGAAATAAGCCAGGCACAGAAAGACAAACATCACATGTTCTCACTTATTTTTGGCATCTAAAAATCAAAACAATTGAACTCATGGAGACAGAGAGTAGAAGGAAGATTACCAGAGGTTGGGAAGGGTAAGGGGAGTGAGGGGTTGCAAGGGGAGGTGGCGATGGTTAATTGCTAAAAAAATATATATAAAGAACAATAAGACATACTATTTGGTAGCACAACAAGGTGAATATAGTCAATACTAATTTATTTGTACATTCTAAAATAACAAGAATTGTATAATTGGATTGTTTGTAAGACAAAGGATAAATGCTTGATGGTATGGATATCCCATTTTTCATGATATGAGTATTACTCATTACCTGCCACTTTTAGCCATGGCTGGAGCAGCTGGGACACAGGGCACCAAGGCCCAATGCTGCACACAGTAGGGCGTCCTTGGACTTGGCCCAGGAAACCATTTTTCCCTCCTAGGCATCCAGGCCTGTGATGGGAGGGGCTGCTATGAAGGTCTCTGACATGCCCTGGAGACATTTTCCCTGTCATCTTGGTGATTAACATTTGGCAAACATCACATGTTCTCATTTATTTTGGCCATTAAAAATCAAAACAATTGAATTCATGGACATAGAGATTAAAAGAAGATTACCAGAGGCTGGGAAAGGTAAGGGTAGTGACAGATTGGAAGGGGAGGCAGGGATGGCTAATGGTTACACAAATAAGACCTACTTTTTGGTAGTGCAACAAGGTGAATATAGTCAATACAAATTTATTTGTACATTCTAAAATAACAAGAATTATATAATTGGATTGTTTGTAAGGCAAAGGGTAAATGCTTGATGGTATGGATACCCCACTTTTCATGATGTCAGTATTACTCATTACCTGCCTGTAAAAGGGGCCAGTGTACAGCTCAGGTTTTTGCTTCAGAGGGTGCAAGCCCCTAGCCTTGGCAGCTTCCATGTGGTGTTGGGCCTGCATGTGTGCAGGAGTCAAGAATTGAGGTTTGGGAACCTTGGCCTAGATTTCAGAAGATGTATGAAAATGCCTGGCTGTCCAGGCAGAAGTTTGCTGCAGGGGCAGAGCCCTCATGGAGAACCTCTGCTAGGGCAGTGCCAAAGGGAAATGTGGGGTTGGAGCCCTAATACAGTGTCCCCACTGGGTCACTGTCTAGTGGAGCTGTGAGAAGAGGGCCACCATCCTCCAGACCCCAGAATGATAGATCCACTAACAGCTTGCATCATGCACCTGGAAAAGCCACAGACATTCAAGGCCAGCCCATGATAGAAGCCAGGAAGGGGGCTGTACCCTGCAAAGCCATAGAAGTGGTACTGCCAAAGGCCATGGGAGGCTACCTCTTGCATCAGTGTGACCTGGATGTGAGACATGGTGTCAAAGGAGATCATTTAGGAGCTTTAAGATATGCCTACATTGCTGGATTTTGGGTTTGCTTGTGGCCTGTAGCCCCTTTGTTTTTGTCAATTTCTCCCACTGGGAATGGGTTTATTTACCCAATGACTGTACCCCCATTGTATCCAGGAAGCAACTAACTTGCTTTTGATTTTACAGGCTCATAGGTGGAAGGGACTTCCCTTGTCTCAGATAAGACTTGGGACTTGGACTTTTGAGTTAATACTGGAATGAGTTAAGACTTTGGGGGGCTGTTGGAAGGGTATGGCTGTGTTTGGAAATGTGATGACATGAGATTTGCATGTGGCCAGGTGCAGAATTATATGGTTTGGCTGTGTACCCACCCAAATCTCATTTTGAATTGTTGTACCCATAATCCCAACATGTTGTGGGGGAGGGTCCTGGTGGGAGGTAATTGAATCATGGGGGCTGTTACCTCCATGCTGTTCTTGTGATAGTGTGTGACTTCTCGTGAGATCTGCTGGTCTTATAAGGGGCTTTTGCCCCTTTTGCTCGGCATTTTTCCTTGCTACTGCCATGTGAAGAAGGATGTGTTTGCTTCCCCTTCCACCATGATTGTAAGTTTCCTGAGGCCTTTCCAGCCAAGTTGAACTGTGAGTCAATTAAACCTCTTTCCTTTATAAATTACCCAGACAGTCTTGGGTTTGTCTTTATTAGCAACATGAGAATGGATGAATACAAATGGCATCAATTAGAAAAGGGATTGGAAAGTTGGACTGGAAAACATGACCAAATTGTGCTGTCCAAGAAAACTGGGATCAAATATAAAGATACAGGCAGGTAGAAAGTAAAATAATGAGAAAGATATATTATATAAAAATTAATCAAAGAAAATCAGGAGTGAATGTTTCAGAAAAAGTAACTTCAAAGCAAAGAAAATTACCAAAAGCAGAAAGGGACATTATATAATAAATAAAGTATCAATCCACCAAGAAGACAGCAATTCTTAATGCATCTGCAGCAGACACCATAGCTGAAAAATATGTGAAATAAAGAGTGACAGAACTAAAGGAAATAGTTAATTTCACAATTATTGTTGGAAATTTAAACATTCATCTCTGCAAAACTGATAGAATGACTAGATAGAAAATCAGAAAACATAGAGAATTCAAAAACATCATCAAACAACAAGATCTAATCAACATTTAAGAAACACTCCACCCAACACCTGAATACATACTCTTCAACTGCTCACAGAACATATACTAAAGTAGAACACATCCTAGGCCATAAAAATCTCCTCAACAAATTTAAAAAATTGAGGTCATACAAAGTATCTTCACTGACACAATGGAATCACACTGCAAATCAGTAACAGAAAGATAACAGGAAAATATCCAAATACTTATAAATTACACAACACACTTTTAAATAACCCATGGGGCAAAAAGTAAGTTTTGACTCAAGTGAAATAGAAAAAATTTATTGAATAATCTGTTATGTGATTAGAGAAAAGAACCAAAAGTACATAAGAAAACGAAAATGATATATCAAATTTTGTGAGCTACAGCTTAGGTAGTGCTGAAAGGAATATTATAGTACTAAGTAATAACAGAAAAAAAGGAAAAATCTCAAATCAATAATTTAAGCTCTCATCTGAAGAAACTAGGAAGAGACAATAAACCCAAAGGAAGCAGAAGCACACATAATAAAGACAAAAGCAAGGATCAATGAAATTGACAACAAAATATCACTTAAACAAAGATCTGGTTCCTTGAAAAAACTGAATATATTTGACAAACCACTGACAAGACCAACAAAAGAAAGAAGACACAATTACAATATAGGAATAAAACAAAGGATATTACTACAGACCCTGCAGACGTCAAAAAGAAAATAGAATGCTACAAACAACTCTACACATATAAATTTAACAACTTCAATGAGACCAATTCATAAAAAAAACACAAATTTCCAGCACTCACTGGAAATACAGTCATCCCTCCCTATATATGAGGCATTGGTTCCAGGATTCCTTGTGTATACCAAAATCCATACATGCTCAAGCTTTGTGGAACATGCGTATAGAAAAAGCTGTCCCTTTGCGTATGAGGTTTTATATCCCATGAATACTGCATTTTCAATCTGTGTTTGCTTGAAAAAATTCTCATATAAGTGGACCTATGCAGTTCAAACTAGTGTTTTTTTAAGGGTCAACAGTAGATAATTTTAATAGCCCTATATCTAGGGAAATTAAATTCTTTGTTTAAAATTCCCCATCCAAGTTTCCAGGCCCATGTGATTTCACTGGAGAATTCTATTAAACTTTTAAAGAAGAATTATTGCCAATTTTATATAATCTTTTCCAGAAAATATAAAAGAAGAGGATAGAATTAATTTTATGAAACTAGTATTACCTTAATATCAAAATGAGAAAAAGTCAGTATAAAATGAGAAAATTACAGGTCAATATTTCTTATGAATATAGATCATTTGTTGAAGATATCTGTTCTCTGTCAAATTGCAAAAAAAAAAATGCAAAATGTTAGTAGTAAAACTCAGCAATACATAAAATGATTATACACCATGATCAAATGGAGTTTATCACAGGGATCTAAGTTTAGTTCAATATTTGAAAATCAATCAGTGTAATCTATCTTATTACCACTCTAAAACAGAAAAATCTCATGGTTATATCAATCAATCAATACAGAAAAATCATTAGACCAAATTTAACACTCATTCATGATTAAAACAATAACTCTCAGAAAAAAATAGAAATAGAAATTTTCTCCACTTCATAAAGAGCATCCATATTAAAACTAAAGCTAAACTTACTTAACTGTGAAAGACTGAATGCTTTCTATTTAAGGTGGGAACAAATCATGAATGTCTACTCACACCACTCTTATTTGACATATTACTGAATATTCTAGCCAGAGCAATAAGAAAAGAAAATGAAATTTAAAAGTACAGATTGGAAATGAAGAAATAAAACTATCTTTATTTGTGCATCTCTTGATGATTTCAGTAGAAAATTCTAAGGAATCTATAAAAATCTCTTAGAACTAATAAATGAGTTCAGCATGGGCAAAGTATATAAAATAAACATATAAAAATCAATCATATTTCTATATTCTCAAAATGGATACATATGTGGCCATTGAAATTTTAAATACAGTACAATTAATCATTCAAAAATAAATTACTTAAGTATAAATGTGAAATACATGTACAGTATTAACAACTAACAAAATAAATTTTTAAAGATCTAAATAAATGTGGATAAATGTTGTGTTATTGGATTGGAAGACACAGAAAAATAAAGATATCTACTTTCCCAAACTGATGTGTATAATAAATTTCTATCAATTCTCAGCAAGTTTCTTTTCAGTTATAGACAAGACTGTTCTAAATATATATGGCGTCTTAGTTCTCTCAGACTGCTATAACAAAATACTTTAGATTGGGGAATTTATAAATAACAGAAATTTACTTCTCACAGTTTTGGAGGTGGGGAGTCTAAGTTGAAGGCTCCAGTACATACAGTGTCTGGTGAGGCCTTGCTCTCCGCTTTAAAAATGGTGCCTTCTCGCTGTGTCCCCACATGCTGGAGCAGCAAATAAGATCCTTTGGGCCTCTTTTATTAGGGCACTAATCTCATTCATGAGGGCTCTGCCCTCATTACCTAATCACCTCCCAAAGGCCTTACTTGCCTATTAATACCTTGGGGGTTAGGTTTTAACATATGAATCACACATTCAGACCATATCATGTGAAAAAGCAAAGACACTGGAAGAGGTAAAACCGTTTTGAAAAACAAGAATAAAGTGGAAAAATCACTCTATCTGATTTCAACGCTTATATAGTCATGTTACCCGGTGTAATGTCTATTTGACATGGCTGAATTTCTACCCCCCCAAACTCTGCTTATATTTAAGAAACAGAATGCCTGCGATAAAAAGTTCCCTTTGTAACTGGACCAGCTGAGACTTGTTAGAACCAAGATCGCCAACTGAATTACTTCAAAAAAACCTCATGCTTCATGATAATCTCATTTCCATGCTAAATTACACTGCCACTAGTGCTATGACAGTTGACGATTTTTATGACAATGATTGGAATAAGCCATAAAAGAACAAAATGGAAAGCAGCCTTCTCATTCTGGGAAGTTCACTGCCCACTTCCATAAAAGACATGAATATTCCTCCTCTTGCTTTTAATGTCCAACCCCTTCATTAAAGAAACCCTGTTTTTTAAACCCCTAAGCCCCACACTAGTGGAGAATTTGATTTGTTAGTCATGCTTCCACGTCTCAATTCCATGGCCTTCAAATAAAGCCTGTACTGCTTGACACTCACTTTTGGTTTCATGTATTGGCTGTGTGACACTGAACAGGAAAAAATCCCATCTTTGGGGACCAGCTTTGTTGGTAACAGTCATACTAATCAAGGCTATATTGTATTGGTTTAGGGAAAGACACAAAGATCAATAGAATAGAATAGAGAACCTAGAAGTAAATCCACACATGTACACCCAACTGACTTTGACAAATATGCAAAAAGAAAAAAAGCAATTCAATAGAGGAAAGATATCTTCAACAAGCAGTGTTAGAGAAAATAGACATTCATAGCAAAAATTAATTGACCTGAGTGTCACACGTTGTACAAATGGTATCTCAAAATAGATTACAGAATTAAATGTGAACTGTAAAATATAAAAATTTTAAGAAAAACCTTCAGAGTCTAGGTCTAGGCCAAGAGTTCTTAGACTAAATATCAAAAGTACAATACACAAAAGCAAAAATTGATAAATTGGACCTCATCCAATTAAGAAGCTTTTGCTCTGTGAAAGAGCCTAGTAAGATTTTTAGAGGATTAAAAGACAAGGTATAGACTTGGAGGAAATATTTGTAAGCCAGAAACCTGACAAATTACTTGTTTTCAGAACATAAGAATTATTAAAACCCAGCAGTAGGGGGAAAATCGGATTAGAAAATAGACAAAGGACATGAATAGACATTTCACCAAAGACTATATACAGATAGAAAATAAGCACCTTAAAAGATAATAGTCAAAATCACTTAGCCATTGTGGAAATCCAAATGAAAACCACAATGAGGTATCAGTGCTTCTACGAGAATGACTAAAATAAAACAAAAAAATATAATAATGATAGCACCAAATGCTAGTAAGGATGCAGAGAAGTGGATCACCCATATATTGCTGGTGAGAATGTGAAATGATAAAGCTACTTTGAAAAACAATTTGACAGTTTCTTTACAAACTAGACATGCAATTACCATACAACTCAGCAATTGCATTTTTGGACATTTATCCTGGAGAAGTGAAAACTTACATTCCCACAAGACCTGTACATGAATGTTCATAGTAGCTTTACTTGTAATAGCTAAAAGCTAGAAACAACCTGGATGTCCTTCAATGGGTGCATGGTTAAACAAACTGTGATACATTCAACACCATGGAATACTGGCCATAAATAGAAAGAAATTAACAGTTGATACATGTAACAACTTGGATTAATCTTTATAGAATTATGCTAAATGAAAAAAGACAATTATGAAAGGTTACATACTACAATAATTCATTTACATTATTGAAACAACAACAAAGTTGAAGTGGAAAACAGATTAGTGGTTTCAAATGTTTAAGGGAAGGGTGCAGGCAGAAGAAATGTAGCTGTGATTATTAAAAGGCAATATGATGTATCCTTATGGTGACAGAACTATTGTGCACGTTTACTGATTGATATTCATATCCTGGTTGTGGTATTGTACTATACTTCAGAAGATACTGCCATTGAGGTAAACTGGGGAAAAGGCACAAGCATACCTCAGAGATATTGCAGGTTCTGTTCCAGACCACCACAGTGAAGCAAGTCACACTTTTTTTTTTTGGTTTCCCAGTGCATATAAAAGTTATGTTTACGCTAACTGTGGTCTATTAAATATGCAATAGCATAATGTCTACAGAACAATTTAATACCATAATTAAAAATACTTAATGCTAAAAAGGCTAATGATCATCTGAACCTTCAGTGAGTTATAATCATTTTGCTGATTAACAGTCTTGCTTTGATGTTGATGGCTGCTGACTGATCAGGGTAGTAGTTGTTGCTGAAGGTAGGTTTATGTGGCTGTGGCTATTTCTTTTTCTTTCTTTCTTTTTTATTTTTTAGAGATGAGCTCCCCCTATATTGTCCAGGTTGAGACTACAGGCTGCACCTATGCACCTGGGCACCCAGCTGTAATTTCTTAAAGTAAAAATAAGTTTACCACATTGGTGTACTCTTCCTTTCACAAAAGATTTTTATGTAGCATGCAATGGTGTTTGATTGCATTTTACCCACCATAGAATTTCTTTCAAAATTACAGCCCATCCTCTCAAACCCTGCCACTGCTTTATCAACTAAGTTTATATGATATTCTGAATCATTCACTGTCAGCCAGGTGTGGTGGCTCACACTTGTAACCTCAGCACTTTGGGAAGCTGAGGTGGGCAGATCACCTGAGCTCAGGTGTTCAAGATCAGCCTGGCCAAAATGGTGAAACCCTGTCTCTACTAAAAATACAAAAATTAACCAGACATGGTGGTGTGTGCCTGTAGTCCCAGCTACCTGGGAGGCTGAGGAAAGAGAATCACTTGAATCTGGAAGGCGGAAGTTGCAGTGAGCTAAGATCACACCACTGCATTCCAGCCTGGGTAACACAGTGAGACCCTGTCTAAATAAATAAATAAATAAATAATTGTTATTTCAACAATGTTCACAGCATCTTCACCAGGAGTAGAATCCATCTCAAATAATCACTTTCTTTGTTCAACTCTAAGAAGCAACTCCTCATTCATTAAATTTTTATCATGAGATTGTAACAATTCAGTCACATTTTCAGGGCCTACTTCTAATTCTATTCCTCTTGATATTTCCACATCTGCAGTTAGTTTCTCTACCAAAGGCTTGAACCCCTCAAAGTCATTCATGAGGGTTGGAATCGACCTATTCCAAACCCCTATTGATGTTGATATTTTTAATTCCTCCCATGAATCACCAATATTCTTAACAGCACTGGAATGGTCCATCTTTTTCAGAAAGTTTTCAATTTACTTTGCCCAGATCCATGACAGGAATCACTATCTACAGGAGCTACAGCTTTATGAAATGTATCTCTTAAATAATAAGGTTTGAAAGTCAAAATTACTCCTTGATCCAAGGGCTGCCGAATGGATATTGTGTTAGCAGGCATGAAAACAACATTAATCTCCTTGTATGTCTCCATCAGAGCTCTTGGGTGAGTAGGCGTATTGTTAATGAACAGTAATATTTTGAAAGGAATCTTTTTTTTCTAAGCAGTAGGTCTCACAAGTAGACTTAAAATATTCAGTAAACCATGCTGTAAACAGCTATGCTGTCATCCAGGCTTTGTTGTTCCATGTATAGAGCACAGGAAGAATAGGTTTAGCATAATTCTTAAGGACTCTAGGATATTTGGAATGGTAAATGAGCATTGGTTTCAACTTAAAACCACAGGCTGCATTAGCCCCTAACAAGAAAGTCAAGCTTGTTTTTTGAAGCTTTGAAGCAAGGCATTGATTTCTCATCTCTAGCTATAACAGTCCTAGATGGCATCTACTTCCAATAGAAGCCTGCTTCATCAACATTGAAAATCTGTTGTTTAAGTGTAGCCATCTTCATAGGTTACTTTAGCTAGATCTTCTGAATAACTTGCTACAACTTTTACATTTAATACTTGCTACTTCACCTTGCACTTCAATGTAATGGAGATGACGTCTTTCCTTAAAACTCATGAACCAACTTCTGCTAGCTTCAAACTTTTCTTCTGTAGCTTCTTCACCTCTCTTAAACTTCATACAACTGAAGAGAGTTAGGCCCTTGCTCTGGATTTGGCTTTGGCCTAAGGGGATGCTGTAGCTGGCTTGATCCTCTCTTTAGACCACTAAAATCTTCTCCCTCTCAGCAGTAACGCTGTTTTGCTTTCTTATCATTTGTGTGTTCACAGGAGTAGTACTTTTAATTTCCTTTGAGAACTTTTCCTTTGCATTCACCACTTGGCTAAGTGGTGCAAGAGGCCTAGGTTTCAGTTTATCTCAGCTTTCAACACGCCTTCCTCCCTAAGCTCAATCATTTCTGTCTTTTGATTTAAAATGAGAGACAAATGACTCTTACTTTCACTTGAATGTCTAGAGGACATTGTAGTGTTATCAATTAGCCTAATTTCAATACTGTTGTGTCTCAGAAAATAGGGAGGCCCAAGAAGAGGGAGAGAGATAGAGAAGGCCTGAACAGTGAGGCACTCAGAACATACCCATTTATGCATTAAGTTTGCCATCTTATATGGGTATGGTTTGTGGTGCTCCAGTACAATTACCATAGTTTGACACCAAATGTGATCACAGATCACATATCACCGTAACAGATATAATAATAATGAAAAAATCTAAAATATTGTGAGACTTACCAAAATGTGACACAGAGACATGAAGTGAGCACATGCTGTTGGAAAAATGGCACTGGATGCAGGGGTGCCACAAAACTTCAATTTGTAAAAAGTGCAATATCTGTGAAGCATAAAAAAGGAGATATGCCTGTACCTGACATACTTCTGTATTTTTTATAACTGCATGTGAAGCTACAATTATCTCAAAATTAAAAATTTAACTTAAAAAGATAGGCTACACAAATGCTGCAAATTATAACATTTTTGATATTTTACAATATTTTAAAAAGAGCTCTTTTCTTTCCTCCATAATTTTCTGACTGTTTAAAAAACCACTAAAGAAATATGAAAGATTATTCTAGAGCCACAATTTTAAACTTTCCAATCAAAACACAGGAAGAACCAATCAACCAAGTAATATGTATATTTAGATCCTAGCATGTGACATATATTGCAAAGGGTTATAGAAAAGTCTAAGACACAGACTCTGATTTTGAGCAGTTTACAATCTAGGCATGCACATAAGAAATGATGCAATTTACATAAAACCATATTTCATCAATTCTATTATGTACATTTTTCTCATGTTAACTTTTCTGAAATCAGAATCGCATCTTGGAGTCAATGAAATGCAGTAGACAAAAGGCAAGATGTGACATGTCACAAAGGAGTAGGATAGGAAAAGTGTCCTCATAATAGTTCAGAGGATAATTCATTGTAATTTGAAGTGGCAAGGGAAGACTATATAGAGGAGGTGAGAATGAATCAGGCGTAATGTGTGGGTAATATTACAATAGACAAATGATATGCAGGTGAGTGGTTTAAATGGAAAAGCAAAGAGAATGCAGCTAATTATAAGATATAGCATAAGAAAAGACTGGTACTTGGGAATATGCAGATCACATTTTAGGTAACAGGGCATGAATCATTTTGGCTTTAGTAGAGCATGCATTGAAAAGAAAAACAGAGCAACCTCTGCTTCTGATAATTGTGTAGTTCCTACTGATGGCTCCCAGTTGAGAAATATTTAAAAATCATCTTGAAAGTAGCAAAATTGGAATTACTTATCAAAATCAAAGAGAAAGCAATATCTCAAAGAGTTAAGCCTAGTATTGAAAGCTACTTTTGCCCTGAAGTCTTTTGACAGTCATAAAGAAATAGCTGTGAAATTGAGTAGTGGTTTTGCCAGTATTACATGGTGAGAGGGACAGAAGTCAAAGCCCAATATCTTATCAATACGGAGATTCTTATGAACTCCAATAAGCTTGGACCCAAAAGCGCGACATCCTCAAGTGTAAAGGGGAACTGGGCTTTCCCATCCACAGACTTGCAATCAAGTTTATGAGTGGTCCAGGGAATGTCATGCCATGAACTTAGGTTAACATGGCCCCAAATTGCTAAGCCCCCCTGGTGCCTGGCAGAAGTATCTCTGGTGAGGGTACCTTCTACCTCAACCTTGAATTATTCCTATTAACAAGCATTAAGATGTAATTGTTAGCCTACATTAAAGGACAACCAGGCATACATAAAAACAATATATTATTTGAATGAACCAGAATAAAAACAGCAGAAACAGGCCTACAAAACTTCAGATTTTGTACTTATCAGCCACAGACTATAAAATATATATTTATTATGCTTAAAGAAATAAAGGACAAGTATGAATATTTCTGCACAGAATATGAAAATATGAAAGTGACATAGCAAATATAAGAAAGAACAAAATATAACTTCAGAACTGAAACATTTAATATCAAACTAGAAGCTCTTTGGCAGATATAACAGCAGATTATACATAGCAGAAGAGAGATTGATGAACTTAAAATAAGTCAAAATGTAGTATTAGAATACAGCACATAGAGTAAAATAATGGAATATACAGAATAGAGGGTAAGAGACAAAAAAGAAAATTTGACATATGTTTAATTGGAACACAAAAGGAGAGAAGAGAAAAACACGGGGCAGAGGCATTATGTGAAGAGATAATGATTGACAATCTTTTAGACTAATAAAAAAACCCAATCTATAATATTTAAATTCCTAGAAATATAAAGCAAGATAAATAGAAACAGTCACACCTGGAAACATTGTAGTAAAATTGCAGTAAACAGATAGAGACAAATTTTAAAATGCCTGATTTTAGAATGGCAGATTACCAACAAAGGAGTGAAAAGATTGGCAACTGACTCTCAAAAGCAACAACAACAACAACAACAAAAACAGAAGACAGGGGAATGATAACTTCGATTAGCTTAAAGGTAACTGCCAACCTAGAAATCTGCAGTCAACAAAATATCACTTAAAAATAAAGAGAACATAAAGACTTTTTCAAACAAACAAAAACTAAGAGGTCCATTGGTAGATCTGAAGTATAACTAAAGCTATTCTAAAGGATATACTCCAGGAAAAAAAAAGAAGAAATGAAGAACAAGGAAAGTAGTAAACATATGAGTAAATCTAAATAAACATTGTTTGTCTGATACAATAATAACCGCATGTAGGATTTTAATAATATAGGATTAAAACACAGCAACAGGAGCATAGAAAACTGCACGTAGGGAAACTGAGTTAAATTCTTCTAACAGATGATGAAAGATAAGTTTGGAAAGACTACTGGGGCCATTTTATTAGGAAGATTAAATGCCAAAATAAGGAATTAAGGCTTCAATGAAGAGACAATAGATTAGGCATTTAATGACACAATGAGAATAGTATATTAAGAGGATGAGCTTAATCTTTTGTTCAAGTGGTTTAGAGGAAAGAAATACAAGAGACAGAGAGGCTAGCACAGTAAACCAGGTGTGAAATAATAAGGACCATAACTATGGGTTGGGGACAGTGGAAACAAAAACACACAGGGATAACATAAGAGTAATTGAGAAAGAAGAATAGATGGAACTTTGTGACTGACTGGGTGTAAAAAAAAACTGACAAAAAGAAGCAAAGTTTTCACAGCTAGGAAAATAGTCTGCTAACAGAAATAGTTAAGTCAGAAAGAAAATTATTTTTGCAGAAAGAGTAGCAAACTAGTGAACTTATTTCAAGGTCTCTTAAGTTTAGGTGAAACAACCAATTGGGACTATCCAGTAAGGAGTTTAATATGAAAGGACCTGGAGAAAGATTTGGGATTCAGGCACATTTTGGCATTTTAAGCAGTGTGAGAGAGTACAGGCAAAGACAAAAGCAGATAGCCAAAGACTGAGCCAAAGACTGAACCAAAGCACACATGCTTGGGAAATAAGATTATGAAAGTGATCCAAAAAAGAAGATAGAAGAAGAAAAAGAAAGTGGTGGTGAGACAGGTAGGATAAGACCAGGGCAGTGTAGTGTCATGGAAACCAAAAGAATAAAATTTCAAAAAGGAGAAGATGATCTAAATTAAGAGTTATAGGCAATTAGAGATGCAGAAGAATGAAGTCTGAGGACAGGCCCTTGAAGCGTCGTCTATTCTCTTCTTACTTTCTCATCAGCTTTAACTTATTGAAGTGGGGCAAGTCCCTTTTGAAAGCCAAAGAAAACAAAAAATGAATTAAAGATCATTTGCAGGTCATTTTTATTTACAATCTAAATCCAGCTTTCTCCAAGATTTTTGTGGTGAGACACTATTACGCTCCTCCACCAAACCAGCATGAACAGCTACTACTGAAATCAGAAGATGCAGAAGCCTCCAAGAGTTCCTCCATAATCTACTAGGAGAGGCAAAGAGAGAAAAGAATTACATCAGCATCTCAGGCAGTGAGTTAAATTATGGGACCTTCCTTCCTTCCTTCCTCCCCTCCCCTCCCCTCCCTTCCTCCCTTCCTCCCTTCCTCCCTTCCTCCCTTCCTTCCTTCTTTCCTTCCTACTGTCTTTTCTTTCAGTTGACAAAAATAATTGCATATACTTATTGGGCATAAAATGATGCTTTGAAATATATATATATTGTGAAATGGCTAAATTAAATAACATATGAATTACCTCACATACTCATCATTTTTGTGGTGATAACACTTAAATTTACTCCCTTAGTCATTTTCAACAGTACAATATATTGTTATTAACTAGAGTCACAATGTTGTACAATAGATCTCTTGAACTTATTTCTCCTATTTAGCTGAAATGAGACCATGCAATATTTGTCTTCTGTGCCTGGTTTATTTCACTTAACACAATATCTTCCGAGTTTATCCATGTTGTCACAACTGACAGGGTTTCCTTCTTTTTATAAGGCTGAATAGTACTCCATTTATAGATATACCACATTTTCTTTACCCATTCATTTGTTGGTATACACTTAGGTAGATTCCATCTCTTGGCTATTATGAATAATGGCGCAATGAACATGGGAGTGCAGATATTTCCTTGACATATTGATAACTTTTATATATATACTAAGTAGTGGGATTGCTGGGTCATATCGAAGTTTCATTTTTAATACTTTTAAGAACCTCCATAGTGCTTTCCATAATGACTGCACCAATCTACATTACCACCAACAGCGTAAAAGGGTCTCTTCCCCTTTCTCCATACCTTTGCCAACATTTATTTCTTGTCCTTTTGACAACATCTAATCTCACTGTAGTTTTAATAGTCATTTCCCTGATGATTAGTGATGTTGAACATGGTTTTATATATCTGCTGACCATTTGCATATCTTCCTTTGAGAAAGGCTATGCAGAGCCTTTGCCCATTTTATTCTTTTTTTTAAAATTTCAATAGTTTTGGGGGGATAAGTGGTGTTTGCTTGCAAGAAAAAGTTCTTTGGTGATTTCTGAGATTTTGGTGAACATGTCACCCAAGCAGTGTATACTGTACCCAATGTGTAACCTTTTATCCTGCAGACCACTCCCACCCTTCTGCTACAAGTCCCCAAAATCCATTATAAAATTCTTATGCCTTTCCATCCTCATAGCCTAGCTTCCACTTATGAGTGAGAACATATGATATTTGATTTTCCATTCCTGAGTTACTTCACTTAGAATAGTGGTTTCCAACATCTTCCAGGTTGCTGCAAAGGCCATTATTTAATTCCTTTTTTATGGCTGAGTAGTACTCCATGATATGTATGTATGTGCATATATTATTTTATTATTATATAATATTTTATTTATCTATTCATTGATTGATGGGCTTTTGGGCTGATTCTATATTTTTGCAATTGCAATTTATGCTGCTATAAACATGTGTGTGCAAGTATCTTTTTCATATAATGACTTCTTTTCCTCTGGGTAGATACCCAGTAGTGAGATTGCTGGATCAAATGGTAGCTCTACTTTTAGTTCTTTAAGGAATCTCCGTATGGTTTTCCATAGTGGTTGTACTAGTTTACATTTCCACAAGCAGTGTAAAAGTATTCCCTTTTCACCGCATCCACACCAACATCTATTATTTGTTAATTTTTAAATTATGGCCATTCTTGCAGGAGTAAGTTATATCTCACTGTGATTTTGATTTGCATTTCCCTGATAATTAGTGATGTTGAGCATTTTTTCATGTTTGTTGGCCATTTATATGTCTTCTTTTGTGAATTGTCTATTCATGTTCTTAGCTAACTTAAAAAAAAAGAAAACTAGAAACTTATTTGCTCACAGTTCTGGAGGCTGGAAAGTCCAAGATCCAGATGCCAGCATGGTGGTTTTTGGTGATGGCTCTCTTTCTGGCTTGTAGACAGCCAGCTTCTTGCTGTGTTCTCACATGTGGAAAATAGATCTCTCTTTCTCTTCTTTATTTTATTTTATTTTAAGTTCCAGGGTACATGTGCAGTATATGCAAGTTTGTTACATAGGTAAATGTGTGCCATGGTGATTTGCTGCACCTTTCAACCTATCACCTAGGTATCAAGCCAAACATGAATTATCTATTTTTCGTGATGTTCTCCTTCTCCCCACCCCACTCCCGCAGCAGGCCCAGTGTGGATTGTTCCCCTCTCTGTGTCTATGTGTTCACATTTTCCAGTTCCCAATTATAAGTGAGAACATAGAGTGTTTGATTTTCTGTTCCTGCATTAGTTTGCTGAGGATAATGGCTTCCAGCTCCATCCATGTCCCTGCAAAGGATATAATCTCATTCCTTTTCATGACTGCATAGTATTCCATGGTGCATATGTACCACATTTTCTTTATTCAGCCTATCACTGATGGGCATTTAGGTTGGTTTC
>NW_026652282.1:90854192-90863369 GCF_009828535.3 Hylobates moloch | reverse complement strand
GATATGTATGTATGTGCATATATTATTTTATTATTATATAATATTTTATTTATCTATTCATTGATTGATGGGCTTTTGGGCTGATTCTATATTTTTGCAATTGCAATTTATGCTGCTATAAACATGTGTGTGCAAGTATCTTTTTCATATAATGACTTCTTTTCCTCTGGGTAGATACCCAGTAGTGAGATTGCTGGATCAAATGGTAGCTCTACTTTTAGTTCTTTAAGGAATCTCCGTATGGTTTTCCATAGTGGTTGTACTAGTTTACATTTCCACAAGCAGTGTAAAAGTATTCCCTTTTCACCGCATCCACACCAACATCTATTATTTGTTAATTTTTAAATTATGGCCATTCTTGCAGGAGTAAGTTATATCTCACTGTGATTTTGATTTGCATTTCCCTGATAATTAGTGATGTTGAGCATTTTTTCATGTTTGTTGGCCATTTATATGTCTTCTTTTGTGAATTGTCTATTCATGTTCTTAGCTAACTTAAAAAAAAAGAAAACTAGAAACTTATTTGCTCACAGTTCTGGAGGCTGGAAAGTCCAAGATCCAGATGCCAGCATGGTGGTTTTTGGTGATGGCTCTCTTTCTGGCTTGTAGACAGCCAGCTTCTTGCTGTGTTCTCACATGTGGAAAATAGATCTCTCTTTCTCTTCTTTATTTTATTTTATTTTAAGTTCCAGGGTACATGTGCAGTATATGCAAGTTTGTTACATAGGTAAATGTGTGCCATGGTGATTTGCTGCACCTTTCAACCTATCACCTAGGTATCAAGCCAAACATGAATTATCTATTTTTCGTGATGTTCTCCTTCTCCCCACCCCACTCCCGCAGCAGGCCCAGTGTGGATTGTTCCCCTCTCTGTGTCTATGTGTTCACATTTTCCAGTTCCCAATTATAAGTGAGAACATAGAGTGTTTGATTTTCTGTTCCTGCATTAGTTTGCTGAGGATAATGGCTTCCAGCTCCATCCATGTCCCTGCAAAGGATATAATCTCATTCCTTTTCATGACTGCATAGTATTCCATGGTGCATATGTACCACATTTTCTTTATTCAGCCTATCACTGATGGGCATTTAGGTTGGTTTCATGTATTTGCTATTGTTAATAGTGCTGTAATAAACATACTCATCGTAGCTGACTTTTTGATGAGCTTACTTTTTCTTGCTAATTTGTTTGAGTTCCTTGTAGATTCTGGATATTATTCCTTTTTTGGATGTATAGTTGGCAAAGATTTTCTCCCACTCTGTGGGATTATCTGTTTACTCTGTTGACTATTTCTTTTGCTGTGCAGAAGCTTTTTAGTTTGATTAGATCCCATCAATTTATCTTTGTTTTTGTTGCATTTGCTTTTGGGCTCTCAGTCATGAACTCTTTGTCTAAGCAAATGTCTAAAAGAGTTTCTCCAATGTTATCTTCTAGAATTTTTATGGTTTCAGTCCTTAGATTTAAGTCCTTGATCCATCATCAGTTGATTTTTGTATAAGATGAGAGATGAGGATCCAGTTTCATTCTCCTACATGTGGCTTGCCAATTATCCCAGCACCACTTGTGGAATAGGGTGTCCTTTCTCCGCTTTATGTTTTTCTTTGCTTTGTCAAAGATCAGATGGCTGTAAGTATTTGGCTTTATTTTTGGCTTCTCTATTCTGTTCCATTGGTCTATCTGCCTATTTTTATACCAATACCATGCTCTTTTGGTAACTATGGCCTTATAGTATAGTTTGAAGTCGAGTAATGTGATGCATCCAGATTTGTTCTTTTTGCTTAATCTTGGTTTGGCTGTGTGGGCTCTTTTTTGATTCCATATGAAGTTTAGGATTGTTTTTCTAGTTCTGTGAAGAATGATGGTGGTATTTTGATGAGAATTGCATTAAATTTGTAGATTGCTTTTGGCAGTATGGTCATTTTTACACTATTGACTCTACAAATCCATGAGCACGGGATGTGTTTCAATTTGTTTGTGTCATCTATAATTTATTTTAACAGTATTTTGTTGTTTTCCTTGTAGATGTCTTTTACCTTTCTGCTTAGGTATATTCCTAAGTGTTTTATTTATTGCAGCTATTTTGTTAAGTATTTTTTTCAAGTTATTGTAAAAGGAGTTGAGTTGTTGGTTTGATTCCCAGGTTAGTCGCTGTTGGTGTGTAGCAGTGCCACTGATTTGTGTACATTAATTTTGTATCCTGAAACTTCACTGAATTCATTTGTCAGTTCTAGGTGCCTTTTGGATGAGTCTTTTGGGTTTTCTAGGTATATAATCATGTCATCTGCAAACAGCAACCATTTAACTTCCTTTTTACCAACTTGGATGCCCATTATTTCTTTCTCTTGTCTGATAGCTCTGGCTAGGACTTCCAGTACTATGTTGTATGGAAGTGATGAAAGTTGACATCCTTGTCTTTTTCCAGTTCTCATGGAGAATACTTTTAACTTTTCCTCGTTCAGCATAATGTTGGCTGTGCATTTATCATAGATGGCTTTAATCACCTTAAGGTATATCCTTTCTATGCTGATTTTTCTGAAGATTTTAATCATAAAGGAATGCTGGATTTATCAAATGCTTTTTCTGCATCTGTTGAGATGATCATGTAATTTTTGTCTTTAATTCTGTTTATGTGATATATTACACTTATTGACTTCCATATGTTAAACTATCCCTGCATCCCTGGTATTAAACCTACTGGATCATGGTATACTGTTTGATTGAGTTAGCTAGTATTTTGTTCAGGATCTTTGCATCTATGTTCATCAAAGATGTTGGACTGTAGTTTTCTTTTTTTGTTATGTTCTTTCCTAGTTTTGATAGTAGGGTGATATTGGCTTCATAGAAGGATTTAGGGAGGATTCCCTCTTTATCTTTTGGAATAATTTCAGTAAGATTGATACCAATTCTTCTTTGAATGTCTGATAGAATTAAGCTGTGAATGCATATGGTCCTGGAATTTCTTTTCTTGGCAATATTTTTTTATTACTGTTTCAATCTCACTACTTGTTATTTGTCTATTCAGAGTTTCTATTTCTTCCTGATTTAATCTAGGAAGGTTTTATATTTCCACGAATTTCTCCATCTCCTCTAGATTTTCAAGTTTGTGCACATAATGGTGTTCATAGTAGCCTTGAATGATCTTTTGTATTTTTGTGGTATTGGTTTTATCTCTCATTTCCTTTCTAATTGAGCTTATTTTGATCTCCTCTCTTCTTTTATTGGTTAATATTGCTAATGGTCTATCAATTTTTATTTTCTTTTCAAAGAACCAGCTTTTTGTTTCAGTTATCTTTTGTATCATTTTGCTTCCAATTCATTTAGTTCTGCTCTGATCTTTGTTGTTTCTTTTCTTCTGCTGAATTTGGGTTTGGTTTGTTCTTGTTTTTCTAGTTCCTTGATGTGTGACCTTAGATTGTTTATTTGGGCCCTTTAAGACTTTTGGATGTAGGCATTTAACTTTCTTCTTAGCACTACTCTTGCTGTATCCCAATGGTTTTAATAAGCTGTGTCGCTATTATCGTTTAGTTCAAATATTTTTAAAATTTTTATCTTAATTTTATTGTTAACCCAAAGATCATCCAGGAGCAGATTATTTAATTTACATGTATTTGTATAGTTTTGGAGGTTCGTTTTGGAGTTAGTTTCCAGTTTTATTCCACTGTGGTCTGACAGGGTACTTGACATTATTTCAATTTTTAAAAAATTTATTGAGACTTTTTTTGTGGCCTATCATGTGGTCTATCTAGGATAATGTTCCATGTGATGATGAGAAGAATATATATTCTGCAGTTGTTGGGTAGAATGTTCTATATATATCTGTTGTCTATTTGTTCCAGGGTATAGTTTAAGTGCATTGCTTCTTTGTTGACTTTCTGTTTTGATGACCTGTCTAGCGCTGTCAGCAGAGTATGAAAGTCCCCCACTATTATTGTGTTGCCATATATCTCATTTTGTAGATCTAGTAATAATTGTTTTATACATTTGGGAGCTCACATACATATTTAGGATCGTGATATTTTCCTATTGGACTACTTCTTTCATCATTATATAATGTTCCTCTTTGTCTTTTTTAGGTGGTGTTGTTTACAGTCTGTTTTGTCTGATATAAGAATAGTTATTGTTGCTCAGTTTTGGTTTCCATTTGCGTAGAACATCTATTTTTCCACCCTTTTACTGTAAGTTTGTGTGAGTCCTTATGTGTTACGTGAGTCTCCTGAAGATAGATACTTGGTTGGTAAATGTTTTATCCATTCTGTCATTCTGTATCTTTTAAGTGGAGGTTTTAGGCCGTTTACATTCAACATTAGTATTGAGATGTGAGGTACTGTTTTACTCATCATGCTAGTTGTTGCCTAAATACCTTGGTTTTTAAAATTGTGTTATTGATTTATAGGTCCTTTGAGATTTATTCCTTAAAGGGGTTCTATTTTGGTGTATTTCAAAGTTTTGATTCAAAATTTAGAACTTCTTTTAGCATTTCTTGCAGTGCTGGCTTTGTAGTAGTAAATTGTTTCAGCATTTGTTTGTCTGAAAAATACTTTATCTCTGCTTCATTTATGAGGCTTGGTTTTGCTAGCAAAATTCTCAGGAGGAAATTATTTTGTTTGAGGAGGCTAAAGATGGGCCCCCAATTCCTTCTGGCTTGCAGGGTTTCTGCTGAAAAATCTGCTGTTAATCTGATAGGTTTTCCTTCATAGATTACCTGATGCTTTTGCCTCACAGTTCTTGAGATTCTTTCCTTCATCTTGATTATAGATAATCTGACAATTATATGCCTAGGGGAAGATCCATTTGTAATGAATTTCCCAGTTATTTTTTGAGCTACTTATATTTGGATGTCTAGATCTCTAGAGGGGCCAGGGAAATTTTCCTTATTATTTCCTCAAATAAGTTTTCCAAACTTAGATTTCTCTTTTCTCTTCTTCCTCAGGAACACCAATTATACTTGGGTTTTTCCATTTAACATAATCTCAAATTTCTTGGAGGCTTTGTTCATTTCTAAAAAAAAAAAAAAAATTTTTTTTTTGGTCTTTGTCCAATTGGGTTAATTTGAAAGCCTTGTCTTTGACCTCCAAATTTCTTTCTTCTACTTGTTCCAGTCTATTGTTGAC
The DNA here is from genome assembly GCF_009828535.3 of Hylobates moloch. Taxonomy (NCBI): domain Eukaryota; kingdom Metazoa; phylum Chordata; class Mammalia; order Primates; family Hylobatidae; genus Hylobates; species Hylobates moloch. The sequence goes on along the minus strand of NW_026652282.1, from coordinate 90,858,260 downwards.
ACTTTTTAGTGCATTTTGTATTTCTCTAAGTGTGTCTTTCATTTCCAGAAGTTGCAATTGTTTTTTCTTTATATCTATTTCTTTTTTATTATTATTTTTAATTATACTTTAAGTTCTAGGCTACATGTGCACAATGTGCAGCTTTGTTACATATGTATACATGTGCCATGTTGGTGTGCTGCACCCATTAACTCATTTACATTAGGTATATCTCCTAATGCTTTCCCTACCCCCTCCACCCACCGCACAACAGGCCCCGGTGTGTGATGTTCCCCTTCCTGTGTGCAAGTGTTCTCATTGTTCAATTCCCACCTATGAGTGAGAACATGCGGTGTTTGGTTTTCTGTCCTCATGATAGTTTGCTGAGAATGATGGTTTCCAGCTTCATCCATGTCCCTACAAAGGACATGAACTCATCCTTTTTTATGGCTGCATAGTATTCCATGGTGTATATGTGCCACATTTTCTTTTCTTTTTTTTTTGTGCAACAAGGCTGTTTATTTCACCTGGGTGCAAGTGGGCTGAGTCCGAAAAGAGAGTCAGCGAAGGGAGATAGGGGTGGGGCTGTTTTATAAGAGTTGGGTAGGTAAAGGAAAAAGGGGGGTTCTTTTCTGGCAGGCAGGAGTGGGGGTCACAAGGTGCTCAGTGGGGGAGATTTTGAGCCAGGATGAGCCAGGAGAAGGAATTTCACAAAGTAGTGTCATCAGTTAAGGCAAGGACCAGCCATTTTCACTTATTTTGTAGTGGAATGTCATCAGTTAAGGCAGGAACAGGCCATTTAAATATCACTTCTTTTGTGATTCTTCAGTTACTTCAGGCCATCTGGATGTATACATGCAGGTCACAGGGGATATGATGGCTTAGCTTGGGCTCAGAGGCCTGACATTCCTGTCTTCTTATATTAATAATAAAAATAAAACATAATAGTGCTGAAGTGTTGGGGGTGAAAATTTTGGGGGGTGGTATGGAGATAGAATGGCCGATGTTTCTCAGGGCTGCATTGAGCAGGATTAGGGGCGGCATAGAAACCTGGAGTGGGGGAGATTAAGCTGAAGGAAGATTTTGTGGTAAGGGGTGATATTTTCTGGTTGTTAGAAGAAACATTTGTCATGTAGAATTATTGGTGATGGCCAGGATATGGTTTTGTATGAACTGAAAAAAGAACAGAATAAGACAAGGAGAAAAACAGGTATTAAAGGACTAAGAATTGGGAGGACCTAGGACATCTAACTAGAGAGTGCCTAAGGAGGTTCAGCATACCCTTCCAGCAAAGATTATTTATTTACTTTAAGAGGGAATTAACAGTGGCGTTTTGGGGACAGCACCAGGAGATATCAGCTGTGATCGCTTGGAGAAACAGTGTAAACTGGCAGCATAAACAAGACCAGGGTATTTATGAATAGTTGAGAACGGTGAATAGGAGTATGACTAGACAGAAGATAGTAGGGATGATTGTGCCATGTTTTCCTAATCCAGTCTATCATTGATGGACATTTGGGTTGGTTCCAAGTCTTTGCTATTGTGAATAGTGCCGCAATAAACATACATGTGCATGTGCCTTTGTAGCAGCATGATTTATAATCCTTTGGGTATATACCCAGTAATGGGATGGCTGGGTCAAATGGTATTTCTACTTCTAGATCCTTGAGGAATCGTTACACTGTCTTCCACAATGGTTGAAGTAGTTTACAGTCCCACCAACAGTGTAAAAGTGTTCCTGTTTCTCCACATCCTCTCCAGCACCTGTTGTTTCCTGACTTTTTAATGATGTCCATTCTAACTGGTGTGAGATGGTATCTCATTGTGGTTTTGATTTGCATTTCTCTGATGGCCAGTGATGATGAGGACTTTTTCATGTGTCTGTTGGCTGCATAAATGTCTTCTTTTGAGAAGTGTCTGTTCATATCCTTCACCCACTTTGTGATGGGGTTGTTTTTTCTTGTAAATTTGTTTGAGTTCTCTGTAGATTCTGGATATTAGCCCTTTGTTAGATGAGTAGATTGCAAAAATTTTCTCCCATTCTGTAGGTTGCCTGTTCATGCTGATGGTAGTTTCTTTTGCTGTGCAGAAGCTCTTTAATTTAATTAGATCCCATTTGTCAATGTTGGCTTTTGTTGCCATTGCTTTTGGTGTTTTAGACATGAAGTCCTTGCCCATGCCTATGTCCTGAATGATATTGCCTAGGTTTTCTTCTAGGGTTTTTATGGTTTTAGGTCTAACATTTAAGTCTTTAATCCATCTTGAATTAATTTTTGTATAAGGGGTAAGGAAGGGATCCAGTTTCAGCTTTCTACAGATGGCTAGCCAGTTTTCCCAGCACCATTTATTAAATAGGGAATCCTTTCCCCATTTCTTGTTTTTGTCAGGTTTGTCAAAGATCAGATGGTTGTAGATGTGTGGTATTATTTCTGAGGGCTCTGTTCTGTTCCATTGGTCTATATCTATGTTTTGGTACCAGTACCATGCTGTTTTGGTTACTGTAGGCTTGTAGTATAGTTTGAAGTCAGGTAGCGTGATGCCTCCAGCTTTGTTCTTTTGGCTTAGGATTGACATGGCGGTGCAGGCTCTTTTTTGGTTCCATATGAACTTTAAAGTAGTTTTTTCCAATTCTGTGAAGAAAGTCATTGGTAGCTTGATGGGGATGGCATTGAATCTATAAATTACCTTGGGCAGTATGGCCATTTTCATGATATTGATTCTTCCTGTCCATGAGCATGGAATGTTCTTCCATTTGCTTGTATCCTCTTTTATTTCATTGAGCAGTGGTTTGTAGTTCTCCTTGAAGAGGTCCTTCACATCCCTTGTAAGTTGGATTTGTAGGTATTTTAGTCTCTTTGAAGCAATTGTGAATGGGAGTTCACTCATGATTTGGCTCTCTGTTTGTCTGTTACTGGTGTATACGAATGCTTGTGATTTTTGCACATTGATTTTGTACCCTGAGACTTTGCTGAAGTTGCTTAAGGAGATTTTGGGCAGAGGCGATGGAGATTTCTAAGTATACAATCATGTCATCTGCAAACAGGGACAATTTGACTTCCTCTTTTCCTAATTGAATACCCTTTATTTCTTTCTCCTGCCTGATTGCCCTGGCCAGAACTTCCAACACTATACTGAATAGGAGTGGTGAGAGAGGGCATTCCTGTCTTGTGCCAGTTGTCAAAGGGAATGCTTCCAGTTTTGGCCCATTCAGTATGATATTGGCTGTGGGTCTGTCATAAATAGCTCTTATTATTTTGATATATGTCCTATCAATACCTAATTTATTGAGAGCTTTTAGCATGAAGCGTTGTTGAATTTTGTCAAAGGCCTTTTCTGCATCTATTGAGATAATCATGTGGTTTTTGTCATTGGTTCTGTTTATGTGCTGGATTACATTTATTGATTTGTGTGTGTTGAACCAGCCTTGCATCCCAGGGATGAAGCCCACTTGATCATGGTGTATAAGCTTTTTGATGTGCTGCTGGATTTGGTTTGCCAGTATTTTATTGAGGATTTTTGAATCGATGTTCATCAAGGATATTGGTCTAAAATTCTCTTTTTTTGTTGTGTCTCTGCCAGGCTTTGGTATCAGAATGATGCTGGCCTCATAAAATGAGTTAGGGAGGTTTCCCTCTTTTTCTACTGATTGGAATAGTTTCAGAAGGAATAGTACCAGCTCTTCCTTGTACCTCTGGTAGAATTTGGCTGTGAATCCATCTGGTCCTGGACTTTTTTTGGTTGGTAGGCCATGAATTATTGCCTCAATTTCAGAGCCTGTGATTGGTCTATTCAGGGATTCAGCTTCTTCCTGGTTTAAGTCTTGTGAGAGTGTATATGTCAAGGAATTTCTCTATTTCTTCTAGATTTTCTAGTTTATTTGCATAGAGGTATTTATAGTATTCTCTGATGGTAGTTTGTATTTCTGTGGGATCAGTGGTGATATCCCCTTTATCATTTTTTATTGCCTCTATTTGATTCTTCTCTCCTTTTTTCTTTATTAGTCTTGCTATCAATTTTGTTGATCTTTTCAAAAAACCAGCTCCTGGATTCATTGATTTTTTGGAGGTTTTTTTGTGTCTCTATCTCCTT
>NW_026652282.1:90811510-90854182 GCF_009828535.3 Hylobates moloch | reverse complement strand
GACCCCTGTGAGATATAGTCAGGGATGGCTTCCCTAGGCTCCAGCTGGAGAATGGGAGTGCCTACAAGGCTCTCCCCACTGCTGAGTCTACTTTTGTATTTCATGCTAAATCTGTTTCAGCCCTAGGTATAGTTAAATTCTTTTTCTATAATCTGGATTTTCAGGTTCCCTAGTGGACAGGTTTTTCCTTTTCACACTTTGGGAACTCACAGTTTTTCATGTCTCACAGAATTTGCAGCAGCTTGCCACTTCTTTCAAAGGATCTATGAATTCTTTCAGTTTTCTTGGTACATTTCTGCAGTGGTTCTTGGAACAAAAGTCCATGGTGTGAGTCTCCAAATGCTAGTCTCTCTGTCTAAGTGGGAGCTGCACATTATCCCTGTCTCCTGTGCACCATCTATTGCCCATTTTTAAATTGAGTTGTTTTCTTGCTATTGAGTTGTCTGAGTTCTTTATATATTTCAGAGATTAACTCCTTATTACATGTATGTTTTGCAAATATTTTCTCCTATTTTATAGTTCATTACCTCACCCTGTTGATTGTTTCCTTTGCTTTATAGAAGCTTTTTAGTTAGATATAATTTCATTTGTCTATTTTCACTTTTTTTGGGCTGTGCTTTTGGGATCTTATCCAAAAATCATTGTCCATATCAATATCATGGAGCTTTTCCACTATGTTTTTGTCTAGTGGTTTTAGTTTCAAGTCTCTAAGTTTTTATCAGTTTTGAACTGATTTTTGTATATGGTGTGAGGAATTGATCTAATTTCATTCATGTGCATGTGGATATCCATATTTCCCAATACTACCTATTGAAGAGGTTTTCTTTTCCCCATTCTGTGCTCCTGGAAACTTTGTCAAAAATCAATTGACCATAAATGCATAATTTATTTCTTAACTTTCTATTTATTTCACTGGTCTGTGTCTACTTTTATGCCAGTATTATTCTATTTTTATTACTATGCCCTTCTAGTTTATTTGTAGTCAGGTAGAGAGATGCCTCCAGTTTTGCTCCTCTTGCTCAAGATTGCTTTGGCTATTCAGTCTTTTGTGGTTCCCTATGAATTTTAGAATTTTTTTTTCTATTTCTGTGAAAAATATCATTGGAATTTTGCTAGAGATTAGATTTAATCTGTAGATCACTTTGGGTAGTATGGATATTTTAACAATACTAATTCCTCAAATCTATGAACATAGAATATATTTCCAGTTATTTGTGTCTTCTTCAATTTCTTTCATCAATATATTAGAATTTTCAGTGTACAAGTCTTTCCTTTCTTGGTTAAATTTATTTCTCAGTAGTTTGTAATTGTATGTTTTTGTAAATGGGATTGTTTTCTTGATTTCATTTTAAGATCATTTGTTGTTAGTGCATAGAAATGCTACTGATTTTTAAATTTTTTTTATTTCCATAGGTTACTGGGGAACAAATGTTATTTGGTTACATGAGTAAGTTATTTAGTGGTGATTTGTGAGATTTTTGTGCACCCATCACTGGAGCAGAATGCACTACACACTCTTTATAATCTTTTATCACTCCTCCCTTCCCACCCTTTCCCTCAAGTCCCCAAAGTCCATTGCGTCATTCTTATGCCTTTGCATTTCCATAGCTTAGGAAACAGTGGTATATATATATAATTTCCATAGCTTAGGAAATATATATAGCTTAGCTTTGCATTTCCATAGCTTAGGAAAATGTATATATATAAAATCTCAGCCATAAAAGGGAATGAATTAATGACATTTGCAGCTACCTGAATGAGATTGGAGAAATGCTACTGATTTTTGTATGTCGATTTTGTACCTTGTACCCCCTTACTGAATTTGTTGTAGTTTTAACAGTTTTTTTAGGGTTTTCCATATATGTGATCATGTCATCACCAAACAGGGAAAATTTCACTTCTTTCCAATTTAAACTTAATTTATTTCTTCCTCTTGCCCAATTTCACTGGCCAAGACTTTCAGTACTATGTTGAATAGAAGTAGTGAGAGTGAATATCCTTGTCTGGTTTCTGATCTTAGAGGAAAACTTTCCATGTATTCACCATTGAGTATGATGGTAGCCAGGGGCTTGTTTCATATGGTCTTTATTCTTTATTGTGTTGAGGAACATTTCTTCTAAACCCAATTTCTTAGAGGATTTTATCATGAAAGGATGTTGAATTTTGTCAAATTTTTTTTCTGCACCTTGTGAGATGATCATGTAGTTTTTATCTTTCATTCTGTTAATGTGGTTGGTGCATCACATTTATTGATCTGCATATGTCAAGCCATCCTTGCATCCCAGACATAAATCCCACTTGATCATAGTGAACAAACTTTAATGTGCTGTTGAACTCAATTTGCTAGTAATTTGTTTCCAAGGTTTTTTGCATCTATGCCCATTAAGGATATTGGCTCATACTTTTTTCATGCAGCGTTCTTATCTGGCTTTGAGTAAGGGTAATGCCGACATTGTAAAGTTAGTCTGGAAGTGTTCCTTCTTCAATTTTTCCAAAGACTGAGAAGGATTGGTGTTAGTTCGGGACTAACTTATGTTTGGTAGAATTCAAAAGTAAAGCTATTAAGTCCTAGGCTCTTCTTTCATGGGACCTATTATTAGTGATTCAATTTCCTTACTTATTATTGGTGCGTTCAGATTTTTATTTATTTGTGATTCAGTCTTTGTAAGTTGTATGTGTGTCATAATTTATCCATTTCTTCTAAGTTTTCCAATTTGTTGGCATATAATTGTTCATAGCAGTTCTATATAACCCTTTGTATTTCTGTGGAAACAATTATAATGCCTCCTCTCTCATTTCTGATTTTATTTGAATTTTTACTCTTTTTTCTTTTTCAGACTAGCTAAAGGTTTATCAATTTTGTTTATATTTCCAAAAACCAACTCTGGCTTTTGTTGATCTTTTCTATTGTTTTTCCAGTCTCTACTTCATTTATTCCTGCTATAATCTTTATTATTCCCTTCTATCGGCTAATTTTTGGCTTAGTTACTGCTTGTATTTTTCAGTTTCCAGAGGTGTAATGTTAGAGTTTTTTAATGTTAGCTTGTTTATTTGACATATTTTTTCTTTTTGGATGTGGGAATTTATTGCAATAAACTTTCCTCTTACAACTGCTTTGGCTACATCAGGTTTGTTTTGGTATTTTGCACATCCATTTTTGTTTGTCTCAAGATATTATTTTAATTTCATTTTCAATTTATTTTTAGACCCATTGGTTGTTCTGAAGGATGTTGCTTAATTTTCAGGTATTTGTATATTTTCTGAAACTCCTCCCATTATTGACTTCTACGTTCAGACTGCTATGGTTGGAAAAGATATGTGATTAAATTTGTTGAGTTATTTTGTGGCCTAACATATTTTCCATGTGCGCTTGCAAAGAATGTGCATTCTGCTGCTGTTGAATGGAATGTCTTGTGTATATCTGTTAGGTCCATTTAGTCTAAAGTGTGGTTTAAGTCCAATATTTCCTTATTGATTTTCTGTCTTAACAATCTGTCCATTTCTGAAAGTACTGTAGTGAAGCCCCTGGTATTATTGTATTATCATTTCTCTCTCTCTTTGGATGTACTAATTTTTGCTTTGTATATTTAGGTGCTCCAATGTTGGGTGTATATATATTTACAATTTTTATATCCTCTTGATGCACTACCCTTATATCATTATATAACCATTTTCTTTGTCTCATTTTATACTTTTAGAGGTATTCTGCTCTTTTTTGATTTTCATTTGCATGGAATATCTTTTTCTATCACTTCACCTTAAGTCTATGTGTGCCCTTACAGAAGAGTGAGTCTCCTGCAGGCAGCATATATTTGTTTCTAGTTTTTCATTAATCCAATCTGCCATTTAGTGTCTTCACTTAGAGATTTTAATCCATTTAAATTCAAGGTAATTATTGGTAGGTAAGAACTTACTCATACCAGTTTGTTAATTATTTTCTCATTATTTCTTTAGATACTTTGGGTTTTTTTTTCCTTTCTCTCTTGCTGTCTTTCTTTGTGGCTAAGTAATTTTTCTCTAGTGGTGTGATTTGACTCATCGATTTTTATCTTTTATGTCTCTACTATAGGTTATGACTTTGTGAGTACCAGGAGGCTTATGTGGAACATATTATAGTCGTAACAGGCTATTTTAAGCTAATGAGAACTTAACTTTCATTGTCCAAAAAATCCTCAACACTTTTACTCAATTCTTCCTCCCCCCAATTTTTGACATTACAATTTACATCTTTTCATATTGTATAACCTTAACACAGTATTGTAAATATTTTAATAGCTTTATCTTCAACCTTTATACTGAATATATAAGTGATTTATACACCACCATTACAGTATTCAAGTATTCTGAATTTGACTGTGTATCTACTTGTTCTAGTGAGTTTTATACTTTTGGATGTTTTCATGATACTCATTAGTAACCTTTTCTTTCAGTTTGAAGATTTCCTTTTAGCATTTCATGCAAGACAAGTCTGGTTGTGATGAATTCTCTCAGCTTTTCATTGTGAGGGAAAGTCTTTATCTGTCCTTCATTTCTGAAGGACAGTGTTGCTGGGTAAAGTGTTCTTGTTTGGCAGTTTTTTATCCCTTTATATCCTATAAATATATAACCCCACTCTTTTCGCCTAAAAATTTTTCCTGAGAAGACTGCTGCTAGCCTACTAGAACTCTTTTAGATGTGATGTGCTTTATTACTCTTGATGCTTTCAGGATCCTCTCCTTGTCTTTGATTATTGACAGCTTGATTAACTTGTCTTGATATATTAGTTTGTTCTCATGCTGCTAATAAAGAAATACCTGGGAATGGGTAATTTATATAGAAAAGAGGTTTAGTTGACTCACAATTCCACATGCTGGGGAGGCCTCAAAATCATAGTGGAAGGTGAATGAGAAGCAAAGTCACGTCTTACATGGTGGCAGGTAAGAGAGCATGTGCCAGGGAACTCCCCTTTATAAAACCATCAGATCTCATGAGACTTATTCACTATCATGAGAACAGCATGGGAAAGACCCGACCCCATGATTTAATTACCTCCCATTGGGTCCCTCCCATGACATGTGGGAATTATGGGAGCTACAATTCAAGATGAGATTTGGGTGGGGACACCACCAAAGCATATCATTCTACCTCTGGCACCTCCCAAATATCATGTCCTCACATTTAAAAGCCAATCATGCCTTTCAACAGTCCCCCAAAGTATTAACTCATTTCAGCATTAACTCAAAACTCTACAGTCCAAAGTCTCATCTGAGACAAGGCAATTCCCTTCCACCTATGAGCCTGTAAAATCAAAATCGAGTTAGTTACTTCCCAGATAAAATGAAGGTACAGGCATTTGGTAAATACACCCACTCCAAATGGGAGAAATTGTCCAAAATAAAAGGACTACAGTCCCCATGCAAGTCCCAAATCCAATAGGGGAATTATTAAATCTTAAAGTTCCAAAATTATCTCGTTTTATTCCATGTCTCTCACACCTAGGTCACACTGATGCAAGAGGTGGTTTCCCATGGCCTTATTCAGCACCACCTATAGCTGCCCTCCTGGCTGCTTTCATGGGCTGGCATTATCTGTGGCTTTTCCAGGCACATGGTGAAAGCTGTTAGTGGATCCACCATTCTGGGGTCTGTAGGATGATGGCCTTTTTCTCACAGCTCCACTAAGCAGTGCCCCAGTGAGGACTCTGTGTGGGATCTCCAACCCCACATTTCCCTTAAGCCCTGCCCTAGCAGGGTTCTCCATGAGGGCTCCCCTCCTTCCCCAACAGCAAACTTCTGTGTGGACATCCATGCATTTCCATACATCCTCTGAAATCTAGGCAGAGGCTCCCAAACCTCAGTTCTTGACTTCTGTGCACCTGCAGGCTTAACACTATGTGGAAGCTGCCAAGGCTAGGAACTTGCACCTCCTGAAGCCATGGCTCAAGCTGTTCCTTGGCCCCTTTTAGCCATGGCTGGAGCTGAAGTTGGGATGCAGGGTACAAAGTCCCAAGGCTGCTCACAGCAAGGTGGCCCTGGACCAGGCCCAGGAAACCATTTTTCCCTCCTAGGCCTCCAGGCCTGTAATGGGAGGGGCTGATGCGAAGACCTCTGACATGCCCTGAAGACATTCTCCCCATTGTCTTGGCAATTAGCATTTGGCTCCTTGTTATTTATGTAAATTTCTGCAGCTGGCTTGAACTTCCCCCAGAAAATGGGTTTTTCTTTTTTATTGCATCATCAGCCTGCAAATTTTCCAAACTTTTATGCTCTGCTTCCTCTTGAATGCTTCACCACTTAGAAACTTCTTCCCCCAGATACCCTACATCATCTCTCTCAAGTTCAAAGTTCCACAGATCTCTGGAGCAGGGGCAAAATTCTGCCACTCTCTTTGCATAGCAAGAGTGACATTTACTCCAGTTCCCAACAAGTTCCAAATCTCCATTTGAGACCACCTCAGCCTGGACCTTGTCCATGTCACTATAAGTATTTTGGTCAAAGCCATTCAACAAGTCTCTAGGAATTTCCAAACTTTCCCACATTTTCCTGTCTTCTTCTGAGCCCTCCATACTGTTCCAATCTCTGCCTGTTACCCAGTTCCAAAGTCACTTCCACATTTTTGGGTATCTTTATGGCAGTACCCCACTCTATGGGTACCAATTTACCATATTAGTCTGTTCTCATAATACTAATAAAGACATACCCAAGGTTGGGTAATTTATCAAGGAAAAAGGTTTAATTGACTCACAGCTCCACATGGCTGGGGAGGCCTCACAATCATGGCAGAAGGTGAATGAGGTGCAACGTTACATCTAACATGGTGCCAGGCAAGAGAGTGTTTCCAGGGAAACTCTCCTTTATAAAACCAGCAGATTTCATGAGACTTATTCACTATCACTAGAGCACCGGGGGAAAGACTCATCCCCATGATTCAATTACCTCCCACCAGGTCCCTCCCACAACATGTGGGAATTATGGGAACTACAATTCAAGATGATGTTTGAGTGGGGACACAGTCAAACCATGTCACTTTTTGTAGTATTATTTGCAATGAATATGCAATAAACCTTTGACCTTTCTGTACCTGGATATTTACATCCAAATTCCAGATTTCTGCCATTATGTCTTTAAATAAGCTTTCTACCCCCTTGTTTCTCTCTTTCTTTACATTCTACACCTTAAATATTTGCTTTTTCAACACCGTCCAATAAATCCCATATGGTTTATTCATTCTTTTTTCTTTGTTTTCTCTAACTGAATATTTTCAAATAACCTGTCTTTAAATCACCGATTCATTATTCTGCTTGATCAATTCTGCTGTTGATGTTTTCCATTGCATTTTTCATTTTGTTCATTAAATTTTTAGCTCAAGAATTTCTGGGGATGGCTTTACAGTTTCAGTCTGTGTTAAATTCTAGTTTTAGTCACATATTGTTGTCCTAATTTTGTCAAATTTTTTTCTGTATTTTCTGGAGGTTTGCTGAGCTTCCTTAAAACAATTATTTTGAATACTTTGTTAGGCAGTTTATAAATTTCCACTACTTTAGCATTGGTTACATGTGCTTTCTTTTGTTCGTTTTGTGTTTTTCTTTTTCCCTGATTGTTCTTGGTCCTTATGGTCATGTGTTGGTATCTGTGCTTTGAAGAAATAGGAACTTATTTCAGTCTTGGCAGACTGGCTTTGTCTGGGATTTTTTTTTTTTTTTTTTGAGGGTCTCGTCTGCCGCCAGGCTGGCATGGCGGATTCGCTCACTGCAACTCTCCGGTTGCCTCTCTGAGTAGCTGGGACTACAGGCGCCCACCACCATGCCCGGCTGACCTTTTTATATTTTTAGTAGAGACAGGGTTTCACCGTGGTCTCGATCTCCTGACCTCGTGATCCGCCCGCCTCGGCCTCCCAAAGTGCTGGGATTCCAAGCGTGAGCCACCGCGCCCGGCCCAGCCTTTCTAGAGATTCTGGGAAAGACATCTGGTCTGTGGGCAGCCTTGCTACCAGAGTCCTTAAACAAGCTGGCCTGGCACTGGGATCAGCAAATCGGCAGACAAGGGTCCTGGGTTTGTGGCTTGAGCTAGGAGCCCATATCCACTGGGATGGAACTGTTGATTGAGTCCATGGGTGTGAGCTTAGAGTCTAGGTCTATAAGGGTGGACCTGGAACCTGCATTGTGTTCATGAGAGCCAAACTGAACACTAGGTCCACAGGAGCTGATCTGGTACTGGGGTAAGCCTTGAGCCTGAGTCTGCAGGGGTCAGCCAGGCACTGGGATGGGTCTGGAGCCTTCATCTGCAAGGTTGGGCATGGATTCTGAGTTCACAAGGGCTAGTCTAGAGTCTGGGTGTGCAGGGGTAATCCTGGAACCTCAGTTTATGGGGCTTGGCCTTGCGCTTTGGTCTACTGAGACAGACCTGGACCCTATGTCTGATAAAGCATGGGGCCACGGGAGTTGATACAAAGTGTGGAGCCACCTGGACCAGGCTGGTACAGAATAGGCCTCAAGCCTGTGTCTGTGTGTGCTGTTGCGGTACCTGAGGCTAGGCATGCTGAACCCTGGGGCTATGTGGGTCTACCTAGCTATGAGCTGGTCTGGTGCTTAAGGTGCACTAGAATCTTGGGGCTGCAGGGGTTGGCTGGCACTGAGTGTACCTGGAGCCTGTATCTATAGGGGTCAGGCTGGAGACTGGGTTCATACATGCCAGTTTGATGACTAGGACTGCAGGGGCCAACCTGGTATTGGGACAGGCCTAAAGACTGAGGCCTTTGGGACCATCCCTGTGCTGGAGGAAGACCTGGGGTGGGTCTATAGACTGAATCGGCAGATTACTCTGCAGCCTGCAGCCTGAGTATTTGGGAACAGGGTTGTCACTGGGGCTAGTCAAATTCCTGTGGCTGCTGTAGCTGTGCCTGAGACTGCTGGGTTTGGCCTAATGGTGGGTCAAGTCTGGAGACTGAGTCTACAGGGCAGATCTGCAGCCTGGAGCTGTGGTATCTTGCCTGGCATCAGGACAGGTCTGGAATCTCAGTCTATGAATACCTACCTGGAGTCTGGGGTACTGGGTGCCTGCCTGGTGCTGGGCTTTCCTGGGGTGGGCCCAATGTTGTGGGTCTGGGGGGAAATCTGAGGCTCACTTCTCTTTCCTTCCCACAAGTGGATGGTACCCTTCTTTATACTGTGCTGCTTTGGGTTGAGGGAGCGATGATGTGGGTAAGGTAAAAGTGTCCTTCCTACCCACTTCAATGGATCTTTTGTCTTTTCTTATTTCTGTGGTACACCCAGGTAATCTTTCATGTGGTTTCCTAGGTCTTGTGGTGATATTTTTGCTTGTGTCAAGTTATTCAAATGAATATTTCTGCATGGAGATAAGCACTGGAAAGTCCTATTATGCCGTCTTTTTTACATCAGAACTGAGGCTATGGGGGCATTCTGACCCACCATCAGCCAAGTTAGATTCTACAGTAAACCATAGGGGCTACATTACCAATAGATGGTATTTTCAAAAAAATTCTTATGTGATTTTTTCTGTTGTAATTAAAAGCCTACATTTGTACAACCCAGTAAAAGCATCAACATTATGAGCAATAAAGTACATGCCTCAATTTTCATGCAAAATCTATTAGTCTTTGATGAATTCCTTTAAAGTTTCTTCTCGTTGATCCAGGTAAGAGAGAGCTTGTGATTATAATTAAAAGCTGCAACACCATATTAAGTTCAGACATCAATTTTCAGTGTTACTTTTACCTAAATTTCATTCATAAAACCAATGAATTGACTGTTAATATGCTATATTTATTATACAACACTCCAAACTCATATACTCTAGATGCTTTAAACATCTGTATATAATTTGGCCGAGGTAAAAATATGACCATGATAAAGACCCATCTCTACCTATCATTTGCCCTCCTAGAGAGAAATGGCCAATTGTATCTATTTTATCTTCAACTGGGTCCATTTCTCACCTACTTTAATCACATGCTACTATTCCGGAGCTGAGACAATTTCCCTTTACCTGGCATCAGTCTGTTCTTGGATTCCTTCAGCTGCTTGGCAACCACTGCAAGTTCCTGTTGATGGCATCATTACCATCTCTGTTTATTTTCATTCGGTATGATGCCTGCAGCTATAGGAGCTGGAAATACAGGATGTTTGAAAGTTTTCTTATCACACTCAGGCTCAACTATTAAGACATTTTATTAGCAAAACATTTCCTTTAAATTTTCATATTTAGAGGGAGATTCAGATTAGGTTTGTAAGCAAGAAGAAGGACAACTAGACTTGATGAATAATTTATATCAGCCCTCAAAGATCAAGCTGCTCATTCTTCCTGTAAAATATTCAAAAAGGAGTCAATGGTTGATGTTTGGATGAGGTAAACTTTATATTTCTTTCAGGCCGAAGTCCACATAATGAAGGCTATTGTACTTGATGTGACTATCCCGTTTCCCAGGTCATCAGACTCACTTTTGAATTTGATAATTGTGTTAGGATTTTCTAGAGAAACATAACCAATAGGCTATCTATATATCTCTATATCTACATACACACACACACACACACACACACACATATATGTATAGAGAGAGAGAGAGAGACAGAGAGAGATTATGGGAATTGGCTCATGTGATGTTGGAGCCCAAGAAGTCCCATGATCTGCTGTCTGCAAACTGGAGAACCAGAGTGGCTGATAAGTGTAATTCTTAGTCCAATGCCAAAGCCTCGAGAAACTAGGGCAGGGGGCTGTAAGCCCTGGAGTCCTAAGGCCCAATAACCAAGAGCTCCAGTGTCCAAAGACAGGAGAAAAAATATGTCCCACCTCAAGAAGAGAGAGAGATAATTCATCCTTCCTCTGCCTTTTGTTTTATTCAGGCTCTCAACAGATTGGATGATGCTAGCCCATATTGGTGGAGGAGGATCGTCTTTACTCAGTCCAAATATTTTATTCTAATCCCCTGCAGAAATATCCTCACAGACATGTCCAGAAATAATGTTTTATCAGCTATCTGGGCATTCCCAACCATCACAATAATGATAACGATAATAGTAACTAAAATTTATTGAGCACTTCCGATATGACAGGCACTGTTTTTAGTGCTCAACTTTTATAGTGTCAGACACTCTTACATTTTATAAGTGTCAAATAAACGCACCACAAAGTATTGTGAAAAAGACAAGATAAAACCTGGCCCCTGTTTGCCATATAAAATTTAACATCTACAATATAATATAAATTAGAATATATTATATAGAAAATAATGTAAATTATAATAAAAATTAGAAAATAGAAATTAGAAATAGAACAAAATTATAAATAGAACAAAATTATAAATAGAACAAAATTTAACATCTACAATATAAATTATAAGTAGAACATAAAATTAAAAGCTTCCATATGACAAAAGACAAAAGATAAACAACTAATTAGGAAAAATATTTGAAATATGCATGACGTAAAAAGGGTTAATGATTTTAATATAAAAATAGTTATTTTGTATAAAAATGTAAACTTTTGTTTCTCAGGCATTCAGACAAGGACTGGAATCTATTCCACTGTCTCTTCACCTCTCAGGCCTTTAAACACTATCACTTCAGTTTCCCTGGGTCTCCAGCTTGCAGATAGTAGATTACAAGACTTCTCAGCCTCCATAATTGCATGAGGCAATTTATTACCTTATAATAGATTTTTTCATATATATATAAAATAGATTTTTTCATATATATATATTCTGTTTCTCTGGATGAAACTGACTAATATGTATCCTCACTATTCAAACAAATATAATTTAAAATAACTATAACAAAACCACTTCTCACACATCAGTTTAGCCATGAAAAAAATAGAAATACTCAAGAATGATTGAATATGTAGAAATGGGCACATTCATATATTTCTTATGAGAATATAAGTTGCTATAACCCTTTCTGGAAGGATATTTCACAATATGCATCAAAAGCCCTATTTAAAAGGATAGGATTTTACCTAGAAATAATTTAAAATAATATATTATGAGAAAATAATAAAATAACATTGCAAGGATACATGCACAAGGATTATCATCCCAGTTTTGTATATAATATTGAAATATTGTGAACAAATGTCAGCCATAGGTGATCCACTGAATACAATGTGGTGTATATGTACAGTGGAATATTATATAACCATAAAAAGATTGTGTCAATTTATATTCTTTGGAGTACACAGATATACTTCATGAATTAAGTGAAAAATCAAATTAAAAATAGCATGTATAGTCCTATGCTTTAAAAATACATATATATCTTTATGCATGTGCATAGTAAACAGGCCAATATGTATACATCTAAATGCCAATGGTGGATTTTGCTCTTTTTTCTGTTTTTCTTTTTATTAAATAAACTTGATTGAAGTATAATTTGCCTAAGATAAAATACACAAATTTTTAACATAAATTTTACTGTGTACATTTAAAGTATACAACATGATGTTGTTAGACAAATAGCAAAATTGTTATAATAGTGAAGCAAATTAACATATCCATCATCTTTCTGTTACCCATTTTTGTGTGCATCAAGGGCAGCTGCACAGTCTACTCATTTAGTAAAAATCCTGAATTCAATTCACTATTATTAAATATAGCCCTCATGTTGTACATGAGATTTCTAGAGTGTTCATCCTACATATCTGTTATTTGTATACTTTGATCTACATCTTCCATTTTCTCCCCAATATTGACCCCACTCTTGGTATTCATTGTTCTATTCTCTATCTCTGCATATTTGGATTTTTAAAAGACTTCATATATAAGTCACATCATGCAGTAGTTTTATTTCTGTATCTGGCATACTTCATTTACCATGTCCTCCATGTCTATTCTACATTGTGGCAAATGACATGATCCCCTTCTTTTATAAGGCTGAATAATATTCCATTGTATATACACACCCCAGTTTCCTTAACCATTCATCTGTCAATGGAAACTTAGGTTATTTCTACATCTTGGCTATTGTGAATAATGCTGCAATGAGCATGGGAGTGCAACTATCTCCATGAGGTCAGAATTTCATTTCCCTTGGGCATATACACACACGAGGGATTGCTGGATCATCCAGTAGTTTTATTTTTAATTTTTTAAGGGATCCCCATACTGTTTTCCATAATGACTGCACCAATCTACGTTCCTACCACATTGTATAAGGGTTCTCTTTTCTCCACACGGTCTTCAACACTTGATTTCTTTTGCTTTTTGGTAGTAACTATCCTAATGGGTGTGAGGTGATATAGTGATTTTGATTTCCACTTCCCTGATGACAAATGATCTTTAACAACTTTTCAGATACTTGTTTTCATTTGTATGTCTTTGTTTGAGAAATGTCTATTTGGGTCTTTTGCCCATTTTTCACTTGGATTATATGTTTTTTTATATTGTGATTTATGAGTTCCTTATACATTGGATATTAACTCCTTATCACATATACAGGTTGCAAATATTTTTCCCCAATCCACAGGTTGCATTTTCATTTTGTTAATTGTTTCCTTTGCTATGCAGAAGCTTTTTAGTCTGATGTAGTTCTATTCATTTGTTTTTTTGCTTTTGGTGTGATATCCAAAAAAACTTGTATATCTGCACCTATGTTTTTTTCTAGGAGTTTTGTGGTTTCAGGTATTATATTTAGGTCTTTTGTCCATTTTCAGTTAAACTTTATGTATGGAATAAGGGTTCAATTTTATTCTTTTGCGTGCAGAAATCCAGTTTTCTAACACCACTTATTTAAGAGATTATCCTTTCCCCATTGTGTATTCTTAGTTCCTTTGTCAAAAATTAGTTGACAATATATGTTTGGATTTATTACTGGGCTCTGTATTGTGTTCCTCTGGTCTATGTGTCTATTTTATGCCAGTTTCACTGTTTTTATTATTGTAGCATTGTAAATAAAATTGGAAATCGGGAAGTGTTATGACTCTAACTTTTTTCTCTATCTCAGAATTACTTTCGCTATTTGGAGTGTTTTGAGTTTCCATTTGAATTTTAGGATTTGTTTTTCTATTTCTGTGAAGAATGCCACCAGGATATTGATTGAGATTGCATTGAATACGTATATTGCTTTGGGTAGTATGGGCACTTTAGCAGTATTAATTTTTCTAATCCATGAGCATGAGATATTTTTCTATTTATTTGTGACTTCCTAAATTTCCTTCATCAATGTTTTACAGTTTTTAGCGTACAAGCCTTTCATTTTCTTGGTTAAATTTGTTTCTACCATTTTTTTATACTTTCATAAATGGGATTGTTTTCTTGTTTTTGTTTTGGTTAGGTTATTTGTGTATAGAAATGCTACCAATTTGTGTGTTGATTTTGTATCTTGCAACCTTACTGAATTCATTTATTAGTTCTAACAGGTTCTTTGGTGGAGTCTTTGGAATTTTGTATATGTAGACTCATGTCATCTGCAAATGTAGATAATTTTATTTCTTCCTTTTGGATTTGGATATCTCTTTTTCTTGTTTGATTGCTCTCGTTAGTACTTCCAATTCTAACAAGAATAGAAATGGTGAGAGTGTACATCCTTGCCTTGTCCTGGATCTTAGTGGAAAAGCTTTTGGTTTGCCCCATTGATTTTAATGTTGGCTGTGAATTTTTCATAAGTGGTTTTTACTATGTTGAGGAATTTTCCTTCCATACCTAAACAGTTGAGAGTGCTTATTAAGAAATGATGTTGAGCTTTGTTGAATGCTTTTTCTGCATCAGTTGAAATCATGTGGTTTTTATGTTTCAGTTTGTTAGTGTGACGCATTGCATTGATTGAACTGTGTATGTTAAACAAGATTTGCTTGCCAGGAATAAATCTCACTTGGTCATGATGCATAATCTTTTTGATCTGTTGTTGAATTTTGTTTCTTAGTATTTTACTGAAGATTTTTGCATCAAAGTTCTTCAGAGATGTTGGCTTATAGTTTCCATTTCTTGTAGTATTTTCATCTGGCTTAGGCATCAAAGTGATGCTGGCCTCCTAAAATGTGTTAGGAAATATAACCTCTAGCTCTATTTGTAAAGGGTTTATGAAGTATTTCTATTAATTGTTCTTTGAATGTTTGGTAGTATTCAGCCATGAAACCATCTGGTCCTGGGCTTTTCTTTGTAGATAAGTTTTTAATTACTCTTTCAATTTATTTACTATTAGTCTGTTTATGCTTCCTATTTGTTCTTGATTAAATCTACACAGATTGTACTTTTAAAGGAATTTATCCATTTCATCTAGGTTATTCAATTTGTTGGCATATAATCATTCATAATAGTCCCTTTAGAATCCTATTTCTGAAGCATCTGTTGTAATGTTTCCATTTCTATTCCTCATTTTATTTGATTATTAGTCTTGCTAAGGGTTGGTTGATTTTGTTTACTTTTTAAAATAAAACAAATATAGTTTTATTGACTTTTCCTGTGGTTTTTCTATTCTCCATTTGGTTTATTTCTGTTTTGATATTTATTATTGTTTTCCATCTGCTAACTTTTGGTTTAGTTTGTTCTTCTTTTTCCTCTTCCAAAATACACAGATATTAAATAAATAGTTCTAAGAACATTTCAAAAATTCTACTTTAAAAATCTTTATCAGGTCAGGAACGGTGACTCATGCCTATAATTTCAGCACTTTGGGAGGCCAAGGCAAGAAGATCCCTTGAGCCCAGGAACTCAAGGCTCCAGTGAGTGAGAATCATGCCACTGCACTCCAGCCTGGGTCACAGAGCAAGACCCTGACTCTAAAAAACCCCACAAAGCTTTATCAAGGAATAATTAACAAACAGTAAACTTTATATATTTTAATTATGCAATTTGATATATTTTGACATATTTATACACCCATGAAACCATTACCACCATCGAGGTAATGAGCATATCCATTAGCCCAAAAAGTTTCCTTGTGCATCTTTATAGTAATCCTTTCCCTCCCTCTGTGCTACCTCGTTCCAGTTACTTCAGCCTTGCCTTCTATCACTATATATTGGATTTTCTAGAATTATATATAGGTGAAATATGCTTTTTTTCCTGCTTTTTTTCACTAATAATAATGATTTGAGATTAATTTATTCTGGTTAGTTATCAACAGTTCTCATTTTTAAAATTCTCATCTCACACCATATGAAAAAATCAACTCAATTGGATTTAAGACTTAAAGGTAACACCTGAAAATGTAAAAGCGTTAAAAAAATCATAGAGAAAAAGCTTATTGACATTTGTCTGGGTAATGATTTTTTTATATGACCTCAAAAGCACAGGCAACAAAAGTGAAAATAGACAAATGGTACTACATAAAACTAAAAATGTTCTGCACAGTAAAAAACAAAAAACAAAAAAACAAACAAAAAACAGAGTGAAGAGACAACCAATGGAACGGGAGAATATATTTGCAAGGCATATATCTGATAAGGGGTTAATATTAAAAATATATAAAGAACTTAATTCAATAGTAAGGGAAAATAGCCCTTTTTTAAATGAGCAAAGGAACTGAATAGGCAATTCTCAAAAGAAGACATATAAAAGGCCAACAGGTACATAATAAAGTGCTCAACATCATTAATCATTAGGGGAATACAAATTAAACCCACAATGAGATGTCACCTCCCACCTGTTAAAATGTCATTATCAAAAAGACAAAAGATAATGTATTAGGCCATTTCTGCATTGCTGTAAAAAAAAACTTGAGACTGGGTAATTTATAAAGAAAAGAAATTTAATTGCTCATAGTTCTGCAGGCTCTACAAGGATGGTGCCTGCATCTGTTAGGCTTCTTGGGAGGCCTCAAGGAGTTTTTACTCATGGCAGAAGGCAAAATGGGAGCAGGACCTTCACGTGACAAAAACAGGAGTTAGAGGTTGGGGGAGAGGTGACACATACTTTTAAACAACCAGATCTCACGAAAACTCACTCATTATCATGAGGACAGCACTAAGCCATGAGAGATCTACTCCATGATCTGATCACCTCCCACTAGGCACCATCTCCAAAACTGAGGATTACAATTTGACATGAAATTTGAATGGAGACAAATATTCAAACTATATCCTATATTAAGTGTTGAAAAGGATGTGGAGAAATAGGAACTCTTGCACACTGTTAGTGAAAATGTAAATCAGTGCAGCCACTATGAAAAACAGTATGGGGAGTCCTCAAAAACTTAAAAATGGAACTATCATATGATCTACCAATTCCACTACTGGGTATATATCTTAAAGAAAATAAAATCAGTATGTCAAAGAGATATCCATATGCTCTCATGTTTATTGCAGCATTAGCCACAATTGCCAGATATGAAAGCAACCTAGGTGTCCATCAAAGGATCAATGGACAGAGAAAATGTTGTATATATACACAATGGAATGCTGTTCAATCTTTAAAAAAAAGACTATTCTGTCATATGTAACAACATGGATGAATCTGGAGACCATTATATTAACTGAAATAAGCCACACACCACATCATCTCACTTACATGTGGAGTGTCAAATAGTTGAATTAAAAAAAACAGAAAGTAAAATGGTGGTTACCAGAGGCTGGGAGGTTGAAGGAATTGGATTAGGGAAATGTAGGTTAAAGTACATAAATTTTCAATTAGACAGGAGAACTAAGTTCAAGAGTTCTATTTTACATCATGGTTACTACAATTAACAATATATTGCACACTTAAAAATTTCTAAGAAAGTAGATTTTAAGTGTTCTCCCTATTTAAAAAATTATAAGTATCTGAGGTAATGTGTATGTTAAATAGCTTAATTTATCCAATCACAGTGTATACACATATCAAAAAATCATGTTATATACCATAAATATGTACAATTTGTACTTGTCAATTAAAAAAATTAAAGTATCCTTTATCTAGTCCATGGCTGCAAAGTTTCTCTCTGATGTTTTTTATTAAGCTTTTATATTTTACATTTCTGGTTTTTGACATTTTTAGTTAATATTTGTACAAGGTATGAGGTTTAGGTTGAGGTTTTGTTTGCTTTTTTTCTATGGATGTTTAATTGCTCTAGCACCATTTGTTGAAAAGGCTATCCTTCCATATTGAATTGATTTTGCACTTTTGTAAAAAATGAGTTGACCATCATGTGTGAATTTATGTCTGCAGTCTATTCTCTTCCAATATTTCACCAATACTGCTAATATAAATTGCTGTAGAGATAACTGTTGAAATCAGGGAGAGCAATACCTCCCAATTTATTAGGCTTTTTCAAAATTGTTTTAGCTATTCTAGTTCCTTTGACTTTCCACGTAAGTTTTAGTATAAGTTTGTCTATTTCTACAAAATACCTTGGTGGGATTTTTTAAATTGTATTAAACCCTGGGGAGAATTAACACCTTTACTATGTTAAATATTTCAATCCCTGAACATGGTATGACTCTCCATCTATTTAGATCTTCTTTTATATCTTTTATTCATGTTGTCTAGTTTTAAATATCTAAGTCTTGTACATGTTTTGTTAGATTTACACATCAATATTTCATTTAATTTGGCTGATTATAAGATATAATTTAAATTTTGGTTTCCACAAGTTTACAGCTAGAATATGAGAATACAATTGATTGTTATATGTTGATCTTATATCCTATGACCTTTCCAAACTCAGTTCTTAGCCCTAGAATATTTTTGTAGATTCATTAATATTTTCCATTAAAAACCACCGGGTTATCTGCAAATAGACACAGTTATATCTTCCTTTCTCATCCGTATATATTTTATTTTATCTTCCTGTCTTATTATACTGACTAAAACTTCCAATATGATGTTGAATAGTGGTGGCAAAAGCAGCAGACGTCCTTACCTTGTTCTGAATAGCAGTGAGACAGTATTCAGTTTTTCACCATTCAGTACGATGTTAGCTGTAGTTCTTTTGTAGATATACCTTATCAAAATGAGGAAGCTCTTTTCTATTCTAAGTTAGCAGAGAAATTTTTTGATGAATGGACACTGAGTTTTGTCAAATGATAGAATTGGGTGATTGTTTTTTAGCCTATTAATATGTTGCATTGAACTGATTAATTTTTAAATGTTGAACCAGACTTACATATCTGGAATAAACCTTGCTTTTTCATGGTGTATAATTTTTTATATATTGTTGAATTCTATTTGATAATATTTTGTTAAGAATGTTTGTATCTGTATTCATGAGGGATATTGGTGTATGGTTTTGATAGACAGAATTATGGCCATCCCAAAGACATGAACATATTATTATCCCATCCCTGTGAATATATTACTTTACATATTCACAGAATATGTAAATAGACCCTGCAGATATAATTAAGGACCTTGAGATGGAAAGATTATTCTGGATAATCTAGGTGGGCTCAATCTAATCACATGGGTCCTTAAAAGCAGAGAACCTTTCCCAGATGTGGTCAGAGGGAGATGTGACTATGCAAGAAATAACCAGAGAAATGACAGCATGAGAACTAGGGCTGCAGTTGCTAGCTTTGAAGACAGAGGAGGGGGATCATATGCCAAGGACTGAAGGTAGCCTCTAGAAGCAGGAAAACTCAAGGAAACCGATTCTCCCCTGGAGCCCCCAGGAAGAAATGCAACCCTGCTGAAACCTTTATTTTGCTAAATGAGACCCATTTTGAATGTTCTGAACTATAGAACTGTATGATAATAAATTTGGTTGTTTTAGGCCATTACATTTGTGGTAATTTGTTACAGTAGCAATAGAAAGCTAATACACAAGTTTTCTTTTTGGGGCTATCTTTTTCTGGGTTTTGAATCAGGCTAATACTAGCTTCATAAAATGAACTAGGAAATTTTCCTCTTCTATTTTCTGAAAGAGATAGTGTAGGATTCTTCTTTAAAGATTTAGTAGAATTCTCCAATAAAACCATCTGTGCCAGGAAATTTCTTTTTCAGGAGCTTTTAAAATACAATTTCAATGTTTTTATAGCTGCAGGACAATTCAAATTATCTGTTTAATATTGGATGAATTGTGGTAATTGGTATTCTTCAAGTAGTTGATCCATTTTATTTAAGTTGTATTAATAAAAGTTGTGTGTCTACAGTTGTTCATGGTATTTTTTCTTATGTTTTTGATGTCTGTGAAGTCTGTAGTAATGTCCTC
This sequence comes from Hylobates moloch, assembly GCF_009828535.3. Classification (NCBI taxonomy): domain Eukaryota; kingdom Metazoa; phylum Chordata; class Mammalia; order Primates; family Hylobatidae; genus Hylobates; species Hylobates moloch. Next base: position 90,834,129 of record NW_026652282.1, on the reverse strand, counting down.
TGTTTTAATTCTGATATTGGCATTTGTATCTTCTCCTTTTTCTTTGTCTTTGTAGGGAAACAGTTCTTTGTTGTATTGATTTTCTGTTTTCAGTTTCATTGATTTATGCCCTTATCTTTAGTATTTTCTTTCTTTGCTGGTTTGGGTATTTTTGCTCTTTTTTCATAGTTTCTTCTTGTGAAACCTTATATTACTGATCTAAGATTTTAGCTCTTTTCCAATAGAAGCACTTAGTGCTATAAATACCCATCTTAGCACAGCTTTCAGTACATCCCACACATTTTCATATGTCGTATATTAATTTCCATTTAGTTCCATGCATTTTCCTTTAGACTTACTGTTTGATCCACAGATTATTGAGAGTTATTTTCTTAAATGTTCAAGTGTTTTGAAATTTTCCTGTTACCTTTTAATTACTAATTTGTAGTTTGATTTCACTGTGGTCAGAAAACACACTCTGAATGATTTCAATTCTTTTACCTTTGTTAATGTTTGTTTTATGATCCAAGATTTGGTCTACTTTGGTATATGTGCCATGTGCACTTGAAAAGGAATGCATTCTGCTGTTGTTGGATGGAATTTTCCACAAATGTTGATTAGATCCTGTTTGTTGATGGTGTTGTTTAGTTCTTATATATCCCTGCTGATTTGTTCTCTGTTCTATAAATTCTTCATAAGGTGTGTTAAACTCTTCAACTATAATTGTAAATTTGTCTATTTTTCTTTTCAATTCTATCTGCATTGGCTTTGCATATATTGCAGCTCTGTTGTTTGGTGGATATGCATTAAGGATTGCTATGCCTTCTTGTTGGATTAACACTTTTAAAATTTTGCAGTAATATACCCACTTCTCTTCTATTGATTATATTTACATGGCATATTCCTTTGCATCCTTTTACCCTCAGTCAACCTATATTTTTATATTGAAGTGGCTTTCTTGTAGATAGCATGTAGTAGGGCCATTTTTTGTTGTTGTTGTTATCCACTCTGACAATTTCTGTCTTTTGATTGGTGTATTTAGACCTTCTACATTTATTGTAACCATTGATGTATTAGGCTCAAGTCTGCCAATTTATTTTTTGTTTTCTCTTTGGATTCTATTTTTTATTTCTCTGTCTTCTCTTCCCTGCCTTAATATGAGTTACTTGGCCACTTTATAGAATTCAATTTTGATTTATTTATAACATTTTTGAATGCATTTCTTGTTTTGTTCCTTTAGCATTTGCATTATGTATTATATATACTTAATTTATCACTATTTGTTCCTGTTGACATTTTACCAGCTAAAGTGAAGTGCAGAAATCTAACTTCTTTTACATTTCTTTACCCTCCTTTATTTATGAGTCATAAATAATTTTCCCTACACATTAAGAACCAAAGCAATAGTATAATTTTTTTTCTTTAACCATCAAGCATAATTAAGAAAACTCACAAGAAGAAAGAAAATCTATTATATTTACTCATATTTCTCCCTTACACTTATTCTTTCTTCCTTCCTGAGGGTCAAAGATTCTTTTATTGTTTCCTTTCTATTTAAAAAACTTCCACTAGCCATTTTTTTAAGATAGATTTGGTGATGGCAAATTTTCTTAGTTTTTTTTCATATAAGAATGTCTTGACTGATCTTATTATAGCTACACCAGTTGTCATATTCTTATCATTTGCATAAAATATTTTTTCACATCCTTTTTATTTCAACTTAATTGTGTCCTTAAAATTTGTCTCTGTTGTGTAGCATGTAGTAGGTCTTCATTTTTTATAAAATCTGACAATCTTTGCCTTTTACTTTGAAATTTTTTGTCTATTTATATTTAAAGTAATTATTGACACATTTCACTTTAAATATCTTTCTATTTGTTTTCTGTTTGTGTCACCCACTTATTTCTATCCATTCTCTGTCTTCTTTTTCACTAAATGAATATTTTTCAACATGTCACTTAATTTTGCTATTAACTTCTAAGTTCTATCTCTGTTTATTTTTAATGGTTGCTCCTGATATTGGAATATACATTTTAAATTATCATAATTTGCTTAGAATTAATACTGTATTTTTTCACAATTCATACATTTCAAAAGTAAATAATGTGACAGCAGTATAATTCAATTTCACACTCCCATCCTTTGTGTTATTGTTTTTATGTTTTTCTCTATAATATGTCATAAACTTTACAATGATATTATTTTTGTTTAACAATTTTTTCTTTAAGTAAATAAGAATGAACACAGCCCAGTCTCATACTTTATCAATATTTCATTCATTATAATCTTTGGTACTCACTTTTCCTTCCTGTACATATACATTTCTACATTTCCTTTCCACCAAAAAACTATATTTTAGTATTCCTTACAGTGAAGATCTATTAAAAATTGCTTCTGCTTTCATTTATCCAAAACATCTTTTTTCACCCTGATGTTTGAAGATTATTTTTCACTAGATACCAAATTCTGTTACAGTTTTTTAAATGATGAGAATATTTATGATCTACTCTCTTAACAAATTTTAAGTGTACAATACAACATTATTATAATCACCATGCTGTACTTTAAATCTGCAGGATTTACTCATCTTATAACTGAAAGTTAGTACTCTTTGACCAACATCTCATTTCCCCCACACCTCAGTTCCTGGCAACCACCATTCTACTCTCTGTTTCTATGAATTAGATTTTCCATTTTAGATTCCACACTAAGTCATACTAAGTCATATAATATTGGTCTTTCTCTGTCTGCTTTCTTTCACTTAGCATAATGCCCTCAAGGTTCATTCATGTTGTTTCAAATGGTAGCATTTCTTTCTTATTTTGGCTGAATATTCATTGTATGTATACATGTATGCATGTGTGTAGATGTGTGTGTATGTTTGTATATATACATACACATATACATATGTATGCATCTGTGTGTATATATACACATACATACACACATACAAGCACATATATTACATTTTCTTTCTCCATTTATCTGTCATTGGACATGTAGGGGTTGTTTCTATGTCTTGCTATTTTGAATAATTACACAATAAGCATGGGGTGCAGATATCTCTTCAAAATACTGATTTTGTTTCCTTTGGTTATATACTCACTATATGGTTTGGCTCTATCCCCACCCAAATCTCATCTCAAATTTTAATACCCACATGTTGGAGGAGGAGCCTGGTGGGAGATGATTGAACCATGGGGATTTAATTCTCCCTGGCTGTTCTCATGATAGTGAGTAAGTTCACACAAGAACTGATGCTTTTAAAATGTGGCACTTCCCCCCTGGCTCACTCACTCTCTCCTGCCACCAAGTAAGACATGCCTAGCTTCCCCTTCCCCTTCCGCCATGACTGTAAGTTTTCTGAGGCCTCCTCAGCCGTGCATAACTGTAAGTCAACTTAACCTCTTTTCTTTATAAATTATTCAGTCTCAGGTAGTTCTTTATAGCAGTGTGAAAAAGGACTTATCCAAAAATTGATACTAGGGGTTTGGGACACTGCTATAAAGATAACCTGAAGATGTGGAAGTAACTTTGGAACTGGGTAACAGGCTGAGGTTGGAACAGTTTGGAGCAATCGGAAAAAGACAAGAAGATGTGAGAAAGTTTTAGAACTTCCTAGAGACTTGTTGCATGGTTGTGACCAAAATGCTGATAGTAATATGGACAATAAAGACCAGGCTGAGTTGGTCTTAGATGGAGATGAGGAACTTATTGGGAACTGGAGGAAAGGTCACTCTTGTTATGCTTTAACAAAGAGACTGGCAGCATTTTATCCCCACTGTAGAGATCTATGGAACTTTGAACTTCAGACAGATGATTTAGGGTATCTGGCAGGAGAAATTTCTAAGCAGCAAAGCATTCAAGAGGTGATCTGGCTTCTTCTGAAAATGTACAGTCATATGCATTCAGAAAGAGAAGGCTTGAAATTGGAACTTATGTTTAAAAGGGAAGCAAAGCATAAAAGTTTGGAAAATTTGCAGTCTGACCACGTAGTAGAAAAGAAAAACACATTTTCTAGGGAGGATTTCAAGCCCAAGCTGGCTATAGAATTTTAAATATGTAATGACAAGCCAAATTCTAATAACCAAGATAATGGGGAAAATATATCCAGGGCATTTCAGAGATCTTCATGGCAACCCCTCCAATTACAAGCCCAGAAGCCTAGGGGGGAAAAATGGTTTTGTGGCCAGGTCCAGGGCCCAGCTGCTCTGTACACCCTCAGGACATGGTGCCGTACATCCCAGCCACTACAGCTCCAGCCAGGTCTATAAGGGGCCAAGGTACAGCTTGGGCCATGGCTTCAGAAGGTGCAAGCCCCAAGCCTTGGCAGCTTCCACGTGGTGTTGGGCCTGCAGGTACATAGAAGACAAGAGTTCGGGTTTGGGAACCTCCACCTAGATTTCAGAGGATGTATGGAAACACCTTGATGTCCAGGCTGAAGTCTACTGCAGGGATGGAGCCCCATGGAGAACCTCTACTAGGACAGTGTGGAGGGTAAATGTGGGGGTTGCTATTTATCACCAAATTTCAGGAATTTTCAAACGTTACTTCTTGAAATATTCTTTTCTGCCTCATTCTAGCTTTCTCTCTTCATCTGGTATTCCAACAGGCCATTGAGACTCTGTTCTTTATTGTCTTCAATCTTTTTTTATCTCCCTTCTTCAGAGTGGATCACTTAATTACTCTGTTTTCAGATTCACTCCCCCTTTCTTCTGCTTTCTTCAATCTGCTGTTAGGTTCATCCACCTTATTTTTTATGATATATTTATGCTTTTCATTTCTAGAATTTCCAATTGGCTGTGATTCCCCATGATTTCATTCATTAAGACCATATTTTCCTCTAAATAGTTGAACATGTTTAACATTATTGATTTAAGGTCCTCAGCTGATAATTCCAAAATCTGGGCCATTTCAAAGTTGTTGTCCATTGACAGTACATATTTTTTCTTGATTTTATCTAAATTTTTCTCCTTCTTCATATGTCTAGTATTTTTATTGTATGCAGATTATTGTGAATGACACATTTTAAGGTGTCTGAATTTATCTTCCTTTAAAGAATGATAAGGTTTGTTGTAAGTGGTAGTTTATTTTCTAGTGGTTCTCCTTGAATGTGGGGATGCTTAACTTTAAGCTTTCTTTCGATGTGTCTAAAGTAGCCCCAGTACTAGGGAACAGACTTTACTCTTGTTATGGCCTTCCTGGTGCCTCTTCTTTAGCCCTAGGTTTTTAGCAAGCTCTCTTCCTTCTGTCTGGACCAAAATTCCAACATCTCCATACACTGTGTTATCTCTAGTATCTCCATTTTGTTCACGACCTGTAGCAGCCACTCTCCGCTAGGCTTCCTGGCATCTTGCTCTACCCTTTTGCAGCTCAGACCTCAGCCAAATACTTGCAGAAAATGCTCTCACTGAATATTGGTCTCTGTGTCATTGCCTCCAAACAGTTAGATGGGGAGAATGTGAGACTCACTTAATTTGTTTCCCTTCTCTCAGGGTTCATATTTCTGTGCTGCTACTTGTTCAATCCCTGATAAGGGTTACCTCAAATATTTTTTTCCAGTTTTACAGTTATTTACATCAGGAGGGCAAGTCTATTGCCAGTTACTTTGTCATGATGGCATAAGATGTCTGGTTTTTTGTTGTTGTTGTTTTGTTTTGTTTTTTGTTTTGAGACAGAGTCTCACTCTGTCACCCAGGCTGGAGTGCAGTGATGCGATCTCGGCTCACTGAAATCTCTGCCTCCTGAATTCAAGCAATTGTCCCGCCTCAGACTCCTGAGTAGCTAGGATTACAGGTGCGCGCCACCACAGCCAGCTAATTTTTTTTTTTTGGTACAGATGGGGTTTCACCATGTTGGCCACGCTGTTCTCGAACTCCTGACCTCGTGATCTGCCCACCCCAACCTCCCAAAGTGCTGGGATTATAGATGTGAGCCACCACTCCCAGCCCAGGATGTCTGGTTTTTATCCATTACACTTTTCTAAATTTTTAATATGTTCACTATGAATTTATATTGCTTGAGTAATAAGAAGAAAGAATAAAGGCATTTTATTATGTAAAATCATAATTAAGTCAAATGTAAACCAATGAGAAAAGGTCTATTTATGAATCAAAGGCAGTATTAGATCCCCATGTTGCACCCTGTGTTAGCAATATGTTATTAGAGATACCAAGATGGAAAAATAGAAATGATTTAATTATTATATTGGAGTACTATAACAATTCTTTATTCTATTTTGAGTTTCCCTTGAATAGTCAAGCTTGAGAAAAGCATCAAAATATGTGAGCAGGAGGTTTTGTGTGCAAGTTAGTATATAAAAGATTTCTGAGTGAGAGTATTTATGGATGTGTGTACAATCTGAGTATCTGAAAGGAAAGAGATGTGATTGAAAGTAACAAAAGAAAAGGGGAAGAAGTAGAAGGAGGCACGATGTATGTTGGGAAACAGAATACTCAAAATAGGAAAAAAATGCACATAAATTTAGAAGATGTCATTCTCATTATTCATATTCTATATTAAATTTACTCACAGTATTTATTAATTTGGGAGTAGCTGAACACACAGTAGGACTTAATAAGAATGTGTTGGTATAGTGCTTCATTCATTGCTTCTGAATAAATAAATGCAGATTGTATCAGCTTTATATTTTCTTGCAGATCACCCTATTGGGACGGAAAGACCATCTACTATTGAATCCCAGTTCTTCATCATCACTTACCAAATTAGCAAAGATAGCACTTTATGTATATTTGCAAATGAGTATGCTTGATGGGTGCAGGGAAGCATGAATTGAGAGTGGTTTAGACAGCATGAATAATAATTAGATTGTGAAGCCCAGGAGGCCCAGCTAAACAATGAATAGAAAGAAAAGCTTGGGACCCAGGTGTGGGAGTGAAAGAGAGCAGGCACATAACTGAAGAGTCAGTCAGGGACCAATGAATTAGTCGAAAAGTCAGTAGGCTTCTGTCACATTGCTTCTCCTTTTGTGTGTGTTTTTTTTAATTTCTCTGTCTTTGGCTCCTCCAGCTCTCCTTCTTCCTCCCACTTTTTCCCTCTGACTGTCTCCCAAAGTTCAGTTCTTGCCCCCTGTCTATTCCCTTTTGTCCTCACTCCTTCAGGGGAGTTCACGTATTCTTTTTATTTTGGCTACTCCTTGTGTACAAATGACTCTAATATGTCCAGCACCAGCACTGACTTAATTTGAACTTCTTATTTTCATTGCTGTATTCTAGTTTCAGTTGCCTGCAAGATATTTTTCCCTTGGGTTTCCTACTATCCCTTGAAAATTAATATGTCAAAATCTTAATTATTCTCCCTTCTCACTTGCCTGACCCTTTTCAAAACAAGAATTCCTCCTAACCTCACCATTACCACCAATGGCACCATTAGTTTTCCAATGTCTATCCTTGCAGCTGCGGAATGATTTTAATCCCTGTTAAATCTTTATACTACATCCAGTATGCTGCCAAATCTTTCTATTCATTTCTCTGAAAACTCCTTGAATTTTAACTTATTTTTTCTTTCTAAAATCACATTAATATGTAGGTTATTACAATATGTTCTTAAATGACTTCCCTGCCTTAGCTTCTCTGCTCTACTGCATCCCTCATACAGATGGTAAATTCAAATCATGTGACTACACTTCTCTGAACCCCTATAGTTTGCTGATTTAGTCAAGTCACTCTTTAGCCTAGAATTCAGTACCATACCTCAGTTTTCTCTCTTTCCATGCCCATCTCAAATTCTGCTCTCATTTATCCTGAATGTAGAATCCCAGAGAATACATATTGGAATGGAACTTTAAGCAGGAAATTCACATCAGGCATTTAGAAGGGTTTCTAGATATCTCGAACTAGGTGTGAAAGACATCTAGACATACGTATTAGTTGAAGAGGTGGTAGTATGTAAGACACTGGCGAGGTACAATATGATGAAAGGATGGGTCCAAGGGCAAAATCTCGAGGTATGGAAATCTTTCTAAGGAGACAGGAGGAGGAAGTCCCGCTTAAGAGATTTTAAAAAGCAATTACAAAACGTGGGTAGAAATAACTTAATTTGTACCAACTATATACTGGGTGTTTTATATCCTTTTCTCTAATCTTGACAACTCCTCGCAAAGTAGACATAATCAACCCCTTTTCAAAGATTAAAAAAAAAAAAAAAGCCTATGGCTCAAAAAGTGACATAAAGGTAGGGCCAGAATTTGAATTCAAATCCACGTCAGTTTTGAGCTGAAGTCTATGCTCTTTTCATCAAAGCACACTACAAAGGGATTAAGAAAAGGAAAACTAAAAATATGTTGTTGAATTTGATGAGAAAGAGGACATTAGTTACCATCCAGAGTTCAGCTTCTGTACAGAAATTAAAGTGGAAGTCAAATTGCACATTGATTGAGACAGGAAAAGCGACGTAACTCTTTTCAGAAATTTGATAAGGGAGATGAAGCTGTAGCTTGAGTATGTAGTAGGGTTAATGGAAAGTATTTTATGGTATGGTGTGTTATTTGAGAGACCGAAACCATGTATACTTGTATCTGGAAGGAAAGGAGCCAGTTGAAAGAGAGGGTTTGAAAATACAGGCAAGAAAGAGGATAAACAGTGGGAAGAGATGGAGATACAAAACACAGGTACAGAAGAGTCTACTTTTAGCACGAATGAGGTGTCTTAGTCTGATTCCTGTTGCTATAACAGAATATGCAAAACTGGGTAATTTATAAAGAAAAGAAATTTATTTCTCACAGTTCTGGAGATTGGGAAGTACAAAAGCATGGTACTCACATCTGGTGAGGGCTTTCCTATTACATTATCACAAGGAGGAGCGTGAAGGAGCAACCAAGTACATGAAAAATGTGAAAAAAGGAAGGGCTGGGCTTGCTTTATGGCAACCCACTCCCAAGATAACTAATCTATCTCTACAATAATGCATTAATCCATTCAGGAAAGAGGAGCCCCCATGACCTAACCCTTCTTAAGATTCCATCTCGGCCGGGAGCAGTGGCTCAGGCCTGTAATCCCAGCACTTTTGGAAGCCGAGAAGAGCAGATCACGAGGTCAGGAGATCGAGACCATCCTGGCTAACGCGGTGAAACCCCGTCTTAAAAAAATTAGCCGGGTGGTGGAGGCCTGTAGTCCAGTATTGGAGGTGAGGCAGAGAATGAGTGAACCTGGAGGTGAGTTGCAGTGAGTGAGTCGTGCCATGATCCAGCCTGGATGACAGAGATTCCACATCTCTTAATAACTGTTACAATGGCAAATAAATTTCAGCATGAATTTCAAAAGGGACAAACACTCAAACTATAGCAGGGAGGAACAATTATTTCTTAAAGACAGAATATATCAAGAAAGAGAACAGAGGAAATTAAAGATTTTGAGATAGAAACCATGAGACTTCTCACTGAATCTCCCTATACTCTTGGTGAGATGGCCAGTCAGGGGGTACTTAAGGAGAGTGGGAAGGAGTTAAGGAAACTAACATTCCATAAGGTCCTACCATATTCCAAGCTCCTTAAATGTGTTTTCTCTCCCCCAGTCCCATCCTTCAACATTTCCATTCTGGATCACATTTCCTGCTAATGGATCACTTTGTTCTACCCTCTATTCATCTTCCCTATGCCTTAATAAATTCCAGGCATGCTCCCATTGCAGGACCTTTGCACTAGCTAGTCCCTCTGCTGCAAAGCTCTTCCCACAGAAATCTGCATAATTCACTCTCCCAGCTCCTTCAATTTTCGGCTTAAATGTCGCCTTCTTTGTGAGGGCAATTCAGACTCCTCTTATTAAAACTGCAATTTGTGATACCCATCCCCACGTGTACACTCCCAATCTCTATTATTTTGTTCTACTTTGTTTGATAGCACTCATCACTGTCTAACATATTGTATCCTTTACATATTTTTCATGTTCACCGCTAGTTGTCCGTCTCTCCATATTAGAATATGAACTCACCGGCAGGGATTTTTGTCTCTTTTGTTGACTGATACATTGCACATACCTGGAACAGTATCTGACACATGAATATCTGTCACTGAATATTTGTTGAATAAATGAATGAATTATGGTTTCATTATAGTTATAGTAAGAGAGACCAAAATTCAGAGTTTGGGAAAAGCCATGGAGGTAGAAGAGCTGTGAGTGGCAGCAAAGTCTAAAGTTATAGCCTCCCGTGAGAGGGCTGAGGAAGTGGTGAAAAAGATCACTGGTACTAAGAAAGTCAAAATCACCTTGGTACCTGGCTGGTTGCAGGGGCATTGAGAAGACACTATGAGTATTATCTGAGGGGTCCTGTAGCTTAAAATTGCTGGATGTGACAAAGAAGGATACTCTCCTCACTTACTGTCACACTTACAGGGCTTTTTCTGCAAGTTCCCCCCACCTTCTCTTTTTCAGCATCTAGTTATGTGTTGAGCACACTTCAGAATGGCATTTGAATTAATCATGGAGAGGAAAATAAAGGAGAAATAGTAAAAAAGAACTCAAAGGATCTGCATTAGTAGAGGAGTAGGACTTAAGGAGATTCTCACAACCATTTTTGAGAAGTGCTGGTACAGAGCACTTTTTTTATCACACACATATAAATTATGATCAGCTACTCACAGGGCTAAACTACAATTTTCACAAACTTTACCCTTTACACAAATGTTTATACAAGTTTGCTCACACGTGCTCATATCTATCTAAACACTCAGTTCTCGGACACATATTCCCCTATACAAACACATTTATTTGAGATACTTAAACACACATCTAGGTATCTACCATGTCCTCATGTACAAAGACATACATCCAGACTTCTTTATATCTGCTACTATACACACAATTCCTTAACTCCTTCTCCCTTCTTTAAGTGCTCACAGACAACCATAGTTTTGTGCACAGAGAGGCAAATACATCAACCACATGAGTCAGTTCCAGAATAACTCATCACCACTCCCCTCTCCTGTTTACCATCTGCAATGGAAAAGAGCTCACCACCTCTATAGAGAATAACTATCAAATAGATACGGACCAGGAAAAATATTTGTTGTGCATTATTTTCAGCTATTTGAGTAACCAGATCAACAAAGCACTGTTATAACAGACCACCTGCAGTGACGGGTAAATCAGTGTTGTAAAGATCCTTTATAACAGGAGTTTACCTTTGGCTGAGAAAAGGGATCTGCTCATAGATTTAAGTGTAAATAAGGGAAATGTCAGCCTATTTAAGTGAGAGTGAGGGCCTTAACCAACCTTTATTTATATTTAAATAATTATAATTATAAATAATCCTTATCTCTTTGTTAAAGCACTTATAGGAGTCTCCTAGATTCTCTTTCAGTTAGCAATATGACTGGATACATTTGAAAGTAATACAATCACATTTCTTTCAAACTGTTCTACTACTTAGATTTTTCATTAATTCAGACTGATTTCAACTCCTCCCTTTCTCTCACTCCCAACCCTTACCCTGCAATCAGAATGAATTAGGGCAGTTGCAGTTTGTGTAGACTTAAAAGTTTTTCTCCTTTTCTGCTGTGTACTAGGAGGAAGTAAAGAAAAGAGCAGAATGTCAACACTGAGGCCCCTGAGGGGAGAAATCTGGGAGGTCTGAGCAGATGGATCAGAAGGAAGGAAAACAAGAGGGGCATTAAGAGGGAAGGGAGGAGAGAGTGGGAGAGAGGGGTACAGAGAAGGGAGTGCAGAGAAACATTACTCAAGAAGAAAGAAGCAGAGAGAAAGAAGGTGAGAGAGAAAAGGGCCAGGCACCTAAGTTGGAGGAGGCAGGAGAATCTACAAGGCATAAAGGAAGGGGAAACAGGAAACCCAATTTGGGTGGTGATGAGCAGGAGCTGAGGGAGGAGAGTCCTGGGAAGTCAGCAAGATCTGACATCCAGAACCAATCTATGTGCTAAATACTACAAGCCACACACACACACACACACACACACACACACACACACACACACAAACATTTTTCTCAAATTTGTTTGGTTCCGATAAAATATGAGTAGAACAAAGTATCAAACATGCTTCTCTCACCATTTTGTCCAAGATCAATTATGTACACAAATATAGCCCACAAATACTGATTCATGTCTTCTTTAGAAGGTGAGAAATCACTCTACTTTGAAGAGATTTACAACCATCCCGGCATTGTTGCCTATGACTATACATACTCCCTTTTAATTTCCCAACATCATTGTGATTACATAGGCACTACGTCACTGATTCATTTCTCTTCATTTCTCACCCACAATACCCCCCTGCAACCTTCCCTCCAAATTCTTTCCAGCCACTCACCCCTCTGAAACAGCCAAATGATATTCCACACCTACTGTGGTCTCACAAGATAAGTGGCTGCTGTATAGGCAGCTTGTGGGGTCTCAGGGAACAGCTGTGAAACTGCTCTGAAATGTGGCATATCCTTGTGGTCTCTGTGGAAGCAGCTGAGGAAAATGGCCACTGGCTAAACCTATTGTCTCTGCTCCTGGCTGAGTTGGGGCAGCTACTCACCTCAGTAACATTTGCAATTTTTCCTGAGGCTCTCAAAGGGTCATCTGGCTCCTCAGTTCACATTCCCCTCTGCTGAAGACCTTGGGGGCAAACTCTCAGGACCTAGGTTAGACAACATTTTACCTACTTACTTATTCTATGTCTTACTCAAAAGTACTCTTTCTAAAAATAAGTCAGTGAGTCAAGATATAGTCCAGAGCACTCAATTCTCATCTACCTCTGGGTAAAATCCTTTATCACTCTTGATACCGTGACCTCCTTCCCCAGAAGTTGGGGAGTAGTGTGACAGTAAGCTTTGTATTTTCTCTTTGATCAGGAATGTTAGTGTTATTGTCCTATAGCCTGACCACTGGTCATCAAGTTCTCTTCATCATTAACCCCAAAAGGTCTTGTAGTCCTGATGCAAGTAGGCCCATTGGCAACAGTTGCTCATAAAGTAAGGTAGGAATGGGGGTATGTGATAAGTACCTCCATCTCTAGATGCCAACTCAAACCCAAAATTATGTTCCTCTTTAGAATCCCTATAAATCCTCCAGATGGACAAAAGGAGTAATAAGGAAGTGAATACTATTCTACCTAAAGTAACCCAATAACCCCAAGACTTGGTTCCCAGGATGGAGTTGGCTTCCACATGTCAAGCACTATAGGCTGTGTGGATGGCACCTTCTCCTGTCTGGCACCCCGGAGATATAGAGACAAGATAAGCTACATGCAAAAGGAGTTTCCAGCATACACCTCCACCAGCCCCCATCTCTCCCTGCCAACTCCAACCTCCAATACCTTCTATTCACAGGACAATTTTTTTACAAGAAAATTCCTCACCTAGCCCTCTTGTTTCTTTGAGTCCTGGTAAAGGTGCTCTGAACATAGCACTTTCAGAGCCTGGGTGCTCCCATCCCAGCTTCCAGGCAGCTAAACAAGGGAGCCAAAGAATTCAGTACTGCATCTTCAGCTGCACGTTAAGGGAAATGGGTAGTGCAGAAAAGAGTCTTTTCTTTTTTGAGACAGAGTTTCACTCTTGTTGCCCAGGCTGGAGTGCTATGGCTCCATCTCGGAGCCTCACCGCAGCCTCCGCTTCCCAGATTCAAGTGATTCTCCTGCCTAAGCCTCCTGAGTAGCTGGGATTATAGGCATGCGCCACCACACCTGGCTAATTTTTTGTATTTTTAGTAGAGATGGGGTTTCACCATGTTGATCAGGCTAATTTTGTATTTTTAGTAGAGATGGGGTTTCTCCTGCCCTCCTTTTGTTGTTCCCATTTTCCCTCACCTGATCATCCAAAGACATTCATTCAAGTCTCTTAATCCTAAGGACCCTCTTCAAACATTTATACTTATTTTAATAATTATTGTCTTTATACTGTCTTGTACTGTCTTTATTCATTAGTGTCAAACATTTGTGGACACAAATATTGTGACTAGCCCTCTCCCAAATTTCTTGTGTTAATCACAAGATAAGTCTTAAACTTTGATTTTTCTTCTCTTTCTGTTATTCCTGTTATAGTAGCTAGATTTTTAAGTTTATCTAGGCAGAGGCTGAAAGAGTTTGGAGGACTCAGAAGAAGACAGGAAGATGAGAGAAAATTTGGGACTTCCTAGAACCTGGTTGACTGGTTAAATTGTTACCAAAATGTTGATAGTTATATGGACAATGAAGTCCAGACTGAGGTCTCAGATGCAAATGAAGAATTTATTGGAAACAGAAGTAAAGGTCATTTTTGCTATGCTGTGCTTTAGCAAAGAGCCTAGCTGCATTGTGCCCCTGCTCTAGGGATCTGTGGGATTTTTAACTTAAGAGTGATGATTTAGCATGTCTGGTGGAAGAAATTTCTAAGCAGCAAAGCATTCAAATGTGGCCTGGCTGCTTCTACCAGCCTATGCACTATGAATGAACAAATAAATGACTGGAATTTATGTTTGAAAGGGAAGCAGAGCATAAAAGTTTGGAAAATTAGCAGCCTAGCCATGTGGTAAAAAAGAAAAGCCAATTTTTCAGGGGAAAAATCCAAGCAGGTTGCAGAAATTTGCATTACTGAAAGGAAGGCACGTGTTGATGGCCAAAACAATGGAGAGAAGGCCTTGAAGGCATTTCAGAGACCTTCACAACAGCTCCTCCCATCAGAGACCTGGAGGCCTAGGAGAATGGAATGGATTCCTGGGCCAGGCACTGAGCCCTGCTGCCCTGCACAGGCTTGGGATGCTGCTCCTTGCATCTTGGCCACTCCAGCACCAGCTATGGCTCAAAGAGGCTCAGGTACAGCTCAGGATGCTGCTTCAGAGGGTGCAAGCCTTGGCAGCTTCCATATGGTGTTAAACCTGCAGGTGTGCAGATTGTAAGAGTTGAGGCTTGGGAGTCTCTGCCTAGATTTCAGAGGATATATGAAAAAGCCTGGCTGTCCAGGCAGAAGCCAGTTGCAGGGGCAGAGCCCTCATGGAGAACCTCTACTAGGGAAGTGCAGAGGGTAAATGTGGGGTTGGAGCTCCCACATAGAGTCCTCATGGGGGCACTGTCTAGTGAAGCTGTGAGAAGAGAGCCAACCTCCAGAACTTGGAATGGTAGATCCACTGAAAGCTTGCACCATGTGTCTGGAAAAGCCACAAGCACTCAATGCCAGACCTGGAAAGCAGCCATGGGGGCTGAACCATGCAAAACCACAGGGACAGAGCTCCCCAAGGCCTTGGGAGCCCATCCCTTTTATAAATGTGCCCTGGATGTGGGACATGGAGTCAAAGAAGATGATTTTGAAGCTTTAGGATTTAATGACTACCCTGTTGGGTTTTGGACTTGCATGGGGAGCATGTGGCCCCTTTCTCTTAGCCAATTTCTTGCTTTTGAAATGAGAGTATTTACCTAATGCTTATACCCTCATTTTATCTTGGAAGTAACGAACTTGTTTTTTTTCATTATTTTGCAGATTCATAGGCAGAAGGGACTAGCTTTGTGTTAGAGGAGACTTTAGACTGTGGACTTTTGAGTTAATGCTGGAATGAGTTAAGACTTTGGAGGACTATTGGGAAGACATGACTGTATTTTGAATGTGAGAAGGGCATGAGATTTTGGAGGGTCCAGGGGCAAAATGATATAATTGTGATCTTTGTCCCTAACCAAATCTTAAATTGAAATGTAATCTCCAGTGCTGGAGGTGGGGCCTGGTGGGAAGTGATTGGATTGTGGGGACAGTTTCTCATGGCTTAACACTATCCCTGCCCACTTGGTGCTGTTGTTGATAGTGAGTTCTCATGAGATCTGGTTGCAAAACTGTGTGGCACCTCCCCCTCACCTCTTGCTCCTGTTCTGGTCATGTAAGACATGCCTGCTTTCCCTTCGCCTTACAATATGATTGTAAGTTCTCTGAGGCCTCCGCAGAAGCTGAGCACATGCCAGCATCATTCTTTCTGTACAACCTATAGAACTGTGAGCCAATTAAATCTCTTTTCTGTATCAATTACCCAGTCTCAGGCATTTATTTATGACAGTGTGAGAATGGGCTGATTCTTATGGTGGCAAAAGAATCAACAGGATTTGGTAGTAATCAACAGCTTTGGTATGTCTCTGCAGGCTTTATGGCACATCCTCGACATTGTTCCTGGGAGATGGGGCACACTTTCACGTTGGCCTCATTGAGTTATTCTCAACATCCTCTACACTTCTATGGGCAATACTAGTGAACAAGGCTTGGCTCCTCTGAGAGTCTGTAGCACAATTCCATACTTCTAATAATGTGCAAGCATTCTTAGCTTTTTAAGATAGTCTGGTTCACTCCATTGTGGTTAGGGTGGTGGACCTATTATTATCTATTTCATATATTTATATCTATATATTTACAGTGGTACAGTGATTCCTCTGCTTCACTTCTTTTTTCTATGAAACTTTCTCTCACTCCCCTCATAACTACCTTTTATAAGCCATGACATCTTTGTCCCATGGTTTCTAGGATGCTGCTGCTTTTTCAAGAGGTCAAGCATCACCCTCTGGTTAAAAGATCATATACCTAATAGATATGTTACATAATTCACTGGGTCAGAGTTTTTCAACTTCTCCCTTTTTCTAATCTGTGACACATTCAGCTAAAATTTAACTAATCACAAAAGAATCAGAGTAGTCAAAGCAATCCTGAGCAGAAAGAATAAAACTGGAGCCATCTCAGTACTTGATTTCAAATTATACTACAAAGCTATAGTAACCAAAAAAGCATGGCACTGGCAAAAAAACAGACACATAGACCAATGGAACAGAAGAGAGAACTCAGAAATAAGTCCATACATCTACAGTGAACTCATTTTTGATAAAGGTTCCAAGAACATACACTGTGGAAAGGACAGTCTCTTCAATAAATGGTGCTGGGAAAACTGGATATCCATATGCAGAAGAATAAACTAGACCGTTAATTCTCACCACGTACAAAAATCAAATCAAAATGGATTAAATACTTAAATCTGAGGCCTCAAGCTATGAAACTACTAAAGGAAACATTGAGGAAACTCTCCAGGACATTGGGCTGGGCAAAGATTTCTTGAGTAATACCCTAAAAGCACAGGCAACTAAAGACAAAATGGAAAATGGGATCATATCAAATTTTTTTTAAAAAGCTTCTGCATACACGTATGTTTATTGTGGCACTATTCACAATAGCAAAGACTTGGAACCAACCCAAATGTCCAACAATGATAGACTGGATTAAGAAAATGTGGCACATATACACCATGGAATACTATAGACTGGATTAAGAAAATGTGGCACATATACACCATGGAATACTATGCAGCCATAAAAAATGATGAGTTCATGTCCTTTGTAGGGACATGGATGAAACTGGAAACCATCATTCTCAGTAAACTATCCCAAGGACAAAAAACCAAACACTGCATGTTCTCACTCATAGGTGGGAACTGAACAATGAGAACACATGGACACAGGAAGGGGAACATCACACTCTGGGGACTGTTGTGGGGTGGGGGGAGGGGGGTGGGATAGCATTAGGAGTTACACCTAATGCTAAATGACGAGCTAATGGGTGCAGGAAATCAACATGGCACATGGATACATATGTAACAAACCTGCCCATTGTGCACATGTACCTAAAACCTAAAGTACAATAATAAAAAAAAAACTAACCCTCAGAGCATATACCCTATGCTATATGACCCAGAGCTAAAGTCTTAAGCCCTAGGAGCCCTCCACATATGTTGTGGATATCTTGCATTTTTGGCATCCCTGGTGTATACTCTGAACTCTGGGATAGTTTTCATACCATATGAGGACTATGTGACTGAATACACTGCCCGAGGTAGGTAGCATCTTCATATTCCTCACTACATTTAGTAAAGTCATGCACATGTTAAGAACAAAATAAATGTTTGCTGTATTTGAATTTTCAGATCCAAAGCTGTCACAGAGTACATGCTTTCTGCCATTCCTGAAATTAATGGTGGCATGGTGATAACACTCTTTGCCAGGTTGTATCCACTGGCCTGGGCAATTTATGCATATGTTCCCCTCTATCAAGACTTTCCTTGGGATGGCATGAATCTAGGGTCTTCCAAAGGAGGAATTCATGGAGGAAAGCACACCATGTACTTTTATCCACCCTCTATACATATTCCTAAACCTACTTATAGTAAAATAAGATTCAAATATACATTAAATGTAGCATTGAATGAGGAAAATAAAGTTATAAAATAGATATATTGGAAGTGAGAAGAAGTAGCCTGATTATTTTACTTTGTAGATAATCGGAGATTTTATTAGGCAATTGCTTGTATAATGGTCTCAATTTTAGTAGTCACAAAAGGAATCACTTTTCCCTCACTACCAATCCTCTTGTGCAAAGAAGACAGGGAAATTTTCAATTCACAGTGCCCTAGGAAAAACTCTGCCTCGAATTTGTAATGACTTTTGGTTTAATTCCTAAAGTGTTGAGTTCCTTTTAGGTAAGATCCAAGGTTACACCATATATTAGTAAGCATAGTGATAACTGTAGTTCTTTTGGATGCTATATGGCTTGGTAGGCAGGTAGAAAGAAAACAGAACAGATGAATGAACAGGTAAATGAGAGAATGGTTTACATTGGAAAGAATGGCGGAATAGGTTGATGATGGAGACTGGTGTTGGCATTATTAGAAGGTCACCCTTTTCCTATGTGAATTCTGAATCATATGTGACATAAGACAAGACAGTGAACCTTTATTACTGATAAAGTCTGGGTTGAAGGATGTAAGTATTGTTACTGGTCAGGAGTATTTCTTGACACTGAATCTTAGCATTAACAATTGTCTCTATCTAGTTAAAGGTGATGCTGTATGGGAGCATAGGTTGCATGGGGAGTCCTTTTCTTAGAAGAGCAAAAGAGGATGTAGATCGTATCCAGTAAGAAAGAGGGGGTTGTATTAAAATCCAGTTTTTGTTCCCAAACTTATTAACCATGTCACTCTACCTCTCATGGTGGAGGAACAGTAAAGGGTGAAGAGAGGCCAAGTGCATTACATTTATGGTGATGCCTCCATAGAGTAGAAAACATTAGCAGTAGTGAAGTATTTCACTCCCAAAGGGGGCTTTTAGGGAAGAAAAGAAGTTATTAAAAAGTGACTATAAAATATTAGCCATTTTTATTTGCTGAATGAGAAACTATAAAATATCAGCCATTTTTATTTGCTGAATGAGAAACACTTATAGCAAGATCCACAGTGTACTATTACTTCAGTCTACTTATCCGAATCCAATTAGATCAGGAAAATCTTCAGCGTTACCTACTACAGTGATGAAAAAAGAAAGTTCTTGTCACATTTCAATATTCTGTATGATATAGAAATGCCCTTACCTAGGGTAATTTTAGCACATAAATGATTCCTTTTGACCATCTTGATAAGACATCTAAAGCCCAGAGTAGAAATAAGACTTCAGTATGAATAGAAAGTGACTGCCAGTAGTATTGTATTGCAACTATCTAAGAACATGCATAATTAATATTTGAATTCCTCTGATACTGAGCTTTTACTGACAAACCCATGGGTAGAGCAAGTTGTTCCTTGGATTTTATAACAACTGCCATCTCCCCTAGAGGTTGATAGCAAGTTAATATTTTTTTATTTTTCTAGAAGACAGCCATACCAACAAGGCAAAACTTAATAACCTTGTCTATCAATTATTATTTATACATGGACAAACTCGGTATTGGGCTTAGAATTACAAAGAGTTAATTCTGAGCCAATATACATCAGCATTTTTAAAATGAATTCTGACTGGAAGCTGTTACATTTAACAAGATTAGTTTCAAATTTAAAATTAGAAACACATTTTTAAAAACTACCACACACAATTATCATTTGCATTATTCCTCTGCAGGTTTAAAAAACTGCATTCAATGTAAACATAATTTGGTTAGAGACAGAACTAATACTGATATCAGGGAAAGACTAGTTTATAGTTTGAGCATACATATCATGTACCATGCCCCAGTTTTGATCCTCTACGCAATGATTAGGTCTCTTCCCTCTTAGATTAGTGCAAACTTCCAAATACAATGAATGGAAAAGATAACTAGGAACTTTCTTTTGATTGCTGCACAAGCTACAATAGAGACAAACGATTGATGAGAGAAGTAATTAACAACATCACTGTCAGTTGAAGTTACACTCTCTCTAGATCTCTCCAATACGTGTGAGAAAACCAACAGCATAAAAATAATGTAGCCAAAAATATTAGTTTTAATAATGATATTTAACATTTTAACATCTTAAAAGGTTAACTACTGTCAAATCAACAATATCTACTTTCCAGAGTTTCTAGAACAGTCAAATCAAAACTGAACATAAAGGACATTTACATTAAAGCAAATATTTTTGTTGTCCTTCCATGCAGTTAGATATGTAGTTTTATGTATGTTGTGATTTGTTGGGTCCAATAAATATATTTCCCCCACTGATGACTGAAATTTCATTCTTTCTTTGGTTTCAAAAACTCCCTCTTTGGCCTTTTACTTCCCATTAAAGGCAACCAATATTTATTGGATGCTGACAGTTGCAGCGTGCACGTTGCTAGGGTTACAAAGATGAATAAGAGCCATTCCCCACCCTCAGGTAGTAAAAATACTCTTCAGAGGAGTATCATTAAATCCCTATCACCTAAGTGAGAATTGGTTTTATCGATCCCTTCCTGCGAGAGATACTGAGGAATAAAAAGGTAGTTGGAGGATGATTGTGCTCTGGATTTGAAAATGCAGGGAAAGGAAGGATTTTGAAAGGGAAATTTGGAAAGAACTTCTACTAGCATGAAGGCCTGCCTTCTGTCAGTCATTAATCCCTTTCAATTTTATGAGGAATAAATTCCAAATGTGTAGAATACAGCTAATTATGTAAAATCCTTAGTTGTTTCAGCAATGTAAAGTCCTATTTCTTTCAACCACTGGATGGAAACAGGTTCCATGGCCACACATCAATTATCAGTAAAATTGGGGTTGGGGTATGGTGAAGAAAGGCCTTGCTTTACAGGCAGACAGGCCTAGGTTTCAATCCTAACTTTACCATTTACTACCAGTGGGATCTGAACCACTTAATGGCCCTAAACCTCTGTTTTCTCATCTATAAAATGAGGAAAATAATATATAATGTATACAAAGTATTAAGCACAGTGCCTAACTTATAGTAAGTATTTCATAAATATTGCATCATTTTCCCTACACTAATAGTGTAGAACAACTATTCTAACTATGTAATCTGGGAACCCTTGCAGGTCTCTAATCTCTTCTCAGGGTGTCCATAAAATCAAAACTATTTTTATAATAATACTAAAATAATATTTTCCTTTTTTACCCTCATCCTCTTACAAGTTTACAGTCGAGTGGTATATCACAATGGGCTGAATGCAGAAGTAGACATGAGAATCCAGCTGTCTTCGGTTAAGCCAGACATTTGGAAAAATGTAAAATTATGGCACTCTTCTTGCTATCATTTTTAAAAATTTAATTTTATTTTAAGTCGGGATACATGTACAGGACGTGAAGGTTTGTTACATAGGTAAACGTGTGCCATGATGGTCTGCTGCACCTGTCAACCCGTCACTTAGGCATTAAGCCCTGCATGCGTTAGCTCTTTATCCTGATGCTCTTTCTCCCCCCACCCCCACCACAGGCCCCAGTGGGTGGTGTTCTCCTCCCTGTGTCTATGTGTTCTTATTGTTCAGCTCCAACCTATAAGTGAGAAGACGCCATGTTTGGTTTTCTGTTTCTGTGTTAGTTTGCTAAGGATGACGACTTCCAGCTCCTTCCATGTCCCTGCAAAGGACATGATTTCATTCTTTTTTATGGCTGAATAGTATTCCATGTTGTATATGTACCATATTTTCTTTATCCAGTCTATTATTGATGGGCATTTGGGTTGATTCTATGTCTTGGCTATTGTAAATAGTGCTGCAATGAACATACATGTGTATCTTTATAATAGAATTATTTATATTCCTTTGGGTATATACCCAGTAATGGGATTGCTGGGTCAAATGGCATTTCTGGTTCTAGGTCTTTGAGGAATCGTCACACTGTCTTCCACAATGGTTGAACTAATTTACATTCCCAACAAAAGTGTAAAAGTGTTTCTATTTCTCCACAGCCTTGCCAGCATCTGTTGTTTCTTGACTTTTTAATAATCACCATTCTTTACCTCCAGAAGCCTCGGCAATGGCGGGCGCCCCTCCCCCAGCCTCGCTGCCGCCTTGCAGTTTGATCTCAGACTGCTGTGCTAGCCATGAGCAAGGCTCCATGGGTGTAGGACCCTCCGAGCCAGGCGCGGGATATAATCTCCTGGTGTGCCGTTTGCTAAGACCGTTGGAAAAGCGCAGTATTAGGGTGGGAGTGACCTGATTTTCCAGGTGCTGTCTGTCACCCCTTTCTTTGACTAGGAAAGGGAATTCCCTGACCTCTTGTGCTTCCTGGGTGAGGTGATGCCTCGCCCTTCTTCGGCTCACGCTCGGTGCATTGCACCCACTGTCCTGCACCCACTTTCTGACACTCCCCAGTGAGATGAACCCGGTACCTCAGTTGGAAATGCAGAAATCACCCGTTTGACCCAGCCATCCCATTACTGGGTATATACCAAAGGATTATAAATCATGCTGCTATAAAGACACATGCACACGTATATTTATTGCAGCACTATTCAC
>NW_026652282.1:90797275-90811431 GCF_009828535.3 Hylobates moloch | reverse complement strand
GGGGGGGAGGTAGGTATTAGGAGATATACCTAATGTTAAATGGGTGCAGCACACCAACATGGCACATGTATACATATGTAACTAACCTGCACGTTGTGCACATGTACCCTAAAACTTAAAGTACAATAAAAAAAAAATCACCATTCTAGCTGCAGCCAGTAAGGTGCATGGCCCACACTGCTGCACACCCCTTCGTCAGCTGGGCCTGCTCCAGCACAAAGAAAAGGCCATCACAGGCACAGCACACCCCACCAATCTCCTTCCAGTCCCTACCAGGCCCTGCCAGCAACTTCCACCAAGAGCCATGGCTCAACACCAGATTGGAAAGTAGACATCATGATCCCTCCAGTTAGCCTTAATTATAGACCCCAACAGTACAGCTTGACAGCTCCCAGGACCATCACTTCTTTCATCTGACTTTATTGAACTTTTACAAACTAATAGTCACCAGCACCAAAGAATTAAGTCAACTAACCTGCCTTGAATATTAGACCAGCAATCCATATGGCTTTATCTGGTATAAAGCTGCCTTTGATCACAGGAAAAAGGAATAGCAATCATTAAAATCTTGGGCCAGAGAGCACTATTTTTACATAACGGTTTCTTAACCTAAAATCAAGGCCTTGGACCCTTCCTTGAGGGTTGCCTGAGATTCCTTCATGCTTTCTATTCAGGGCTAAGTCTAATATCTCCCACAAGCTGGAGGAACTTGAGAGTATATAAAGGACACATCTGACATCCAGTGTTTGGTTAGAATATACAGTACGTTGTGATAACACAAAAAGTGGATTCATCTTGTGTGATTATAGGCAGAAGGTATTTTGCACATTTTATGTATTGTTTATGTACTGTACAAGTAACTTATTCTTGAATAATGCAATTTTTTGCTATAGTGTACAAATTGCTATATGTACATTAAAAGTTTTCAGAATCTTGAAAAAAAACACCATTCTGACTGACTTGAGATGATATCTCATTGTGGTTTTGATTTGCATTTCTCTAATGATCAGTGATGTTGAACTTTTTTTCATATGCTTGTTGGCTGAATAAAAGTCTTCTTTTGAGAAGCAGCTTGTTCATATTCTTTGCCCACTTTTTGATAAGGTTGCTTATTTTTTTCTTGTAAATTTCTTTAAGTTCCTTATAGATTCTGGATATTAGACCTTTCTCAGATGGATATATTGCAAAAACTTTCTTCCATTATGTAGGTTGTTCACTCTGGTAATAATTTCTTTTGCTGTGCAGAAGCTCCTTAGTTTAACTAGATCCCATTTGTCAATTTTTGCATTTGTTGCAATTGCTTTTGATATTTTCATCATGAAATCTTTGCCCATGCCTATGTCCTGAATAGTATTGCGTAGATTTTCTTCTAGGATTTTCACAGTTTAGGGTTTTACGTTTAAGTCTTTAACCCATCTTTAGTTTATTTTTGTTTGAGGTGTAAGGAAGGGGTTCAGTTTCTATGTTCTGCATACTGTTAGCCAGTTTTTCCAGCACCATTTATTAAATAGAGAATCTTTTCTCCATTGCTTGTTTTTGTTAGGTTTGTTGAAGATGAGATGTTTTTAGATGTGTGGTGTCATTTCTGTGATCTCTATTCTATTCCATTGGTCTGTTTGTCCTTTTTTGTACCAGGACCATGCTGTTTTAGTGATTGTAGCCTTGTAGTACAGTTTGAAGTTGGGTAGCACGATGCTTCCAGCTTTGTTCTTTTTGCTTAGGCTTGTCTTGGTTATATAGGCTCTTTTTTGATTCCATATAAATTTTAAAGTATTTTTTCTAATTCTGTGAAGAATGTCAATGGTAGTTTAATGGAAATCACATTAAATCTATAAATTATTTGTGGCAGTATGGCCATTTTCACAATACTGATTCTTCTTATCCATTAGTATGGAATGTTTTTCCCATTTGTTTGTGTCCTCTCTTATTTCCTTGAGCAGTGGTTTGTAGTTCTCCTTGAAGAGGTCCTTCGCTTCCCTTGTTAGCTGTACTCCTAGGTATTTTATTCTTTTTGTAGCAATTGTGAATGGGAGTTCATTTGTGATTTGGATCTCTGCTTGTCTGTTGCTGGCGTATAGAAATGCTTGTAATTTTTGAACATTCATTTTTTATCCTGAGACTTTGCTAAAGTTACTTATCAGCTTAAGAAGCTTTTGGGCTTAGAGGATGGGGTTTTCTAAATATAGGATCATGTCATCTGCAAACAGAGACAGTTTGCCTTTCTCTTTTCCTATTTGAATGTGCTTTATTTCTTTCTCTTGCCTGATTGCCCTGGCCAGAATTTTCAATACTGTGTTCAATAAGAGTGGTGAGAGAGGGCATCCCTGTCTTGTGGAGGTTTTCCAGGGGAATGCTTGCAGCTTTTGCTTATTCAGTATGATATTGGCTGTGGGTTTGTCATAAATGGCTCTGATTATTTTAAGGTGTGTTCCATCAATACCTAGTCTATTGAGAGTTTTTAACATGAGGGGATGTTGAATTTTATCAAAGGCTTGTTCTGCATCTATTGAGATGATCATGTGGTTTTTGTCATTGGTTTTGTTTACGTGATGGATTATGTTTATTGATTTGCATATGTTGAACCAGTATTGCATCCTAGGGATAAATCTGGTTTGTTCATGTTGAATATGCTTTTTGTTGTGCCACTGGATTTGGTTTGCCTGTATGTTCTTGAGGATTTTTGCATTGATATTCATCAGAAATAATGGCTTGAAATTTTTTTGTTGTTGTATGTCTGCCAGGTTTTGGTATCAGGATGATGCTGGCCTCATAAAACGAGTTAGGGAGAAGTCCCTCTTTTTCAATTGTTTCGAATAGTTTCAGAAGAAATGGTACCAATGGTATCAGCTTCTCTTTGTACTTCTGGTAGAATTAAGCTGTAAAACTGTCTGGTCCTGGCTTTTTTGGGGTTATTTATTACTACTTCAATTTCAGAACTTGTTATTGATCTAAGCAAGGATTTAACTTCTTCCCAGTTTAATCTCAGGAGGGTGTATGTGTTCAGGAATTTATCTATTTCTTCTAGATTTTCTACTTTATTTGAATAAAGGTGTTTATATTATTCTCTGATAATTGTTTGTATTTCTGTGGGGTCAGTGGTAATATCCCCTTTATCGTTTTTTATTGTGTCTATTTGATTCTTTTCTCTTTTCTTCTTCATAAGTCTAGCTAGCAGTCTTTCTATTTTATTATTTTTTTCAAAAAACAGCCCCTGGATTTATTGATTTCTGAAGGTTTTTCTATCTCTATCTCTTTAAGTTCCACTCTGATCTTGGTTATTTCTTGTCTTCTAGCTTTGGGGTTTGTTTGCTCTTGTTCTCTAGTTCTTTTAGTTGTCATGTTAGGGTATTGATTTGAGATCTTCCTAGCTTTTTGATGTGGGCATTTAGTGCTATAAATTTCCCTCTTAACACTGGTATAGCTGCATCCCAGAGGTTCTGGCATATTGTCTCTCTGTTCTCATTCATTTCAAAGAACTTCTTGATTTCTGCTTTAATTTCATTATTTACCCAGGAGTTATTCAGGAGCTGATTGTTCAATTTCCATGAGTTGTGTGGTTTTGAGTGAGTTTCTCTAAGTTCTAATTTGACTGTGCTGTGATGTGAGAGACTGTTTGTTATGATTTCAGTTATGTTGCATTTGCCAAAGAGTATTTTACTCCCAATTATGTGATTGATTTCAGAGTAAGTGCCATGTGGCACCAAGAAGAATGTATATTCTTTTGATTTGAGGTGGAGAATTCTGTAGATATCTATCAGATTTACTTGATCCAGAGCTGAGTTCAAGTCCTTGTTCATATCCTTGTGGTATTAGTCTGTTCTCACGCTGCTAATAAAGACATGCCCAAGACTGGGTAATTTAAAAAGGAAAGAGATTTAATGGACTCACAGTTTCACATGGCTGTGGAGGCCTCACAATCATGGTGGAAGGTGAAGGAGAAGCAAAGGCATCTTACATTTTAGCAGGCATGAGAGTTTGTGCAGGGGAACTCCCCTATATAAAACCATCAGATCCCATAAGACTTATTCACTACCATGAGAACAGTATGGGGAAAACCACCTCACTGATTCAATTATCTCTACCTGGATCTGCCCTTCACATATGGAGATTATTAAAATTCCAGGTGAGATTTGGGTGGGGACACAGCCAAAGCATATCACTTGTTAATTTTCTGTCTCAGTGACCTGTCTAATATTGACAGTGGGGTGTTAAAGTTTCCCACTATTATTCTGTGGGAATCTAAGCCTCTTTGTAGGCCTCTAAGAACTTGTTTTATGAATCTGGGTGCATATATATTTAGGATAGTTAGCTCTTCTTGTTGAATTGATTCCTCTATTATTATTTAATGCCCTTCTTTGTCTTGGGTGATCTTTGTTGGTTTAAAGTCTGTTTTGTCAGGAATTAGGATTGCAATTCCTGCTTTTTTCTGCTTTCCATTTGCTTGGTAAATATTCCTCCATCCCTATATTTTGAGCCTATGTGTGTCTTTGTACGTGAGATGGGTCTTGACTCTTTATCCAGGTGGCAATTTTGTGTCTTTGAATTGGGACATTTTTAAGCCCATTTACATTTAAGGTTAATATTGTTATGTGTTAATTTGATTCTGTCATCATGATGCTATCTGGTTATTTTGCAGACTTGTTGATGTATTTCCTTCAAATTGTCATTGATTTTTGTACTTCAGTGTGTTTTTGAAGTGGCTTGTAATGGTTTTTCCTTTCCATATTTAGTGCTTCCCTCAGGAGCTCTTGCAAGGCAGGCCTGGTGGGGATAAAATCCCTCAACATTTGCTTGTCTGCAAAGGGTTTTATTTCTCCTTCATTTATGAAGCTTAGTTTGGTCAGATAGGAAATTCTGGGTTGGAAATTCTTTTCTTTAAGAATGTTGAATATTCACTTCCAATATTTTCTGGCTTATAGAGTTTCTGCTGAAATGTTCACTGTTATTCTGATGGTCTTCCCTTTGTAGGTGACCTGACCTTTCTCCCTGGCTGCCCTTAACATTTTTTCCTTCAATTTGACCTTGGAGAATCTGATGATTATGTGCTTGTGGTTGATCTTCTCATGGAGTATCTTACTGGAGCTCTTTGGATTTCCTGAATTTGAATGTTGGCCTGTCTTGTTAGATTGGGGAAGTTCTCCTGGATGATATCCTGATGTTTTTCAACTTGGTTCTGTTCTCCCTGGCTCTTTCAGGTATCCCAATCATTTGTAGGTTCAGTCTTTTTACATAATTTCATAGTTCTTGGAGGTGTTGTTTGTTCCTTTTGTTTTTCTCTAATCTTGTCTGCCTGTCTTATTTCAGCAAGAGAGTCTTCGGGCTCTGAATTTTTTTGCTCTGCTCGGTCAATTTGGCTCTTGATACTGTGGTTGCATTGTAAAGTTCTTGTGTTGTGTTTTTCAGCTCCATCAGGTCATTTATGTTTCTCTCTAAACTGTTTATTCTAGTTAACAGCTCCTGTAGTGTTTCATCATGATTCTTAGCTTCTTTGCCTTGGGTTAGAAAATGCTCCTTTAGTTCAGCAAAGTTTGTTATTACCCACCTTCTGAAGCCTACTCCTGTCAATTCATCCATCCCAGCCTCTGCCCAGTTCTGTGCCCTTGCTCCAGGGGTGTTGCAATCATTTGGAGGAGAAGAGGCACTCTGGGTTTTTGAGTTTTCAGCATTATTTCACTCATTCTTTCTCATCTTCACGAGTTGTCTTTGATATTTGAGGCTCCTGACCTTTGGATGGGGTTTTTGTGGGGACTTTTTTGTTGGTGCTGTTGTAGTTATTGTTGCTTTCTGTTTGTTTTTCTTTTAACAGTCAAGCCCCTCTTCTGTAGGGCTGCTGTGGTTTGCTGGGGATCCACTCCAGACCCTATTCACTGGTATCCCTCTCACACCTGGAGGTGTCATCTGTGGATGCTGCAGAACAGCAAAGATGGCTGCCTGTTCTTTCCTCTAGGATCTCTGTCCCAGAGAGGCACAGACCTAATGCAGGCAGGAACGCTCCTGTATAAAGTGTCTGGAAACCCCTGTTGCGGGGAGTCTCACCCAGTCAGGAGTCATGGGATCTGGGACCTGCTTAACAAAGCACTCTGGCTGCCCCTTGTCAGAGGGGCTGTGCCACAGTGGGGGGAATCAACCTCATCTGGACTGCCCGGATTCCTCAGAGCCAGCAGGGGGAAAGATTAAGTCTGCTGATCTGTGGAGACTGCAGCCACCCTTCCTCACAGGGGCTCAGTTTCAGGGAGTTCAGAGTTTTGCCCCTAAACCCTTGGCTGGAGTTGCTGAAATCCCTGCAAGGATGCTCCATCCAGTGAAGAGGGATGGGTCAGGGTCCGGCCTAAAGAGGCAGTCTGGCCATGATCTGCCATAGCTGCTGTGCTACACTGTAGGGAAATCCTCCTGGGTTCAAACTGCCCAGTCTCCTTGGTACAGCCAGGAAAAGATGGCTGACTGGATCTGCAGTGATTTTTGCTGCCTCTCCCCAGGGAGTTCAGTCATCTTAGGCTGCAGGCAGCTGTAGTGATGGCTGCCACCACTTCCCCCAGGGACCTCAGTCATCTTAGGCTGCAGGGAGCCACGGTGATGGTGGCTACCTCTCCTCCCAGAAACTCAGTAGTCTTAGTCTGCAGCCAAGTGGCCATTGACAATCTGCACAGCTCTGTGCTTGGGAGCCAAGGCCCTGGAGGCAGGGGCTCACGAGGGGAATCTCCTGATGCATGGGTTGCACAGATCCATGGAAAAAGTGTGGTTTCCTGGGCAGGGGAGCACTATCACTCACTACCTCCCTTGGCTGGGGGTGGGAGCTCCCCTTGCCCCATGCGGCTCCCAGGTGGGCCATTGCACCACCCTGCTTTTTCTTGCTCTCCATGGGTTGCACCAACCATCTAGTCAGACTCATTGAGAAAACCTGGATACCTCAGTTGCCAGTGCAGGATTCACTTGCCGTTTTCTTTCTTGTCTGTGAAAGCTTCTGACTGCAGCTATTTCCAGTCGACCATCCTGGCCCCTACCCCCATACTATGGCTACCTTTTTTGTTTCTGAAAATGTAGGGGTTTTTCATACCTACATGATTATGTTAACATATAATAGATGTATTATTGTTCATCTTAAATGAATTAATAAAAAATATTTTTAACATTTCTCAGTTTTAATTATTGATATGGTAAGTATTGGAGGATATAATTTACATAAACAAAAGCTCTTTAAGCTTTCATGTTTCAGAATCACTGGAGATAAATCATTGTAATTCTTAACATGCTCACCCCCAAAACTAATTTCAGACCTTGGCTTTCCTATACTTGCATCTATATTTTTCATAATTAATAAATATCAACTGATTTAAGGTTTATCCCATTCTCATTTTAGCATCTATCACTTTCTGGTAGAAGTGTGAATATACCAGAAACCAGCCAAAATGTCAACAAGAGAAGAAGCAATGGGCTTGGAAATGTCACCGAATAGTTAATCAGTTGTGAGTAATTGTTAGTGGAAATAGTTAAATAATATCTTACAATGTGTTTTATTAATGTGAGATTAATTTAGATACATTAAAATCCCCCCTTTTGGTGTACAGTTCTGTGAATTTTGAAAAATGCATACAGCTGTATAATCACAATCGTGATTCAAACATTTCCCTTGTGTCCCTTTGTAGTCAACACTTCCAGGCTCCCCTCCAACCAGCCACTGGTCTGATTTATGTCTTTATGGATTTTTATTTTCTAGAATATCTTATAAATGGATTCAAACAGTATATAACCTTTTGAGTCTGGTTTCTTTTGCTTAGCAATACACATTTGAGATTCATCCATGTTGTTTCATGTATCAATAGTTTGCTCTTTTTTATTGATAAATTGTGTTCCGTTGTGTCGATGGATGAATCAGAGTGTTTATTCATTCACCAGCTGATGGACATTTGGATTGTTTCTGCTTTGGGGAGATTATGAATAGAGCTGCTATAAACAATTGCATATAGGTTTTTATATGGACACACGTTTCCCTTTCCCTTGAGTAAATGCCTACTAAAAAATATCCAAACTGTTTTTCACAGTGGTTATAACAATGACTTTTCCATCAGGCAGGACGTTGATAAAGATATTACAACTATCATAATAAGAAAATTGATTTCCCATTGGAGAGTTTTCTTTTTAAACAGTAAAGGACAAATACTGGGGAGTACAAATGCATTCTGTGTCTCATCTTAAATTTAATCCTGAGAAACTGGGTTTAAAAACCCATAAAACAGCTCTGATTTTCAAGGGTTTTTTAATTACAGAAATGTTATCTGCATTTTATTGTCATTAGAAAACATAAATTTATGCATGTTGAGTGGTGCTGTCACAACAAAAATTGACAAACATTTGATGTTTGTTTTTCATCTGCCATCCACCATAAAATATAAAACAAAACCAGAGGGAATGTGTTCACTTTCCTTTCCAAAAGGGGGAGTGAATGCAGGAGAATTATTTCTTTTTTAAAACAATTTTTTTTATTTCCATAGGTTTTTAATGAACCAGTGGTATTTGGTTATGTGGGTAAGTTACTTAGTGGTGATTTGTGAGATTTTGGTGCACCCATCACCTGAGCAGTATACGCTGAACCCAATTTGTAGTCTTTTATCCCTTACCCCCTCACCCTTTTCCTCAAGTCCCCAAAGTCCATTGTGTCATTCCTATGCCTCTGTAGCCTCACAGCTTAGCTCCCACTTATGAGTAAGAACATATGACGTTTGGTTTTCCATTCCTGAGTTAATTCACTTGGAATAATAATCTCTAGTTCCATCCAGGTTGCTGTGAATGCCATTAATTCGTTCCTTTTTATGGTTGAGTAGTATTCCATCACACATATATACCAGAAATTCTTTATCCACTCATTGATTGATGGACATTTGGGCTTGTTTTATTTTCTTGCAATTGCAAATTGTGCTCTTATAAAGGTGTGCACTAGTATCTTTTTCGTATAATGACTTCCTTTCCTGGGATTGCTGCATCAAATGGTAGTTCTATTTTAGTTGTTTAGGGACTCTCCACACTGTTTTCCATAATTCATTGTACTAGTTTACATTCCCACCAGCAATGTAGAATTGTTCCCAACATCTATTTTTTTTATTTTGACTTTTTGATTATGGGCATTCTTGCAGGAGTAAGGTGGTATCACATTGTGGTTTTGATTTGTATTTTCCTGACCATTAGTGATGTTGAGCATTCTTTCATATATTTGCTGGACATTTGTGTATCTTGTTTTGAAAATTGTCTATTCATGTCCTTAGCCCACTTTTGATGGGATTCCTTGTTTCTTTCTTGCTAATTTGTTTGAGTTCCTTGTAGATTCTGGATATTAGTCCTTTGTCAGATATATAGGTTGTGAAGATTTTCTCCCGCTCTGTGGATTGTCTGCTTATTCTTTTGATTATTCTTTTTGCTGTGCAGAAGCACTTTAGTTTAATTAACTCCCATTTATTTATCTTTGTTTTTGTTGCATTTGCTTTTGGGATCTTGGTCATGAAATCTTTCCCTCAGCCAATGTCTTCTAGACTTCTAGGCTTTGCCAATGTTATCTTTTAGAATTTTTATAGTTTCAGGTCTTAGATTTAAGTCTCTGATCCATCTTGAGTTGATTTTTGTATAAGGTAAGAGAGGAGGATGCAGTTTTTTTTTGTTTTTGTTTTTTTGTTTTTGTGACAGAGCCTTGCTGTCGCCCAGGCTGGAGTGCAGTGGCAGGATCTCGGCTCACTGCAAGCTCCACCTCCCAGATTCACGCCATTCTCCTGCCTCAGCCTCCTGAGTAGCTGGGACTACAGGTGCCCGCCATCACACCCGGTTAATTTTTTTGTATTTTTAGTAGAGATGGGGTTTCACTGTGTTAGCCAGGATGGTCTCGATCTTATAACCTCATGATCCACCCGCCTTGGCCTCCCGAACTGCTGGGATTACAGGCATGAGTCACCTCGCCTGGCCGAGGATGTAGTTTTATTCTCCGTGTGGCTTGCCAATTATCCCAGCACCATTTGTTGAATAGGGTGTCCTTTCTCCACTTTATGTTTTTGTTCACTTTGTAGAATATTAGTTGGCAATAAGCATTTGGCTTTATTTCTGGGTTTTCTATTCTGTTCCATAGGTCTATGTGCCTATTTTTATACCAATACCATGCTGTTTTTGTGACTATTGCCTTACAGTTTAATTTGAAGTCAGGTAATGTGATCCCTCCAGGTTTGTTCTTTCCATTTAGTCTTGCTATGGCTACGTGAGCGCTTTTTTGGTTCCATATGAATTTTAAGGGTGTTTATTCTAGTTATGTGAAGAATGATGGTAGTATTTTTATGGGAATTGCATTGAACTTGTAGATTGCTTTTGGCAGTATGGTCATTTTCACACTATTGAGTCTACCCATCCATGAGCATGGGATGTGCTTCCATTTGTTTGTTTCATCTATGATTTCTTTCAGCAATGTTTTTTAGTTTTTCTTATAGAGGTCTTTCACATCCTTGGTTAGGTATATTTCTAAGTATTTTTTTTTTTGCAGCTATTGTAAAAGGGGTTGAGTTCTTTATTTGATTCTCAGCCTGGTCACCATTGGTATATAGCAGGGCTACTGATTTTTGTACATTAATTTTGTATCCTGAAATGTTGCTGAATTCATTTATCAGTTTTATGAGCTTTTTGGATGAGTCTTTAGGGCTTTCTAGGTCTAAGATCATATCATCGGCAAACAGCAACAGTTTGATTTCCTCTTTACAGATTTGGATGCCTTTTATTTATTTCTCTTGTCTTATTGCTCTGGCTAAGATTTCCAGTACTATGTTGAACAGAAGCAGTGAGAGTGGGCATTCTTGTTTTGTTCTAGTTCTCAGGGAGAATGCTTTCAACTTTTCCCTAGTCAGTATTATGATGGCTGTGGGGTTGTCATAGATTGCTTTTAGTACGTTGTGGTATGTCCCTTGTATGCCAATTTTGCTGAGGGTTTTAATCATAAAGGATGCTGGATTTTGTCAAATGTTTTTTCTGCATCTATTAATACGATCATGTGATTTTTGTTTTTAATTATGTTTATGTGCTGTATCACATTTATTGACTTGTGTATGTTAAACCATTCCTGCATCCCTGGTATGAAACCCACTTGATCATGGTGGATAATCTTTTTGATATACTGTTGGATTCAGTTAGCTAGTATTTTGTTAAGGATTTTTGCGTCTATGTTCCTCAGGGATACTGGCCTGGAGTTTTCTTTTTTTGTTACATCCTTTCCTGGTTTTGGTATTAGGGTGATAATGGCTTCATAGAGTAATTTAGGGAGGATTCCCTTTTTCTCAATTCTGTGAAATATTGTCAATAAGATTAGTACCAATTTTTCTTTGAATGTCTGATAGAATTCAGCTGTGAATCTGTCTAGTCTTGGACTACTTTTTATTGGTGATTTTTTATTACCATTTTACTTTTGCTGCTTGTTATTGGTCGGCTCAGGAGTTCTAATGCTTTCTGATTTAAGCTAGGAGGGCTGTATATTTCCAGGAATTTATTCATCTTTTCTAGGTTTTCTAGTTTATGTGGATAAAGGTGTTTATAGTAGCCTTGAATGATCTTTTATATTTCTGTGGTATCAGTTGTAATATCTCCCATTTCATTTCTAATTGAGCTTATTTAAAATTTCTCTCCTCTTTTCTTAGTTAATCTTGCTAATGGTCTATAAATTTTATTTATCTTTTCAAAGAACCAGCTTTTTGTTTCATTTATCTTTTGTATTTTTCTTGTTTTAATTTCATTTAGTTTTGTTCTGATCTTTGTTCTTTTATTCTGCTGGATTTAGGTTTCATTTGTTTTTGTTTCTCTAGCTCCTTGAGGTGTGACCTTAGATTGTCTATTTGTGCTCTTTCAGAGGTTTTCTTTTATTATTATTATTATACTTGAAGTTCTAGGGTACATGTGCAGAACGTGCAGGTTTGTTACGTAGGTATACATGTGCCATGGTGGTTTGCTGCACCCATGAACCCATCATCTACATTAGATATTTTTCTTAATGCTATCCCTCCCCCAGCCCCCAACTTCCAGACATGCCCCTGTGTGTGATGTTCCCCTCCCTGTGTCCATGTATTCTTATTGTTCAACTCCCACTTATGAGTGAGAACATGCAGTGTTTGGTTTTCTGTTCTTGTGCTAGTTTGCTGAGAATGATGGTTTCTAGCTTCATCCAGGTCCCAGCAAAGGACATGAACTCATCCTTTTTTATGGCTGCATAGTATTCCATGGTGTGTATGTGCCACATTTTCTTTATCAAATCTATGATTAATGGACATTTGGGTTGGTTTCAAGTCTTTGCTAATGTGAATCGTGTCACAATAAACATAAGTGTGCATGTGTCTTTATAGTAGAATGATCTAAACTAGAAGAAATGGATAAATTCCTGAACACATACACTCCCCCAAGACTAAACCAGGAAGAAGTCAAATCGCTGAATAGACCAATAACAAGTTCTGGAATTGAGGCAGGAATTAATAGCTTACCAACCAAAAAAAGGCAGGACCCAACAGATTTGCAGTGGAATTCCACCAGAGACACAAAAAGGAGCTGGTACCATTTCTTCTGAAACTATTCCAAACAACTGAAAAGGAGGGACTCCTCCCTAACTCATTTTATGAAGTCAGCATCATCCTGATACCAAAACCAGGCAGAGACACAACAAAAAAAGAAAACTTAAAGCCAATATCCCTGCAGAACAATGTGGCGTAAATCCTCAATAAAATACTGGCAAACTGAATCCCAAAGCATGTCAAAAAGCATATCCAATACGATCAATTCGGCTTTATCCCTGGGATGCAAGGCTGGTTCAACATATGCAAATCAATAAACTTAATCCATCACACAAACAGAACCGAAGACAAATACTAAATGGTCATTTCAATAGATGCAGGAAAGGCCTTATATAAAATTCAACATCCCTTCATGTTAAAAACTTTCGATAAACTAGGTATTGATGGAACATATCTCAAAATAACAAGAGCTATTTAAGACAAACCCACAGCTGTTATACTGAATGGGCAAAACCCAGAAGCATTCCTTTTGAAAACGTGCACAAGACAAGGATGCCCTCTCTCACCTCTCCTATTCAACATAGTATTAGAAGCTCTGGCCAGGGTAATCAGGCAAGATAAAAAAGTAAAGGGTATTCAAATAGGAAGAGAGGAAGTCAAATTGTCTCTGTTTGCAGATGACACAATTTTATATTTAGAAAACCCCATCGTCTCAACCCCAAAACTCCTTAAGCTGATAAGCAACTTCAGCAAAGTCTCAGGATACAAAATTAATGTGCAAAAATCACAATTATTCCTATACACCAACAATAGACAAGCAGAGAACCAAATCATGAATGAATTCCCATTTGCAATCACTACAAAGATAATAAAATACCTAGGAATAAAGCTAACAAGAGATGTGAAGGACCTCTTCAAGGAAAACTACAAAGCACTCCCCAAGCAAATAAGGGAGGACACAAACAAATGGAAAAACATTCCATGCTCCTGGATAGGAAAAATCAGCATTGTGAAAATGGCCATACTACCCAAAGTAATTTATAGATTCAATGCTATTCCCATCAAACTACCATTGACATATTCCCCATAATTAGAATAAACTACTTTAAATTTCATATGGAACCAAAAAAGAGCCTGTACGGTCAAGAAATCCTAAGCAAAAAGAACAAAGCTGGAGGCATCACGCTGCCTGACTTCAAACTATACTGCAAGGCCACAGTAACCAAAAGAGCATGGTACTGGTACCAAGACAGATATATTGACCAATGGAATAGAGCAGAGACCTCAGAAATAACAACACACATATATAACCATCTGATCTTTGACAAACCAGACAAAAACAAGCAATGGGGAAATGATTCCCTGTTCAATAAATGGTGCTGGGAAAACAGGCTAGTCAAATGCAGAAAACTGAAAATGGACTAGTTCTTTACACCTTACACAAAAACTAACTCAAGATGGATTAAAGATTTAAATGTAAAAGCCCAAACCATAAAACCCTAGAAGAGGAGGGAGGGATAGCATTAGGAGATACACCTAATGTAAATGACGAGTTAATGGGTGCAGCACACCAACATGACACATGTATACATATGTAACAAACCTGCACGTTGTGCACATGTACCCTAGAACTTAAAGTATTTA
>NW_026652282.1:90779353-90782316 GCF_009828535.3 Hylobates moloch | reverse complement strand
AACCTAAAAATAAAAAAAAAATTAAAAAAAAAGAAATAGAAATTTGCCACCATACCCATAATCCCCATCAAGGTACTTTTAAATCTCTACCTGCTCCTTCCTCACCTAGGGGTAACCAGTATGTCAATTTTTATAGTAAGCACACCTTGATTTTCTTTATAAGTTTCCTACCTTGGCATGTATCCTCAAACATTGTTGTTTAGTGTTGCTTAATTTTAAAGCTTCATATAAATAAAATCATGCAGTGCATATTGTATATGGCTTCTCATATTCAACACTATATTTGTGAGATTCATGTATGTTGCTGCACATTGCTGCAGTTGATTCATTTCATTGCTGTAGAGTAGTGATTCTCAAACTTGAGAGTGTATCAGAATCACCCAGAAGGTTTGTGAAAACACAGATTTCTGGGCCCCCAATTTACAGTTTCTGATTTAGTCAGCCTAGGATGGGGCTCAAAAATTCGCACTTCTAACCACTTCCCAGGTGATGCTGGTGCCGGTGGTTGAGGAACCCCACTTTGAGGATCACTGCTATATAATACTTTATTTTCTATGAAAGTACCATGATTTACTTATACATTCCACTGTTAACGGACACTTGGGTTGTTTCCAGTTTGGGGCTATTTAGAAAATGCTATTATGAATAGTCTCATACATGCTTCTTGGTGTCCATATGCACACATATCTATAAAGATTATACCTCTGCTGGGTTATAAGGTATGGATATTTTTTTCTTTTCCTTCCCTCCCTCCCTCCTTCCCTCCCTCCCTCCCTTCCTTCCCTCCCTCCCTCCCTCCTTCCTTCCTTCTTTCTTTCTTTCTTTCTTTCTTCCTTTCTTCTTTCTTTCTATTTTTTCTGAGATGGAGTTTTGCTTTTGTTGCCCAAGCTGGAGTGCACTGGTGAGATCTTGGCTCACTGCAGCCTCTGCCTCCCAGGTTCACGTGATTCTCCTGCCTCAGCCTTCTGAGTAGCTGGGATTACAGACATGTGCCACATACGTATACCACAGACATATACCACAAAACTTATAAACTCACTTATTAATACTTATATTTGTAGGAGATCACTGTTTTATATCTTTCTTTCCAATCATAATACCTTTTATTTCTTTTTTTCTATTTTTCCCTTAGTGTACTGGCATTATCCAGTACAATATTAAATAGAAATGGTGGTAGTGGTCACTCTTGTCTTATTTCCAACCTAGTAGAGAATGTCTTCAACATTTCACCATTAAATATGAGAATTGCTGTGAGATTTTATGTATCAGTATGTTTTATCTGCCTCGAACCCTGTTTTCTGTTGTTTAAGATGTTTATCAAGATAATTCGTGCACCGCTGAACATAGACCCTTATCAGTAGTTCTCCTTTTTGCCCTTTGCTTTGTGATCTTTGTTGGACCCTTATCAGTAGTTCTCCTTTTTGCCCTTTGAAGCGTGTGATCTACTCTCTGTTTTTACACCCCTCCCCTTTTGAAACCCTTAATAAAAAATTTGCTGGTTTGAGGCTCAGGTGGGCATCATGGTCCTATCCTTATGTGATGTCACCCCCGAAGGCCCAGCTGTAAAATTCCTCTCTTTGTACTCTTTCTCTTTATTTCTCAGCCGGCCAACACTTACGGAAAATAGAACCTATGTTGAACTATTGGGGGTGGGTTCCCCTGATATGCTTCCCCTTCTGCCATGATTGTAAGTTTCCTGAGGCTTCCTCAGCCATACAGAACTGTGAGTCAATTAAACCTCCCTTGTTTACAATTTACCCAGTCTCAGGTAGTATCTTTATAGCAGTGTGAAAATGAACTAACAACTAATAACATTAGCTATTTTCTCCTTCTTCTCCTCCTTCTTTTTGGTTAGTCTTGCCAGGAGTTTGTCAATTCTTTTCATATTTTCAAATAATCCACTTTTGTCTATACTGACCCTCTCTATAGTACATTCATTTTCTATTTCATTGATCTCCATTCTTATCGTTGGTATATCCTACCTCTTTAATAAATTTAATTTACTGTTCTTTTTAACTTCTTCTGATACATGCTTAGCTCAATGATTACAGTCTTTCTTCTTTTCTATTTTTTTTCATGTAACTGTACAAATTTCCTTCTGAGCCTGGCTTTAACTGAATAATGCAAGTTTTGATATGCAGTATATTTTTGTTATCATTCAGTTAAAGTAGTTTCTAAAATTTTCCATTATGATATATTATTTTACCTATTGATTACTTAGAAGTGTATTTTAAATTATCAAACATGTAAGTATTTTCTAGGTATCATTTCATAATTGATTTCTCACTTCACCTGTGACTCTATATTACTTAAGTCCAATGAAATTTGCTGAAACTTGTTTGATGGCCTAGCATATCATGAATTTTTATGTATGTCCCATGTGTACTTAAGACAATGTATTTTATGCAATTATTGGATGTACTATTCTACATGTAACAATTCAATCAAGTATTTAAATTACGTGCTCAAAGATTCTATATTCTTAGTATTTATTGTTGTTTACTTGATTGGTTACCAAGATAGATGCATAAAAATCTCTAATCATGATTGTAGATTTGTCTGTTTCTCTGTGTGATTTTGTTGGATTTTGCTTTATATGTTTTGAAATTATAATATTAGGTACATATATATTAAATGTTTTTATGTTTTCTTGATAAATTCACCGTTTTAAATGTAGTGCCTCTTTTTATTTCTACAAATATTTTTGGCTTAAAATGAATTTAACTAAGATTAATACAGTTAGACCAGCTTTCTTTTTGGCTAGAATTTATATAGCATATCTTTTCCATTTTTTTACTTTCAACATTTCTATATCCTTTCAGATTCTCGAGTAAACAGCATGTAGTTGGGATTTTAAGCAGTCTGACAAGCTTGTCTTAATTGGAATATTTAGTCCCTTTCCACATAATATAATTACTTTTTATTTTGAGTTTTTTTTTTTTTGTTTGTTTTGTTTTTTTTTT
>NW_026652282.1:90769119-90779253 GCF_009828535.3 Hylobates moloch | reverse complement strand
GCTCTGTCGCCCAGGCTGGAGTGCAGTGGCGCGATCTCGGCTCACTGCAAGCTCCGCCTCCCGGGTTCACGCCATTCTCCTGCCTCAGCCTCTCTGAGTAGCTGGGACTACAGGCGCCCGCCACCACGCCCGGCTAATTTTTTTGTATTTTTAGTAGAGACGGGGTTTCACCGTGGTCTCGATCTCCTAACCTTGTGATCCGCCCGCCTCGGCCTCCCAAAGTGCTGGGATTACAAGCGTGAGCCACCGCGCCCGGCCTATTTTGAGTTTTTAAATACACCTTAATGAGACATTATTGACCTTTATAAAACATAGAAATATTAAGTGTAGAACTATGAATTTTTATACATATATATACCCAGCTGACTGCCATACAGAACAAGATTCTATTTGCTTAAATCTACTATTTTACTATACACTTCTATTTCTCACATTTTCTCTATTTTTCCTTTTCCCTTCCTTCCTTTCTTCCTTTCTTTTGGAGTGAATATTTTTATTATTTTATTTCCCCCTCTATTGGCTTAAAAGTTATACACTCTTGTCATGTAGCTAAAGTGGTGCTTAATATAGGCTTTTAGTTTAAAAGCCTATATTATAAAATAAGAAAGATCTCAAATCAATAACCTGACTTATTTAAGACAATAGAAAAATAAGAGTAAACTAAACCTAAAGAAAAATGGAGAAAATAATAAATGCTAGATTTGTAATGAATAACATAGGGAATATAAAAACAATAGAGAAAATCAACGAAATCAAAATTGACTATTTAAATACATCAACAAAATTGACAAACCTTTAGTTAGACAAACCAGAAAAAGTAGAAAACTAAAGTTATTACAATCAGTAAAGAAAAATGTACATTGGGACCGAATTTGCAGAAATGAAAGAGATTATAAAGAAACACTATGAACAACAGTATGTCAACTAATTAGGTAAATTAGATAAAATGGACAACTCCTATAAAAGCACAAACTTCTGAAGCTAAGTGACGAAGAAATAATCTAAGTGGGCCTATAACAAGTCAAGAAAACAAATTAGCAATTTAAAATATGTCACAAGGAAAAGCCAAGGCCCAGATGGCATCACAGGTAAGTTTTATCAGAAATTTAAAGGATTAACACCAATCCTCTACAAATTCTTTCAAAAGGCAGAGGAGAAGAAAACACTCCCAAACTCATTCTGTGAAACCAATATTGCTATGATACAAAACAAGACAAAAGCAATGCAAGAAAACTGCAGATGAATATCTGTTATAAATAAAATAATCCTCCACAAAACACTAGTAGAATAATCCAGAAAAACACAAAAAGTATTTTACACCATGACCAAGTTGGGTTTATCCTAAGAATGCAATATTGATTTAACAATTAATGAAATACACAATACCTATACAATAAAAGACAAAAATCACATGCTCACCTCAATACAGGCAGAAAATAATTTGACAAAATCCAACACTATTTCATGATTGAAAAAAAAACTCAACAAACTAAGAATAAAAGGAAACTTCCTCAACCTGAAAAAGGACATCTACAGATGACCCACAGATAACATCATACTTAATGGTGAAAGATGGAATGCTTTCCCAAGACCAGGAATGAGATAAAGATGTCCACTCTTGACACTTCCATTTAACAGCATATGAGAGGTTCTAGCTAAGGCAAGTAGGCAATAAAAAGAAATAAAAGGCATCCAGGTTTGAAAAAAATAAGTAAAACCCTTGGTATTCAAGGATGATATGATCTTTTATATGGAAAAATTCTAAGAAATTAACCATTAATACTAAAATACTTGAACTAATATTTATAAATAAATTCAGCAAGGTTGCAAGACAAAATATATAAAAGTTAATTATATTTCTCTATATAAACAATGAACGAAATGAAATTGACAACAATTCTGTTTACAATGGCATCAAAAGGAATAAAACACTTAGAAATGAATTTAACAAAGGAAGTGCAATGTTAAAGAAACTTTAAAAATTGGTGAAAAAATAAATAAAATCAATATAAATATAAATACATTCTTTTTCAGAAGATTTAATATTCTAAAAGTGGCACTGACCCCCCCAATTAGTCTATAGATTCAGCATAATTTCTATTAAAATCCCAGCTGTTTGGAAGTTTTTGCTTGCAAATACTTACTAGCTAATCCTAAAATTCATATGGAAATGCAAGAGATAATCTGGAGAAAATGTTTGAGGATGCCATTTACAATTTCAAAACTTGCTACAGAGATGCAGGGATCAAGACGTACTAGCATAAGGATAGATACATGAGAGTTGAAACAAAATTGAGAATCCAGAAATACACACTTTCAGTATGGTCAATTGAGTTTCAGTAAGGTTCCAAGATAGTGCAATAGGGGAAAGAATAATTTATTCAACAAATGGCAATGAAATAACTGGATATCTACATGCAAAAAAATAAAGTTGTACTCCTTCCTTAAACCATACACAAAAATTAACTAAAACTTGACCATGGACCTAATGTAAAAGCTAAAACTAGAAAATTCTTAGAAGAAACCGTAGGAGTTAATCCACATGCTCTTGAGGTAAGCAAAGACTTTACAGATAATGACACCAAAAGCATAAGCAACAAAAGAAAAAAATATATGTTTGACTTCATCACAACTTAAAACTTTCTGCTACAAACAATTCCATCAAACAAAAGGACAATACACAGAATGGGACAAAATATTTGCAAGGATCTGATAAGGGATTTGTATCTGTAATATATAAAAAATATAATTCAATTATAAAGACATAAATATCCCATTTTATAATAGGCAAAACATTTGAATAGGTATTTCTCTGAAGAGTACATAAAATGGTCATAAGCATATGAAAAGATGCTCAAGAATATTAGCCACTAATGAAGCACAAATCACGACAGCAATGAAACAATGAACTTCACACAACTAGGTTGGCTATAACCAAAAGGGTAGACAATAAAATGTGTTACAAATGGCGTGGACAAATTGTAGCCATCATGTATTGGTAGTGGAAATGTAAAATGACTCGGCTACTGTAAAAAAAAATTTGGCATTCTTCAAAAAGCTAAACATAGAGTTATGATATGGCTCAGCAACTCTACTCCTAATTATATGCCCAAGAAAATGAGGACATACATTCACCCAAAAATCTGTACACAAATGTTCATGGCAGCATTTTAATAATAGTCAAAAAGTGGGGAAGAAAACAAATGCCCCTCAATGAAGGAATA
Source organism: Hylobates moloch (assembly GCF_009828535.3). NCBI lineage: Eukaryota > Metazoa > Chordata > Mammalia > Primates > Hylobatidae > Hylobates > Hylobates moloch. Next base: position 90,776,029 of record NW_026652282.1, on the reverse strand, counting down.
GATAAACAAAGTGTTACATAACCACACAATGAAATAATATACAGCCATAAAAAAGAATAAAGTAATGATGCATAAGTAGGTTTAAATTTAATTTTTAAAGTGTGCAATATTTTTATACCCATATTCATAACAGCCTTCTTCATAATAGCTACAAAGACGATGCAAACCATATTCATAGATGAAAGAATGGTTAAATAAAATTTAATATATACATACAGTGGGATGCTATTAACCCTTAAAAGGGTGGGAAATTCTTACACATGCCAAGACATGAAAGAACCCTGAAGACATTATGTTGAGGGAAATAAGTCAGTTAAAAAAATATTGTAAGATTCCACTTATGTGAGGTACCTATAGTGGTCAAATACATGGAGACAGAAAGTAGGATGGTGGTTGCCAGAGGCTCTAGGTGGAAAATGCTGTGGAATGGGGACCTAATGATTAATTTGTGTAAAGTTTTGATTGGAGAAGATGAAAAAGTTCTAGAGATGCTTGGTGGTGATGGTTGTACAATAATGTGAATGTACTTAATGCCACCAAACTGTACACTTAAAATTGTGGCAATAGTAAATTTTAAGTTATGTATATTTTTACCACAACAAGAAATTATTTGATTTTTAAAAGTACACAAGTAAGTTACACTGAAAGCTACCAATTATCGATGAGAGAAATTAGAAAAATCTAAGATAAATAGAAAATTCATGTTCATAGATTGGAGGCTCAATATTGTTAAAATGGATGTTTTCCTGTAATGCCTTATAGAGTTGATGAAATCTCTGTAAAAATTTGAGCAGCCTTATTGGAAAAATTAACAAGCTGATGCTAAGTCCCATATGGAAATGCAATGTACCAAGAGTAGCCTAAATGATTTTGAAAGTGAAGAAAAATGTGAGAGACGTTAAACTACCACATTAAAAAATTTACCATAAATCTACATTAATAAAGACAGAATGATCCTGGCTTAATGTTCGACACATATATCAATAGTGCTTTGGTCTAAATGTGTCCTCCAAAATGCATGTGTTGGAAATCTAATCCAACAATGCAACAGTGTTAGGAGGTAGGATGTTTTGGGAAGTGTTTAAGTTATAAAGACTCTGCCCTTATGAATGCATTAACGCTGTTATAAAAGGGTTTGACTGGGGGAGCTTGCTCTGTTGGACTTCCACCTTCTACCATGTGATGACAGAATATTTTTCCCCTCCAGAGAATGCAGCAAGAAGGCTCTCACCAGGCACCAGTTGCCAATGCCTTCTTGAACTTCCTGGCCTCCAGCACTGTGAGAAATAAATTTATGTTCTTTATAAACTACCCAGTCTCAGATATTCTGTTATAGCAGCACAAAACTACTAAGACAGAAATTGGTACCAGAGGAATGGGATGTTGATATAACAAATACCTTAAAATGTGGGAGCTGTTTTTGAACTGGGTAATAGGTAAAGGCTGGAAGAGTTTTGAAGTGAATCCTGGAAAAAAGTCTGTATTAACATGAATACAGCATTAAGAGTGATTCTGGTGAGGGCTCAGAAGGAGAAGAGCTATAGAGAAAGCTTCATTCTTCTTAGAAATTACATAAATGATTGCGAACAGAATGTTGCTAGAAATGTGGGCAATAAAGACTGTTCTGATGAAGTCTCAGGTGGAAAGGAGGAACAATGTGTCGGAAACTGAAGAAAAGGTCATCTTTATTATAAGGTGGCAAAGAACTGGGCTAAATTGTCTATGTCTCGGGACTTTATGGAAGGCAGAACTTAAGAGCAAGGAAGTGAGATATTTGGCAGGAAAAATCTCTACGGAGCAGATTGTTCAGGACACTGCATGGCTTCTCTTAACTGTTTATAGTAAAATGCCAGAAGAAATTATTTGAAGACAAACCTTATAATTAAAAGGAAAGCAGAATGTAAAGATTTGGAAAATTCTCAGCCTGGCCATATCAAGAATTTAAAAGAGTGATTAGTAGAGAAAACTAAGAGCATGGCCAACAACTTTTTGATAAGAAGATTAGTATGAATAGAAAGAAGCCAGATTTTGTTCACCAAGACTATGAGAGAGTGATCCTGAAGACATTTCAGGGATCTTCTAAGCTATCCTTTTCACCACAGGCTCAGAGTACTAGGCCCTTTGGAGTAGAATGATTTTCATTAAGGGGCCCAGGGTACCTGCAAGACCTCAGGGCTCACTGCCAAGGGTCACCTCAGGTCTGTGCTCTCCACATTATGGTGCAGTACTCCTTGGCCCACCCCAGCTGTGGCTCAAGCAGGCCCCAGTGTAACTCAGACCACTTGTCCAGAGGGCACACATGGTGAGCCTTGGCAGCATCCCTGTGGTACTAATTCTGCAGACATACAAAGTGTAAAAGCTGTGGAGGCACGGCCTCCTCCACCTAGATTTCAAAGGATGTCTTAGACAGCCTCAGGGCCCAGGCAGACACCTGTCAAAGAGGCAGGGCTCCCACAGAGAGTTCCCACTAGGGCGATGCCTAATGGAGCCATGGAAATAGAGCTGCCCCTGAGGCCTCAGACTTGTAGAGTTACCAGTATTCCACATCAGCGTGGCATAGTTACAGGCATCTGATTCCAAACCATGAGAACCATGGGGGGTAGGGTTTTGGGGAGCCTTGGACACCCAACTTCTGCCCCAGTAAGTCTAGAAGGTGGGATATAAAGTCAAAGAAGATAACTCTCCAGGCTTAAGATTTAATGTTGTTCATCCTTTTGGGTTTTGGACCTACTTGGGACCCACTACTCTTTTCTCCTTTCCTATTTCTCCCTTTTGTGGTAGAACTGTATAACCTGTGCCTATCCCACCACTATATTTTAGAAATGCATAACTTGTTTGATTTCACAGCCTCACAGATGGAGGGAAGTTTGCCTCAGGATGCATCGTGTCTTGAGTCTCACCCATATTTAATTTAGATAAGACTCTGGATTTTAGACTTTTGAGTTGATATTGGAATGAGTTAAGACTTTGGGTGCTTTAGAGAGAGAATGAATGTATTTTGCATGTAAGAAGGACATGAATTTTGAGAGTCCAGAAGCAAAATGTTATATTCTGAATGTGTCTCCAAAAATCCACATATTAGAAACTTAATCCCCAATGCAACTGTTGGGAGGTTGGGTCTTTGGGGAGATGTTTAGGTTATGAAGGCTCTGTCCTCATGAATAAATTAATGCCATTATAAAAGGGCTTGATGAAGAGAGTCATTGACCTTCTGCCTTCTGCCATGTAAAGACACAACATTCTTCACCTCTGGAGGAGGCAACGATAAGACCTTCGACAGACACCAGATGCTGGCTCCTTAATCTTGAACTTCCCAGTCTCTAGAACTGTGAGAAATAAATTTATTTTATTTATAAATTACCCAGTCTCAAATATTCTGTTACAGCAGCACAAAACCGACTAAGAAACATGAAAAATAATAGAAAGCACAGAGAATATCATTATATTTATGCTAAATTTATGTTCATTAAAGTTATCGAACCAAATCACTAAGGAAAGCATAGTCTTTTCCACAAATAGTACTGAGACAATTTGATAACTACATGCATAAAACAAAGTGAAACTAGATCATTACCAAAAACCATATGTAAAAATTCATTCTAAATTTATTATAGCTCAAAATATGAAAGCTAAAACTATAGAATTTATAGAAGAAAACAAAGATGGAAAATTTGTTTTGACCTTGGGATAAGCAAAGATTTCCTAATATTACACTAAAATCATGGCACAAAAGAAAATAAAATTAATGAATTGGAACTCATGAAATTTGAAATATTTTTGCTCTTCAAAAGACATCATGTTGGGCTGGGTGTGGTGGCTCACGCTTGTAATCCCAGCACTTTGGGAGACTGAGGCAGGTGGATTACTTGAGGTCAGGTGTTCAAGACCAGCCTGGCCAATATGGTGAAACCCGGTCTCTACTAAAAATACAAAAATTAGCTGGGTGTGGTGGCGGGCGCCTGTAATCCCAGCTACTCTGGAGGCTGAGGTGGGAGAATAGCTTGAACCTGGGAGGCGGAGGTTGCAGTGAGCAGAGATTGGGCCATTGGACTCCAGCCTGGGTGACAGAGCAAAACTCCATCTTAAAAAAAAAAAAAAAAAGACGTTATGTAGACATTATGTAAGTGGAAATTCTGTCCTAGACTGTAAAAATCATGTATGTGATAAAACGATATTTTTCAGAATATATAAAGAAAACTTACAACTCACTAATAAGAAGATAAATAACTTAATCAAAATGGGAAAATATTTGGACATTGCACCACAGAAGTTACACAAAAGATGCTCAACATTATTAGTCATTCAAGAAATGCAAATCAAAACCTCAATGAGGTTGGGTGTGGTGGCTCATGCCTGTAATCCCAGCACTTTGGGAGGCTGACATGGAAGGATCACTTGAGTCCAGGAGTTCAAGACCAGCCTGGCAACATATCAAGATTTCATCTCTATAAAAAAAAATAGCCAGGTGTGGTGGCACATGCCTGTAGTCCCAGCTAATTGGGAGGCTGAGGCAGGAGGATCACTTGAGCCCAGGAGGTAGAGGCTGCAGTGAGAGGTGACTGTACCACCACCGTCCAGCTTAGGTGACAGAGAGAGACTCTATCTCATAAATGAATAAAAGTGACTTATATTTTTCCTCTGGCTGCTTTTTGATCGTATCTTCAATTTGAGTTTTCAGCAGTTTTACTATGATAGTCCTAGGTGTTTAGTTCCTTATACTTATTCTAGGACAGTTAAAATAGAAAAGACAGACAATAACAAGTGTTATTCATTTTGTGGAAAAATTGAAACCCTCATACACTGCGGTGGAGATATAAAATGGTGCAGTTGCTGTAGGAAATAATTTGGGGCTGGGCGCAGTGGCTCACGCCTGTAATCCCAGCACTTTGGGAAGCCGAGACGGGTGGATCACCTGAACACCTGGTCAGGAGTTCGAGACCAGCCTGACCAATATGGTGAAACTCCATCTCTACTAAAAATACAAAATTAGCCAGGAGTGTTTGCGCATGCCTGTAATCCCAGCTACTTGGGAGGCTGAGGCAGGAGAATCACTTTAACCAGGGAGGCGGAGGTTGCAATGAGCCGAGATCGTGTCATTGCACTCCAGCCTGGGCAACAAGGGTGAAAATCTCTCACAAAAGAAAAAAAAAAATTGCCAGTTCCTCTGAAAGTTAACTATATAGTTACCACATGACCCAGCAATTCCACTTCTAGGTAGAAATCCAAGAGAATTGAAAACATACATCCATGCAAAAACTTGTACACAAATGTACATAGCATCGTTATTCATTATAGCCAAGTGGAAACAACCCAAATGTCCATCAACTGATGAATGGATAAATAAAATGTGGTATGTCTATACAATGGAATATTATTCAACAATAAAAATGTATAAAGTACTGATACATGATACAACACGGATGATCCTTGAAAACATTATGGTAAGTGAAAAAAGTCAATCACAAAAAATGCAGAATGTATGATACTCTTTATATGAAATGTACAGAATAGGGGAATCTATATAGACAAAAGTAAATTAATGGCCGCCCAAAGATTAGGATGGTAGATTCTGGGAGAATGGATATTGACTGCTAATGAAAATAGGGTTTCTTTTTTGAGTGATGAAAATGTTCTAATATTAGAGGTGATGGTTGTACAGCTCTGGGGATATATTAAAACCATGGGCTTGTACATTTTAAAAGGATTAATTCTGTGGTATGTGAATTATATCTAATAAAGCTGTCAAAGAAAGTTGTACACTCTTGTATTATCTTCAAGCAGTTACCCCAGAGATAACAAAGATAGAATCTAATGCTCATTTGTATCTTTACCTTTTATTTGAAAAACACAAATATTTTAGAATAGTTTAAATCAATTTACTCCTGTCCTGATTACTGTCTTGTATTTTCATTCTCTATATTTGTTAAAAAGCAACAAGATATTATTAGGAAATATTCTTTCAGTTTAAGGTACATATATTCTATTTTCATTGTTTATTTCTCTTGTATCTCCAACCTTTTATCTGTATCCTATTTCTTCTGCTTGAAGAATATCTTAGAGTATTTTCCTTGAATTGGATCTGTTGTGGATGTTTGAAAATTATTTTATTATACCTTCATTCTTTAAGAATATTTTAACTAGATATAGAATTCTACATAGGCAGTAACTGTTTTTTCAGTACTTTAAAGGTGTCATTTCATTGTCTTCTAGCTTCCACTAATTATACTGAGAAGTGAACTGTCAGTCTTATTTTGTTCCCTACCTTTTTTTGAGACAGTGTAACTCTGTCACCCAGACTGGAATGCAGTGGCGCAATCATGGCTCAGTGCAGCCTTGACATCCAGGGCTCAAGCAATTCTCCCACATCAGCCTCTGGAGTAGCTGGAACCACAGGGGTGATTGCCATGCTCAGTTTAAAAAAAAAAAAAAAAGAAATCTTTTTTTTTTCGTAGAGAAGAGGTCTCACTATGTTGCCCAGGCTGGTCACAAACTTGTGGGCTCAAGTGATCCTCCCACCTCAGCCTCAAAAGTGCTGGGATTACAGATGTGAGCCCCTGGGCCTTGTCTTACTTTGTTCCTTTTAAAGTGACCTCTAGGCCAGGCACAGTGGCTTATGCCTATAATCCAGCAATTTGGGAGGCCAAGGTGGGAGGATCATTTGAGCTCAGGAGTTTAAGACCAACCTGGGAAACATAATAAGACCCCATATCTACAAAAAACTTTAAAAACTTAGCTGGGTGTGGTGACACACGCCTGTGGTCCCACCCTAATCCAGAGGCTAAGGTGGGTTGGTAGCTTGAGCCCGTGAGGTTGAGACTGCAATGAGCCGTGATCACACCTGCACTCCACCCTGGGCGACAGTGATATCCTGTGTCAAAAATAAATAAATAAATAAATAAATAAATAAATA
>NW_026652282.1:90748763-90769019 GCF_009828535.3 Hylobates moloch | reverse complement strand
TTTTTTTTTTTTTTTTTTTTTTTTTTTTTGACAGATCTCGCTCTGTCACCCAGCCTGGAGTGCAGTGACATGAGCTTAGCTCACTGCAACTTCTGCTTCCCAGGTCCAAGCCATTCTCCTGCCTTGGCCTCCCAAGTAGCTGGGATTACAGGCACGCACTATCACACCCAGCTAATTTTTATATTTTTAGTAGAGACAGGGTTTGACCATGTTGGCCAGGCTGGTCTTGAACTCCTGACCTCAGGTGACCCTCCCGCCTCGGCCTCCTGAAGTGCTGGGATTACAGGCATGAGCCACTGCTCCCAGACCTCTGGCTGATTTTATCATCTTATCTTTAACTTGGGTTTGAGCAATTTTACTATAATAGGCTTAGGTGTTTAGCTCCTTGTACTTATTCTGTTTGGGTGTCTCAATGTCTTTTATTAGTTTGGGAAAACTGTCAGCCATCATTTCCACAAATATTACTTCTGGTCTATTCTCTCTCTCCTCTTTTTCTGCATCTGAAGCTACACATATGTTAGACCTTCTCTTTGCATTCTTTATGGTTCCTTCCTTGTTTCAGTGTGTTTCATCTTTTGAGCATGATTTATTCTGGATATTTTTCTTCTGATCTTTCCGAGGAAAAATTTCACGAAATTTCAGTTCACCAAATTTTTCTTCAGCCAGATTTAAACCTGCTGTGAGAACACATCCATGGAATTCTTAATATTGTTTTTCATAGTTTTTCAATTATAAAATATCCATTTTATTCTTCAAGTCTCATATCTTCTTAGTTTTTATTACTCTGCCAAAATTCTCAATCTTCTATTATAACCCTTTGAATATGATAAACATAGTTACCTTAAAATATGTGTGAGATATCTCATATTTCTGGATCACCTGTGGAGATGCTACTATGGTCTATATTTTCTGTTGATTTTTGTTCACATTCTTTTTTTCCGGTGTGATTTTTACCATATGTTAAACGTTGCAATTAAAATTGGTCATAAAAATAATTCAAAGCTTAGGATAATGTTATCTTCCTCCAGAGAAAATTTACATTAGCTTTTCCCAAGCTAATTTTTTCGAATTTCATTCGTCTCCTTGGATCCAAGTTCAGTGTTTTTTCACTACCTTATTAATTCTCAGATGCACTGAAGATATTAAGAGATATTACTTCTTTTTTGTGATTTAGTCCAATTTACTGATTCTGCAATTACTAGAAGCAGAAATCTCCAGTCAACATTTTAGTTCTACAGTCTTTAGCATGAACGGGCAACCAAGAATAACCTGATAACTTTCTCTTGTGAGAGACAGCAACCAAAATAAATAGAAGAGATCAACTTTAAGTAAACAGACTATGCAATGTATTCGATAAGGTGCAGATTCAACTTCATGTAAATGGCAGGTTACCTTCTTCTCATTACCTCACCCTCAAAACAGCAAATATAAGGTAGTAGAGTAAGAATAAGATAGAATGCAATTAAAACAGAAATTGGCTGGGCACAGCAGCTCACGCTTGTAACTCCAGCACTTTGGAAGTCCAAGCCAGGCAGATCACTTAAGCCCAGGAGTTCGAGACAAGCCTGGGCAACATGGCAAAGCCCCATCTCTACCCACCCCCACAAAAATACAAAAATTAGCTGGGCATGGTGGTGTGCACCTGTAGTCCTAGCTACTGAAGAGGCTGAGGTGGGAGGATCACTTGAGCCTAGGAGGCGGAGGTTGGAATGAGCCGAGTCACGCCACTGCACTGCAGCCTGGGCAACAGAGAGAGACCCTGTCTCAAAACAAAACAAAAACAAAAACCGATATTGAAGCAAGGTAAAAATGAGAACATGTGGTAATCACTGTCCTGTAGCAATCATCAAATTCTATTCAGCATGATTGAGATAATTTCTATTGTTTAAATTTTATTTTAGATTCAGAGTGTACATGTGCATGTTTGTTACATGGGCATATTGCATAATGCCGGAGTTTGGGTTTCTATTGAACCCATCGCCCAAATTGTGAACATACTACCCAATAAATAGCTTTTCAGCCCTTTCCCCCCTTCATACTTCCCACTTTTAGAAGTCCCTGGTGTCTATTATTTCCATCTTTATGCCCATGTGTACCCATTGTTTAGCTCCTACTTATAAGTGAGAACATGTGGTATTTGCTTTTCTGTTTCTGTGTTAATTCACTTAGAATAATGGCCTCCAGCTGCACCTGTGTTGCTGAAAACGATATGATTTCATTCTTTTTTCTGGCTACATAATAGTTCATGGTATTACTTACAAAGACAAAGTTAAGCATAAAATAGCCTCAGGCAAGTCCTTCAGGAAGTATTCCAGGAGAAAGCATTGTTATCATAGGATATAAGAGCTCTATGCATATTACTGTCCCTGAAGACCTTCCAATGAACAAGATGTGGAGGTTGAAGACAATGAGACTGATGGTCCTGACCCTGTGTAGGCCTAGGCTATTGTGTGTGTTTGTGTCTCTGTTTTTAGAAAAAAGTTAAAAAAAATCAAACTTTTTAACAACAGAAAAAAGATTATAGAATAGGGATATAAACAAAAAATTGTACAGTTGTACAATGTGTTTGTTTTAAGCTGTGTTATAACAAAAGAGAAAGTTAAAAATAGTAAAAGCTTATAAAGTAAAAAAGTCACAGTAAGTTGCATTTATTATTGAAGAAAGAAAAATAATTTTAAGAAAATTAAGAAAAATAATTTAATTTAGTGTAGCCTATATGAACAGTGTTTATAAAGCCCACAGTAGTATACAGTAATGTCCTAGGACTTCACATTCACTCACCACTCATTCACTGACTCACCCAGAACAACTTCCAGTGGTAGAAACTCCATTCATGGTAAGTACCTTATAGAGGCATAGCATTTTTAAAATCGTTTATATCATATTTTTACTATACCTTTTCTATGTTTAGATGTGTTTAGATACACTAATACCATTGTGTTAGAATTGTGTACAGTATTCAGTACAGTAACATGCTATACAGGTTTGCCACCTAGGAGCAATAGGCTATACTCTATATCCTAGGTGTGTAGTAAGTTATAACATCTGCGTTTGTGTAAATGAAATCTATCATGTTTGCAAAGTGACAAAATTGCCTAACAATGCATTTTCTCACAACATATTCCCATCATTATGTGATGCATTCCATTGTATAGATGAAATCTATACACTGTATAGATAAAACAAACTTTGTCCCTTTATTTACCAACTAAAGGATATTTGGGTTGTTTTCAGTTTGGGGTAATCATAAAAAATAAACTGCTATAAATACATACAAGCTTTGTGTGAACGTAAGTTTTCACTATTTTGTCTAAATAGCTGCAGTGGGATAGCTGGAATGTATTGTAAAGTGTCTGCTTAACTTTATAAAAAACTACCAAGATGTTTCCAAAATAGCTGTGACATTTTGCATTTCACTAGCAACGTATGAACATTCCAGTTGCTCCTTGTCTTCACCAACATTCCATGTGCCAGTTTTCTTTATATTTTAGAAATTCTCGTAAGAGTGTAGTAGTATCACATTGTAGTTTAAAATTGCACTTCACTAATGACTAAGATGCTGAGAATTTATTCATGTGCTTTTTTGTCATCTGTGTATCTTCTTAGGTATATAGTGTCTGTTCAAACTTTTAGCACCTTTTATATTTGAATTGTTCATTTTCTTTTTATTGAATTCTGAGAATGCTTTACATATTCTGAATACAAGTGTTTGATCAGATGTATGTTTTGCAAATATTTTTTCCCAGTTCATTTCTTGCCTTTTCATTCTCTTAAAAGTGTCTTTCACAGAGCAGAAGATTAAATTTTGAAGAAGGCAAATCTACAAGTTTTTCTTTTATGTATCATGTGCTTAGTGTCATATGCAAAAAATTTTTGCCTAACTGAAGGTTAACAGATATTTTCTTATATGTTTTCTTCTGGAACTTTTGTAGGTTTAGGCTTTACATTTAGGTGTAACACATATTTTGAGTTAATTTTTTTATAGGATGCAAGGAAAAGATCAACAATAAAGAGTTCCCAGGACCCAATGACTTCACTGCTGAATTTCAGAAGAAATTTAAAGAAGTAATACCAATCTTACTTAAACTTCACCAAAAAATAGAGGAGGTAGGAATACTTCCAAACACCTTGTATGAGGCCAGTATTATTACCCTGATACCAAACCCAGACAAAGACATGTCAAAAAAGTTAAACTACAGGCCAATATCCCTGATAAACATTGATTCAAAAATCCTTAAGAGAATACTAGCAAACCAAAAAACCAAATTCAACAACAAATTAAAATGATCATTTGTCATGATCAAATTGGACTGATCCCAAGGATGCAAAGGTAGTTCAACATATGCAAATCAATCAATGTGATACGTTATATCAACAGAATGAATGACAAAAACCATATGATCATTTCAATTGATACTGAAAAAGCATTTGATAAAATTCAACATCCCTTCATAATACAAATCCTCAAAAAACCAGGTATGGAAGGAACATACTAGAACACAATAAAGGCTACATACAACAGACCCACAGTTAGTATCATCTTGAATGCAGAAAAATTGAAAGCCTTTCCTCTAAGATCTGGAACAAGACTAGAATGCCCACTTTCACTACTCCTATGCAACATAGCACTGGAAGTCCTAGCTATAGCAATCAGACAAGACAAAGAAATAAAGGGCATTCAAAATGGAAAGAAAGAAGTCAAATTACTCTTTTTTGCAGATGATATGATCTCATATCTAGAAAAACCTAAAGAGTCCACCAAAAACTATTAAAACTGATAAATAAATTGAGTAAAATTGCAGGATACAAAATCAACTACAAAAATCAGTGTCATTTCTATATTCCAACAGCAAAGAATCTGAACAAGAAATAAAAAAAAGTAATCCCATTTACAATAGCTACAAATAAAATAAAATACCTAGTAATGAACTTAACCAAAGAAGAGAAACATCTCAACAATGTAAACTGTAAAACACTGATGCAAGAATTTGAAGAGGACACAAAATAAATAAAAAGATATTCCATGTTCATGGATTGAAAGAATCAATATTGTTAAAATGTTTATATTACTTGAAGCAATCTACAGATTAGATGCAATCTCCATCAAAATACTAATGACATTGTTCACAAAAATAGAAAAAATATTGTAAAATGTATATGGAACCACAAAAGACCCAGAATAGCCAAAGCTATCCTGAGCAAAAAGAATGAAATGGGAGGAATCACATTACCTGACTTCAAACTATACTACAGAGTTATAGTACGCAAGGTATGGTACTGTCATAAAAACAGACATAAACCAATGGAACAGAATGGGGAACCCAGAAATAAATCCATACATCTACAGTGAACTCATTTTTGACAAAGTTGCCAAGAACACACGTTGGGGAAAGGACAATATCTTTAATAAATGGAGCTGGGAAAACTAGATGTCTATATGCAGAAGAATGACACTAGCCCCCTATCTCTAGCCATATGCAAAAATGAAATTAAAACGGATTAAAGAGTTAAATCTGAGACCTCAAACTATGCAAGTACTACAAGAAAACATTGGGGAATATATCCAGGACATTCGTCTGGGCCAAAATTTCTTGAGCAATACCCCACAAGCACAGGCAACCAAAGCAAAAATAGACAAACAGGATCACATCAACTTGGAAAGCTTCTGCACAGCAAAGAAAACAATCAAAAAAGTGAAAAGGCACCCACAGAATGGGAGAAAATATGTGCAAACTACCCATTTGACAAGGGATTAATAACCAGAATATATAAAAAGAGCTCAAACAACTCCATAGGAAAAAATCAAATAATACAATTTAAAAATGGGCAAAAGATCTGAATAGACATTTCACAAAAGAAGACATACAAGTAGTAAATAGCTATGTGAGAAGATGCTCAACATCAGTGATCATCAGAAATGCAAATCAGAACTACAATGAAATATTATCTCAGCTCAGTTAAAATGACTTATATCCAAAAGATAGGCAATAAGAAATGCTGGTGAGGATGTGGAGAACAAGGAACCCTTGTACACTGTTGGTGGGAATGTAAATTAGTACAACCACTATGGGGATCAGTTTGGAGTTTCCTCAAAACCTAAAAATAGATCTACCATATGTTCCAGCAATCCCATGGCTAGGTATATACCCCAAAGAAAGGAAATCAGTAGGCATATACCCAAAAGAATGGAAATCAGTGTATTGAAGAGATATCTGCACTTCCGTGTTTGTGGCAGCACTAGTCACAACAGCCAAGATTTGAAAGCAACCTAAGTGTCCTTCAACAGATGAATGGATACAGAAAATATTGTACATATATACAGTGGAGTACTATCTAGCCATAAAAAAAAATGAGAGGCCGGGCGGGGTGGCTCATGCCTGTAATCCCAGCACTTTGGGAGGCCGAGGTGGGCAGATCACGAGGTCAGGAGATGGAGACCATCCTGGCTAACACAGTGAAATCCCGTCTCTATTAAAAATACAAAAAACTAGCTGGGCGTGGTGGCGGGCGCCTGTAGTCCCAGCTACTCGGGAGGCTGAGGCAGGAGAATGGCGTGAACCTGGGAGGCGGAGCTTGCAGTGAGCCGAGATTGCGCCACTGCACTCCAGCCTGGGCGACAGAGCGAGACTCCGTCTCAAAAAAAATGAGAGCCTGTCATTTGCAACAACATGGATGGAACTAGAGTTCCTTATGTTATGTGAAATAAGCCTGGCACAGAAAGACAAACTTTACATGTTCTGACATGGGAGCTAATTTGTGGGAGCTAATAAAATTAGTTCTGTCTATCTCCATGAGCTGAAACTACTGAACTCATGGAGATAAGAGGAAATCATGGTTACCAGATGCTACGAAGTGTAGTTGAGAGGCAGGTGAGTGGGGATGGTTAATGGGTACAATAATATAGTTAGATAGAATTAATAACATATAGTATTTGATAGCACAAGGGGATGACTACAATAATAATGTATTGTACATTTTAAAATAACTAAAAGAGTATAATTGGATTGTTTGTAACACAAATGATAAATGCTTGAGGTACTGGATACTTCGTTTATCCTAATATGATCATTACACATTGTATGCCTGTATCAAAATATCTCATATACCCCATAAATATATACACCTACTTTGTACCCACAACAAAATTTTAATAAAATAAAGAATCAAGGTTTTTTTTATTTTGTTGTTGTTGTTGTTGTTTGCACATGGATGTCCAATTTTTTCAGCACCGTTTGTTGAAAAGATTACTCTTTCTCCATTCAATTGCCTTTGCACCTTGTTTCTGGTCTCTGTCTTTTGTCCATTGATCCATATGTATGCTCTTTCACAAATATCACACTGTCTTGATTACTATAAATTTATAGTGAATTTTGAATTCAGGATGTGAGCCCTCCTACTTAAATCTTTTTCAAAGTTGTTTTGGCTATTCTAATTTATTTGCTTCCTATATAAATTCTAGAAATTGACTTGTTGATATCTACAAAAGATCTTGCTACGATTTTTATTGAAAATGCATTGAATCTATGGATAAGATTAGGGAGTTTCAACATATTAAGACTATTGAGTCTTTCAATCCATGAACATAAAACATTTTTCTATTTCTTTAGGTCTTCATTTCATCAGTCTTTTATAGTTTCCAACATACAGCTCATGCACATATTTTATTAGGTTTATACGTAATATTTCACAGGATTTGGTGCCATTGTATCACAGGTTTTCAGAACTTTGTAGCTTCTTTGGCAATTCAATATCTTTAAAAACGTATAGGCTTCTAGACTCATTACTTCTTCTCAGTCTCATGAAGGAGTAAGAACATACAATGATCTTTTCTAGAGTTAGTTTCTAATCCTATCTCTGATATTTTATTCATTAGTCTCTGTGTTTCTCCTTACTCTTTCTATCTCAACCTAATGGCGGATACCTGGAGGTCATTTAAAATAAGTTTCAGTGGTAAGAAAATTCCCTTACTTTAATTTTTGCTAGATCCCATCATCAGGAAGAGAACTCTTAAATAGACCCTCCTAAAAAAATACTTGGGGCCAAAATTTTGTCTCCTTCTAATACTGTCTTATTGCTTATCACTGTTTCATTTTGTAATATTAAAAGTAATTTTTTCATCTCTGCATGGTCTGCAAGTAAAATTAGATTGTAAACTACAAGCATAGCATGCCTCCTTTTGGCTGTCTCTGGATTGCACTCTCTCTCGTAAGAAAACTTAGTAGTTAAAAGCAGCACAAAGTAAGAGATGCACCAACATTATGAATTTTTGAAAACCATTTCCTCTAATACTGAAGGCTCAGTTAGCAGCATGTGGTCGGACTTGCAAGATATCCTAGGTGACTGTTACCTTTAACAAAAGTGTACCAGCTTTCTGGTATGAAAAATCTGTCCTTGCCACCTGCTGTCTAATCACTTCCAGTTTTCCAGGATGTTCAGAGGCAATGAATTTTCTCTTCCACATGCAGAGAGAATAATTATAACTAAAATCAATATCCCTGATATTAGAGAAGGTATTGAACTATGAAATAATAGGATGCTATTTAAAAATAGAGAATAGAAAAAAAAACTTTTCAAAGATGAAAAAATATGAAAGCAGAAATGGAATACTCAATAAGAATAGAGCAAAAGACCTGGAAAATAGGACAGCAAATAAAACTCAAGGACTTCCTGTGTCTGAATAAATTGAAAGCATATTTAGAAAGTAGGTGGAAAATATATGGTTGAGTTAGTGCTACTAACAAAAAATTCAACAGCCAAAAAATATTAATTCCAAAAAGAATACAAAGTAATAGAGGAAATGCAAAGTATCCTAGTATATTACCTGGCTCACCTGTTAATTGCATTTGCATAGTCAAAACAATGTAAACACAGTATATCTGCAGTGGAAAAATTAAGGGATGTGAAGGGTGCATGTGTGTGGAGTGTATATGAGTGCCTACGTATCTATGTGAAATAGATTAAAATACTGATCTTTCATAGAGAGAAGTTAACAGATACCTAAACCTGGACAATCAAGACATAACAATACGAACACTCAGCTTAGAAATAATGAGCTAAGAATCAAAGATAAAAGCATAAGAGATGAATATCGTTGCCTCTGGAGAGGAGAAAATGGGGGAAGAGGACTGTTGTTTTTATAATAATCTTTGTAGAGCTACATAATTTTTAAAACCATGACCCCAAATGCAGTGATAACAACAACATAAATATAACCCTGCCAGGATGCTACACATAAGTGTAATTCCAAGTTAAATAAGCACTAGAGCTTCTCACTCCGTGTTTTCCACGGGTGTTGATCATCGGCTACTACGGACATCCTGAGGGCCTTTTGGAATATTTTTATTAATGTCTTCTTTTAGTCCCCTCACCTAACTTTAAGTGGCAAGACAGTATCTTGGCAAATGGAATGAAAAGGATAGATGAAAGCAGGTATGATCATCTTCAGAGAGGAAATAATAACCAAGGAGAACAGAGGAAACACTTCAAGGGCAGTCTGAATATGAAAACTTCAAACAATGTAGCATTGGATATCCAGCTGAGAAATAACAGTAGCAGAAGACACATCAGTGTGGTTTGTTTAGCCATCAGAGACTGAATATCGGTTTCCAAACAAAGTTTCTAGGGTAGCACAATAATAATCTGAAAAAAAGATTCTCCTAAAGCTACGAATCACCTTCATGCGTGTTCTGCTTTTGTGCAACAGACTCCTATAGTCCCGCTCAAACATGAAGATAGCTAAAACCATCATTTAATTCATATTATGTATGATAGCATTCATCATAAAAAAGTTTAATCTGTATTTGGAACTAAGTAGGACAAAACTTCCTCCATTGCTTTCAGGTGCTCCTTTTACCTACCCTTCTGCAACCTAAGCTCCAGAGTTACACAGTAATTTTACAATTTTTAAAATAAAATGAATTAATTACCTATTACATGAAGGTACTTAATAAATATTTGATAAAAAATGGAAAACAGACCAGGGAAAGTAGTGTGGAATTTGACAAAAAATTAAATTGGTAGTATTTTTTAAAATACCAAATACATTTCAAGATTAGGGTGACAATAGAAATAATAATAGAGGAATATATGAGAATGATATAGCCATGCTGAAAATGACAAGGGCTAGGATTTATGTTCATATAGTTGTTTGTGTAAATAATATTCAAAATAACATCAAACTGTTCAAACATTCTGCTTCACTGATTACAGCTATATCAGTTCTCTCTTATCCTCAGGGGACACTTTCTGAAACCCCCAGTGGATGCCTGAAACCATAGATAGTGCTGAACCCTCTATCTGCTGTTATTTTTTTCCTGTACATTCATACCTATGACAAAACTTAAGTTATAAATTAGGCAGAGTAAGAGATTAACAATAAGAACTCATAATAGGCCGGGCACGGTGGCTCACGCCTGTAATCCCAGCACTTTGGGAGGCCGAGGAGGGAGGCCTGCCTGAGGTCAGGAGTTCGAGACCAGCCTGACCAACATGGTGAAACCTCATCTCTACTAAAAATACAAAAATTAACCAGGCATGGTAGTGGGCGCCTGTAATCCCAGCTACTTGGGAGGCTGAGACAGGAGAATTGCTTGAACCCAGGAGGCGGAGGTTGCAGTGAGCCAAGACCGGGCCATTGCACTCCATTGCACTCCAGCCTGGATAACAAGAGCGAAACTCCATCTCAAAAAAAAAAAAAAAAAAAAAAAGCTCACAATAATATAGAACAATTATAACAAAATGCCCGCATCACTTATCTTGCATGTTGGGGTTATTATTAAGTCAAATAAGGGTTACGTGAACACAAGCACTGCAATACCATGACAGTCAATCTTATCACCCAGATGGTTACTGCGTGACTAACAGGTGGGTAGAGAAGACACTGCTGATACGCTGGACAAAGGGAGGATTCATGTACCGGAATGGATGGAGCAGGATGGCACAAGATTTTAACATGCTATTCAGAATGGTGTGAAATTTAAAACTTATAAATTATTTATTTCTGGAATTTTTCATTTGATAATTTCTGATTGTGGTCGACCACAGGTAACTGAAACTACAGAAAGCAAAACTACATATAAGATGGGACTACTATACAAAATCACATGTGTGTACACAAAAAGATGGGGAAAATGAAGTTATATAGAGTTTAATGTTCAATGGGTTCTATTTTCCATAAAAATGTTTAAGTGCGTAAGAACTCCACTAAATCTCTTCATGCCAAACACCTAGGAGTTAGCTTTGATTCACTCCTGTCCCTCACAATCTAAATCCAGTCCTGTTGCAAGTTCTGTAGACCTTACCTTCCAGATACATCCCAAGTTTGTGCAATTATCTCTACATCCACTACTATCACCACTGTCTAAGCCATCTTTATCTAGAGCACTAAAATATTCTTCTAGTTGGTCTCTCAGCTTCCACTTTTGGCCACCTACAATTCAAGTGGCAGCCAGAGTGCCCTTTTAAAACATAATCCAGGTAATCTCATTCGCCTGCTACAGTCTCTCCAGTGGCCACCTATTGCACTTTGAATAAACTCCAGACTCTTTACCTGTCCTATAAACCCCTCCCTGATGTGGCCCCTGTATCTCTGATCGCACTATGTTAAAGTAAACTGGCCTTCTTTCTGTTCCTCCAACATTCCAAGCTCACGAAGGCTTTTATACCTTTGTACTTTCTGTTCCTCTGCCTGGAATTCTTCTTCTGATCTTTGCATGGCTAGTTTCTTCTTGGCATTTGGGTCTCAGAACAAAGTCTTCTCCTTTGGAAGAGACCTTCCCTGATGACCCAATATAGTTAAATTATCCATCCTATCACCCAGTTCCATTTTAATCATAGCATTTGTCACTACTTAATATTTTCTTATTATTCCTTACTGGAATATAAACTCCATAAGAGTATAAAGACTTTGTCTGTCTTATTCATTGCCGTATCTGCAGTACCTTAAACAATAGCTAGAACATATCTGAACTGCAATAAATGTTTTTGAATAAATGAATGGAAGAAAAAAGGGATGAAAACAAATTTGTAGTTTATTTTAAGATGTTCCATTGTTACTTTTTTTTTCTGAGAGTACAGTGAAACATTCTCTGTGGAAATGATTCAACATAAGAAGCAAACTAAACATACAGAAACCAGAGAGTACATATCTGTCCTCTTTCTCCCTGTCTCAGAGATATTAGAAAACACTGGGCTCTAATCTCTCATTTTTTAAAGAGTAAACTGGGATTAAATGGCCTACCTAAGATCACACAGCTAATACATGGCAGAAATGGGACTAGAACCCACCTCCCCTGAGTTCCAGTAGAGTGCTCTTTCCATACCTTTCTTGTTACTAAAAATCAATATTGTGGTCATTATCAAATACTGGTTCCATTATGCCATAACAAAGGTCAAATGGCAGTCCAACTAGTTAGCGAGGAGACATGAAGGGTTAAAGAAAGTTTTATTAATACTTATGAGTAGGTGGTATGCTATGGGTATGTACTTGAAATTGTAAAACAAAGATATATCATACATGTACAATTCTCATGAAAGAGGAACATTTAGCCAAAGCTGAATAAAGATCTCTAAAAATTAGAGACTGTATTTAGCAATACAGTTGCTAAAAGTTATTTGTAACACTGTAAACTATGACAATGATTAAATTTTAACATATGAGACTTTCAATTCAAAGACAGATTATGGAGAGGAAATCAGTTTGTACTTCAAGTAATAGAAATTTAAAGATATATTTCTCAAATATTATGTCATGCTATTATTTTAGGCATAAGCCTATGGTTCTAGTAAATTCAGTGAGTTTTTGTTTGCTTTGTTTTAATTTAGGGTAGGTAAGAATACCAAATAATCAACTTAAATTGAATGTCTGTAGAATGAATAATATTTCAAGATTCCAAATCACACCTGCTTTCAAATTTATAGTTTAATCATTTTAATTGTACCAACACCCTAAAAACTTACAATTAATGGCTATTACTGCCTCCAGATGGTATACATTACAAAACAAGAGGCTGTTATATCTATCTTCTAGCATATTCTTTCGGGTATAAAATGGATGAGACAAAGGAGTCACAAGCTATCAGAATGTGACATGTATGCATTTGGAAATCAAGCAAAAGTATTAGGTGACTAACCAGAGTTATGCCACGCAGGGAGCATGAAAGCCAGACAATAGATTATCCCTATCCTCAAGAAATATATAATCTTGTTCATGAGAAAAAATTATACTAAAACCGCAATTATATTGTACACACATATACACAGACAAAATCATAGAAAATGAATAAGCTTCAAGAAAAAAGTAAGTCTTTCCTGATAAATATCAACTTGTACAATTAGGTACTTTGAATAAGATTTCTCCGTTTACATGTCTCACTCTTTGCAGTACTCTCAGCTTTGATTCTATTACACCTTGAAGATTCCAGGGGAGTGCTGAACCATGTGACAAAAGTCTTCAGGTGGACCTTAATCTTTCAAGAAATCTTTTTAGGTAGACAAAACACTTTGCTTCGTTTGGTTTTTTTATTTTTTAATACTGAAATCACCAATTTTATTTTCCAAGGGACACTTCTTTTCAGACGCAAATGTCAACCATTTCTTAAATGCTGTATTCAAATGTTAACATTATTCCTTTCTGAATGCTAATTAGGAAAAAGAAAAAAATGATTTACTTGTTTCTTAATTTTGAAACAGTGTGAAGTATTAATATGCTTCCCTCTTTGGACCAGATTTTGCCTTAAGGTATCTATTTTGTTTTATGTTGCAAAATATATCATATATACAGAAAAGTACATAAGTACATATATGCAGTTTAAATAATAACTATAAACTGAATGTCCAAGTAACTATGACTCTGGTTAAGAAATACAATTCTAGGTATTTTTAATGCAGTCACAGAAGGAAGAGAGCAGTTCACTATGAGAGTATAAATGTCCTTGTTCCATGAGTACAAATGAAAGTTTTCCCTCCTTATTTCTCTTTTGACTTCTTAGTCTCAAATTTAGAAAAGGTCCTGAAAAAAATAAGCACAAACATTTTGCCTCCTAACTCCTGAACTCAAATCACATTCTTTATATAATAATTCATGATCTTCCGTGATAATGAATTTAAGAGGAAGAAACAACATATAATTAATGAAAGAAATATTTTAAACTTATGCTGCTATTTTCATAATTATAATTTATTGTCCTTTATTGCTGTCTTTTTAAATAAACCTTATGTGAAAAATTTTGTCAAAGAGGGATGATTAACAAGCCTAAAGAAAATGTATTCTCTAACATGACTCTCAGCTGCAGTGGCCCTAAATACTGAAAAGCGTGTTGAATGACTGATATTTCACCTTCTGCAAAAAATAATACATTGTCCTCTGA
Organism: Hylobates moloch; assembly: GCF_009828535.3. Classification (NCBI taxonomy): domain Eukaryota; kingdom Metazoa; phylum Chordata; class Mammalia; order Primates; family Hylobatidae; genus Hylobates; species Hylobates moloch. Next base: position 90,754,653 of record NW_026652282.1, on the reverse strand, counting down.
GCTCATCACCTTATGTAGTATTTTGCATTTAGGTAAAATCTTTCATTCAACAAGTAGTTACTGAGTTCCACGCAGTAGTAGACACCATGAAAGGGCAAACAAAAGTAGAAAAATGCAATCCCTGCCCTCAGGAGGGCTTACAAAACATTTGGGAGGATAAAGCATCAACTCAGGAGGCAAATGAAAAGTACTTACATTTCATAAACAATCATCTGACAGTAAAATAAAGACTGAATACAGAAATTCAGGACACTTAAAATGGTTGTATTTCAAAAGCAGTTTGTAAAATGATTGCTACAAACTTAGAACACATTTTACCAATAGAAACATTTTGAATAAATGCCGATTGGATTTATATATTTGCCAAAAGAAACCCATTTAATTCACAATATGTGAAAATTCTGTCTGCATATTTGCTATGAAAATACAGTAGAAAGAAAAACTGTTGCAATACTAACAATTAAACAAACATCGGAAAATAAAAGTGATTACAAACGAGGCTTATAAAATTTATCTGGACATTTTGAATGCTGATGATTGAGAAAGAGCATGTTTAATTAAAGCAGATAGATGAAGATTTCTGTATAGATTCTTAAGGGGATCCTTTACAAAAGCACTTGTGATCCTTGAGGTATCTCTATTTCAAAACTTTTTTTAAAAATTTTCATTCACTCCTTCAGCATATATTTATTGAGAGTAGTGTCTACCATGTGTCAGGCACTGTTCTTGGCATTGGGAATACAAGGTAAGTATACATGGAGAATATATGGAAATATAGGGAGCTTATATTCTAGTGGAAGGAATGAGAAAGAAAAAAAATGGTATCAGGAACTGCTAAGTGCTTTTCCTTAATGGAGGTTTATCATCACCATTACCCTAAGACCAATATTAAGTTTATACTTATAACCTTACATGATCAAGGTTAAAATTTCTCTTTGTTCCTAAATGGAACTAAAGACAGAGGGGGAAATCTATGGGCACAGACATTTCCTGAGGTTTCTAACAACTGCAAGATGGGAAAGAAATATGTGTGAGAAAAAGATTTGCTGACCTGTGGTAGATGAGGAAAACAATGGGTGTGATATTTTTGAGAGGGAAGAGATGTTAAGTTGGGCAAAAGTCACCAAGCCTAGACATCAGTCATGGAGATTTTTGGCATGGTTGCAAGTGATTTGGAGGAGGAGGTAGTCTGCATTGAAGTTTTAGATCAGTCTTGAACATTGTTGTTCTTCTCTTTCCCTTCTCCCTTGTCCCTCCCTCCCTTCCTTCTTCCTTCTTCCCTTTCCTTCCTTTAATCCTCTTCCCTTCCCTCCCCGCTTCCCTCCATCCCACTTTTCTTTTCTCCTTCCTTCCTTCCTGGAAGCAAACTTGTACTGATAATTGCCAGACTGTTATACCATGCATTAATTCCTGGTCCTCAAGGAGCATATAGCCTAGAACCGTGTTCTCAACTCTGGGATTAGTTATATCCAGGCATGGTAATTTTAACTATTTAACAATCTGTGTAGCACAAGCCAACCAATAAGAATGTATGTCAGTCAAAACTTGAGTGTGTAATCCTGGAAGCCCCTCAGTGTGCCAGTAGTTAATCTTGTAGCTGTGGGATAGTGGAGAGGTAGAAGGTCCTAATGGAGCTGTTGTAGTAGCCAGGACAATGGGTGGGCAAGAAGACTACTCAGTGGGGAGCAGTTTCAGGGCAGTAGCTATTTACTAAGTGGTAGAAAAGTATTCATTATTTTACCAGTGACTATCATTTAACAATGATATGCCTGTATGGATGAACACCAACTCAATCCTTAGCTCCACCTACATCCAATGCTTAAAGAGATTAGGCGGTGGGATTATGTGATGGAGGAAACCTTTTTCTGGGTCTTGATCTTATTCTTGAGAAAAATGATTGGCATCAGTTGGTGATGAGGAAAAAGAGGGAAACAGCTTAAGTAAAGGTGGAAATTGATAAATCATATACGGAATGCTATTAAGAAACCAACCTATGTGGAGGTGTGAGCAGCAAGAATGTACTGTAATAGAATGGGAGGCAAATTTGGAAGAAAAGGTTCTATACGGCAAGAGAGAAAAAGAGGTTGGTTGTCATGTCAGTGGAGAACAGGGAAACATATTAGGGTTAGTTATTTAATTCTGATATAGCAGAGAAAGGGGGAGGGGGGCTTCTATATGTCCTTGAGCAGGGAATTGTGTGATGAAAGGAACATATGAAAGGAAATATTCTGCTGGCTATATGAAGAAGAGACTGAAGAGTGCAGAAGCCGGCTTAAGAAGTTACTCTGGCAATTCTGGTAGGGTTAATTATGGCAGGGACAAGGATGGTGACTACGAAAGTGAAACAAAGGGTTCAATCTGACAGATATTGCAGGACCATGTGAGGAGTGGAGAGAGGGGAATCAACAAGAAACATAATGCATATTATCCTAAATATGACAGCTGGCTTTCTAAATATCCAAAGAAAAATATAAGTCTATGATACTAACTCCTTTAAAATTTATTTAACTATGTAATTATCCTACTTAATTTAAAAGATAAAGATCCTAACTTTTGAAGACAAGGCAGTATGAATTGATAGCCTTTTGACACTAAGAGAAATACTGCTATATGATATTAATAAGGAAGAGCACAGCATTAAGCTAAATTTTCTATTATTGATTTATATTAGCATGGAGAACATGTATGATGTTAAATCATTGAAATGTATGCGAAACCTAGCAGACTTCATTGTTCTGATGTTTATCTTACTTAGTAAAAGTTATTTCCAAATGAAACTTTTATCTTTTGAAGGTGGGAAGAAATGCTTGATTTTTAACTAAGTTAATTTTAAGTTGACTCTTAAGATAACAGGAAAGCTTTAGGAGCCTAATTAAACCACGTATTTGCTCTAATTACTTTCGCTGGAGACTGCTAGGAAACAAAAGCAGCAAACAGACCTGTTCTGTGTGCAGCAGTCAGGCATTTGATGGTTGTTTTCTCTAGCAGAGGTTTTGAGTAGCACAGAAGTAAAGAAGCTGAGAAGCAAAGCCATCATTTGCAAACAGTGGCTGCAGCCACAAATCACAGGGCAGCCCTTATTCCTGCATAGTGTAGAAAGCATCTTTCATTGTACATGATTTATGTCCCAACACAGAGAAGCAATCGTCATCACTAACATCATTTTTTAATATGAAGGGTAGCACCACATTTTTATCAACATAATTGGACGTTAGCTCATGAAGCTTTTAGAATTAATACTTAGAAGATAATTTATACATGGGACAAGAATAATAGTTTTTTTATACTGGTTACTTTTCCTCTTAGGTTTTATTCTCTTGAATAATGTAGTCCATATTTAATACAACAGTTTAATTTTTAAACTAAATAAATCCACACTTGAATTACCCATTTCGATTTTAGTACAAGTTGAGTTTAGAATATTCATGATCATGTATGTAAGAAAAGAAGCAGATGAATTTTTGTTATCACTGACAAGTCAATTCAAACAACTGCTTTCTTAAAACAGGATTCACAGGAAATTCCTTTTAAAAGCACACATCATTAAAGGCATATTTCTTCATTAGTTGGAATCAGTTTTAAAGGTATTGTGGCTATTTATCCATTTACATTAGTTTATAGCCGTAAAATGCCAGTTACGATGCTTGTGTTTTTTATCCCTTTAGTTGAATTGGCAAACTAAAACAAGAACTATTTTCTAAGTCTTATTATTTATTATCTGTTGTTTTAAAAATCTGTATTTCAGATGCTTTGTGCAGATTCCAAACTTTACAGTTGTAATAACTGAATATGCAAGGCAACTTTAGCCTTCTGGGATAAACTGTCCTAAAATAAAAACAAAAAAAAATAATAAGAGACCGGAATCTATAACCAAAAGAGGGTAGAGCATTAAAGCCACCACTGGGTGAGTTCAAGCCAAATAAAAATTCTCTACATTTTGCCTAAACCATCTAGATATCTGTTTTACTTTGCCTATGAGAATCTGACCTAAACTAAATGACTATTCTATATCATTAAGTTGTCCAGGAAAAAGAAAATTTAAATATATGTCAGACAAGCTCTAGCATCTGGTAGAATTCAGTAATGATGGTCTGCTCTACAGAGCTTCAGTGTTGAGACAACTTTAGGACTGAGAAGGTTTGGTTGACCTATGGGAAGAAAATAATGTTCTAGTCAGACATTCTCCCTGTTTACAAGTACTCATGCTTGCCAGATTAGGAAAGATACAAAGTAAAATTCCTCTGTGAAGCATCTCACTATAGCGCTAATTCCACTTTGCTGCAGCCAAATAATATACCCTGGGTACAAAGTGATCAGCACTGTTCATCTTTCACTGTAATAGTTAGAAATTATTTTCACACTTCTTTTTTTAGCACATTGATTAATGCTAGATATTTCCCCTTAAAATAGAAAATGTCTCATAAAGTATTATTTCAGAGTGATAAATAAAATTTAACTAGTTTAGATGCTCTCTTATAATTTGTTGACAAAAGAAGAAACTTATTTCTCCTTTTAAAAGAGCATATAAGCTGAAATATGAGAGATCTTTTAAAAGAAGTTTAAAAGTGACCATGGTGACATTTGTATCAACAGCTCCCTTTCAAACTGTGCTACAAATCACATCGTGCCAAATTTACATATCTTTCAAAATAGAAGAGAATCAAGTTAAATGTGATTTTTAAAGTCAACAGACTGGGAAAAAAAAACTTGCAACAAATACCACAAAGTTTTAATGTATTTATTACATAAACAAGTTACACATAAGAAGAAAATACTAAGAATACAATAGACAACACAAAGGACACATTATAGGAAATAATATAATGTCAGTGAATATATATATAAATGTTTCATCTTACTAGTTTAAAAAAAAAAAAAGCACATTGAAAGAATAGTGGAGGCCAGGTGCAGTAGCTCAGGCCTGTAATGCCAGCACTTTGGGAGGCTGAGGCAGGTGGATCATAAGGTCAGGAGTTCGAGACTAGCCTGGCCAACATGGTGAAACCCTTCTCTACTAAAAATACAAAAAATAGCTGGGCATGGTGGCGGGCACTTGTAATCCCAGCTACTCGGGAGGCTGAGGCAGGAGAATTTATTGAACCCGGGAGGCCGAGGTTGCAGTGAGCTGAGATCACCACATTGCACTCCAGCCTCGGTGACAGGATGAGACTCCATCTCAAAAAAAAAAAAAAAAAAAAGAATAGTGGAATACCATTTCACCCATCTTATCTCTAATTTTTTTAAAAATAAGAATGTCCAATGCTGACAATCAGTCTGGTGACAGGGTAAACTAATATAATATTTTTGAAAAATAATGTATTAAATATTCATATCTTTTAGCCTACTAATTCCAGTGCTCAGTTTTTACCCAATGGGAATTTTAAAAGGCTGTAGGTAGAAGATATTCATTGACATGTTATTTATAATACTAAAGAAAATGAAAACAACCTAAATGCCCCAAAGCAGATGATTAATTACATTAATATACATTAATTGTGTTGGATAATATGTTGCATTTTAAATGATATTTAGGCTGATGCATAAAAATATGGGTAAATATTGTATAATGTTAAGTGAAAAGAACAGGATGCAAAATTATATAAATTGCAAGCCTACTGCTCTATGTAAAAACTCTATATGTACAGGAAAAACGACATGAGGATTTAAAAATCTCCAGTATTTTCCCATTTCATTTAATATTCATTTTGATATTTTCAATGTCATGTTATCACTCAAAGCACTTTCAAATATGTTGCCTTATTTGTCACATTTCTCTTTAAAAAAAAAAAAAGAAAAACTTGTGCTCGGAAAGACTTATAAAATATCCTAATGACTATCAAACAAAATCCCAAATGAGAGCATTTGTTATCATTTTGGTTGTAAGTGCGGG
>NW_026652282.1:90724980-90739388 GCF_009828535.3 Hylobates moloch | reverse complement strand
GGGGGTAGGAGTGGTGGTGGTGGTGGTGGTGTTGATGGTGGTCAAACAACCCATTGTAGGAAGTGACTTTGGTTAGCATTTTAATGTAAATTGTATGGTAGAATGTTGTCTGTGAAGTGTTAAGGACAAGCTGAATGATTCTGATCCTTTTTTTATTATAAAGCTGTAGAATAATTTTCACTCATTTCTGACCTCTATTTTCCTATCTAACATTAAAACAAAAACAATCACGTTAGGAAACAAAAACATAATGCTTTGACAGAGGAACAAATACCATCTTTATTAGAAGTTATGTATTTCAAAAAGTCATTTTAATTGATGGCAGGTGCTTAGAACAGTGCCTGGCATGTAGTAAGTACTATACATGAATTATTTTACAGCTATTGCCATTGTTATTGTTGCTACTGTTATTATTACATTTAGAAAAACAAACCTAAATTAAGATTCTCCATCTGAAAATCTCACTTTTCAGTTAGTCTTTACTTGCATTTGAAATACTTTACATTATTGTTCAGAGTTGGGATCTTTATAGATTACCATTTAAGTGAAGTGAGATTATAAATCTGTGAGACAGCTGTTCTCATGTAACACAAAATTAATATGTAATTCCATTTACCTACAGTCACATTGCATATAAGTAAGTACTGTAAAGGAATTTACTCAAGTCGATTAGAAAGAAACACCCAGAAGTATAACCTTAGACATGACTGTATTAATAAATGAAATAATTTTTAATCATTTATTAAAGATGAAGTCTTCACATTTTAAACACATAGGTTATAGGCATTAGCATTTAGGAGAAGAATGTTGTTTCTTATGTAGTTTAGTTTGACTGTTAACCTATGTATGACTATTTGCTTCTTTTTCTACCTTACCTGATGTAGAATTCATAGTTCAAAATGACTTGAGGTGAACATTTTCCTGGCTTTTTTATTCAAGAGATGGGAGGATATAAAAGGGCAGCTCTAGGAGGGCTGAGAATTGGTCAGCCAGATTAGTAATGTTATGATGGCACTTGGTATTAAAAAGAAAAAAAAAAAACTTTAGTAATTAATTTTTGAGTGTTAGACACTGTTATCACCATGAAGGAATCTTATGCTTCTTTTGAGTGTATTACTGCCAAACTTGTTGCTATCAGTTATAGGCACTAAGAGCACATTGTTTTTATCCTATTGAAGTTAATTATTATAATTTATTAGAATAAAATTTCCATATAGCAGAAATTTCCCAGCTACCATTGACGGATCACTTATTTTAGGTAATATTAAACACCTCAAAATTGGACAGTGTTTGGACTAATGAGGTATTTGATCTATAACAATTAAAGAGGACCTCACTTAATTAAAGTTAACTAAAGTTGTTTACAATCATTATTCATTTGCATTCATTCTAAGAGTGATGTTGTCAGGGTAGAAATTTCAACTACTAGCAAAATACCTACTTTAAACAAGGACCAGAGCTTTAATTAAGCACGCCAGAATGTCACACATGTATAAAAATTCAAACGAGATCTCTTACTTTCTTTTTCTCTCCCTAATCCCCTGTTTTGGGAACAAACTTAGGCTTCTCAGAGTGACAAAAAAAAAAAAATTCCTGTGGGAATAGATGTGGCTGACGAGTGTAGGGAGAACTAAGGAATAGTTTATGTGATTTAAAAGGGTCTATTGTTAAATTGTCAAATTGTTGATTGAGGAAATGCTTTCCAGTTGCAGATTGCCTTATAGTTTGCAAAGCACATTCACATTCATTATTTTACTGATGGACGGTAAGTACTGGAAATGAAGCCCATGTTGAGAATTTTCCCAGGATCAAAAAGGTAAGTGGCAGAGCTGAAAATCTAACTCCTACATCTGATTTCAAGTTCAGTGCTCCACCCAACACATGACACCTCCCTTTAATCAGGTGTTTAGTCTGTTATTTTCCCATTGGTGACAGATTATTACATGGTTAATGATTAGGAAAAAATTACACATTTGCTTTCACTTGATAGTAGCAAATTTTGTTGTAAGTAATTCATTCAGAGCATTATAACTGTGGACTATCTTCCAGGACCTGGGTAATTTTATTACATTGAACTGTTTGCCCTGGCTCTTAGAATAAAAGAATTTGACTTGTGCTGGAATTGAATGTTTTAAATCTGATATAGGGAGGAGTTGGTTAATCTTCACTGCCCAAACACAAATAGTGTGTGTATCTATTTAGATCCCACAGAAACATTGAAAGGAAAGAAAGTGAATTGAGGGTGCATTCAGTAAATTTCCATTAATGGTCATTTCTTTAACTGAAGTTAGGTTTCTTTGATTTTCCTAATAATTCATTGACATTTGGGAGTTATAGCAAAAAGTCTTTTCATTTAATTTCTTCCTTCATTATAAAATTTGGTATTCTAATCTAAACCAGCACAGTAGGCAAAACAGGATAAAGTAAGACAGGTGGAAGAATAAGCAGTGTAGCAATAGACGTTCTTCATTTGTTTAAAAAGTAAACTTGCTTTTGGCAGTCAGGCAAGTAGATTTTAGAAGCCTTGAAAATCAAACTCTCTCCTTGGGACATACAAATCCCTGTTTACAATTAAGTTCATTTTGATTTAGCACCTTTTTTAAGGCTTTAAGAGTATGTAAAAATAGCCCAGACGTTTTATTGGCAGTATTGGAAAATAGCTTTTGTAAAATGTTTAATTAAAACCTTCAGTATATTTTCTCTAAGAGATGCTGCCAGACTCTTAGATAGTGAGGATCATTTACTAGAAAACATTGCTTGGTCTTGAATGAGAAATGAGAAATTTAAGACACTGCTTTTTATAATAATGAAATAAATACATCACAATGCACTGAGTTTTTGCCACAATCATTGGATTGCTGATTTTAAAGCTATTGATAAAATTGCCAAGAAAAATGTGCTTGCCATATGAACTTAAAATATATTCTCCAGCAATTCTGCATTGATTATTGGTAATGTAGCTACAGGTCTCACATTTCCACCTTATTTTGGAAAAGTAGACTCCACTTGAGAAATAGGAATGTTTAAAGATTTTTCTAGTGTAAATTATATACTATTTTAGATTTGCATTTTTAGAGGGTAACTTTCAACTTCTGGCTGAATAATTAATTCCTTTTAGAATGGAAAACATGTACTTAAATACTCATTAAGTGAAATGAGAAAGTTACTGCTATTTTCTCTTAGCTTCTGATCCCTCTTTCTTATTGGTTAGGGTTGCATTGGTTGTGTCCTGTGAGTCTTACCCTCATGTGCCCTTTGCCAAACTTGTGCCCTTGAATTCAGGCAAACATGCCCTTTCCTGGTCTCTCTCTGGCTGAAAAGGTGAGGGCCACTGTGGGAGTCCTACAGGGCCCATAGAGGGCTTCGCCAGATGTTGATCACTCCCAGTACACAAGCTTCTTGCACTTAGCTTGCAGAGGCAACCTTCCTTGTAGGGATCTTTGTTGTACAGATCCAAGGCTGTGCTGCCTGTCGTACTGTCACTTGGCACAGAAGCAGCTGGGCCAGTGTTTAAAGCTATTTTCATGGTTGGATTGATCACAATATGTTTGATGCTAGCCACACCTTCTGCATTTACCGAATATCTAATTCCCTATAAATTGTAGTCACTTTAGCTAGTTTTGACAATTTATATTATTTTTCTCCTACGATTAATAATTTCCTACTTATAGACTTGAAACTTAGAAGGAATATCAGTGAAGTTTCTATCTCACAATTAATCTTGAAAATTGCTCCCATGTGTATCCATGGGGCCCTTGAGAGTCTGACCAGCAAATGTGATTTTTCACTCTTGCTTTTTAAAGTGTTATGCCTCCAGTCTTGAAAGCATACCAACCTTGTCCTCGCACTCAGAGTCCTGTGCCCCCACCCACCTCCATGATGAAGTCCTTATTGTTGCTGCAGCTTTTACCATCGTTTCCCTTCCGCTGTCACCCTGCCTCTGACTATTCCAACTGGTTGAGTTTGGGGGACACAATTCCTATTGCCACGGCTGGAAGACGTATATTCCCAGAGTCTCAAACTGAAACTTCACATACATCTTCCCTCAGAAATGATGTCTGGGTATAGTCAAAATAGTTCTCTGTTAGTTCAGGAGCTGCATAGGTTAAATATAGGCATATCTAGACACAGCTATGAACCTGTCCACCATTAATTTATGACATTGTTTCTATAAGATAATTTATTCTGAGTTTCAACTAAACAATGACCTTGGAATATGTCTGTTTTGTAAATTTGAAACTGCCTATATTAGAATTCTAGTAACTTGCATTCTTTAAGTTGGCAGTAACTAGGCAGCAGAGTGAAGTGGCCCATGTGTGTGTTGGGAGGTAGTGGAGAAGCTGACCTACCATGAAAATCCTGTAGCTGATCTCCATAGAGTTTGTATCCAGATACTCAAGACTGGAATGCACATGCATAAGTGGCCCAGGGCCTGCTAACAAAGGGCAGGTGTAAAACGATTGAGCTGACCTTTGAGGAGATGGGGGTTTACAAGTGTCATACATTTCCCTTACAGATTCTTTTGAGCATTCTGTCCCAAAACTATTGACATTGTGGGAACAAAGGTATTTTATCATCCGATCTATGAAGGAGATAATAGTCTGGTATAATTGGTGTTGTAAAGACTAGCAGCGATTATTACTAGTTTTTAGCCTTGAGCAATAGCATTTAATTTTATCAAGTCCTAGAGAGTCATCCTCCTCTACAATCACAGGGCACAGAAAAGTATGATGATCCGTTCTTGTTGAGAAAAAAAAAAAAACCTACATATACTCCAGAGACAATGCTACACTAAGTAATATAATTGCATTATTATACATTCATCTTTGGCATGTGTGCTCCAATTTATCTTCCTTTGCTTCCTTTTTTTTTTTTTTGGTGCTTTACTTGGTTGCCCTGCTTATGTGAGCTCCAGTTGATCGCAGGGGTGCAGGGATAGCATGTTGTCAAATGAACAGAGTAAGGAATTTGTAAAAACCCTTGAAAAACATTTTTGAGCTCTAGGAAAATTGGAGCTGAAAACATAACTAAGACAATAAGGTTGCAGAAAAGGAAAAGAGGATGAGAGAATAACAATATATTGTTATAGGTTCACCTTTCTCTGAGCAGAGGAAACACTGCTGTTTCGGACTTCAAAATGTAATAGAGGCATATTTACGATTCATATAAAGAGGTCTGAAATACCCTGGAGGAACTGCCTTCTTGGCTCACCCTACAAATTTCCAGGGATATTGAAGTCATCTGTGCGTTATTAGCGCATTAAAGATTAAGGTTCAGGTTTATATCATTATATAACTCGAAACAGAAAAAGTTTACTTCATCTGTTTTTGAGAAAAAAAAGTTCCCTGCCAGATTTTGGTAGGAGGAGTAGAGAAATATTTTGACTCATCAGAGTCCACCGAGGTTTTCTATCTTACAGAGAAAAATTACTTGAAGAGTATACTACCCATTAAAAGGGGTGAAATTAACTTGTCGTTTAAAAGACCTTTGATTAATTGGGAAAATAAGAATATACAATAAGGTAAGTATTTATAACCTGTCAGTATCAACTGGGAATAATACATCCAAAACAGACCACATTGTTAAAAGCATCACCATTTACCTTTCTGATGGTGAAATCACGTAAAAATGAACGTGAGACAAATCTAAGGTATGACTTTTAGCCCTGTAATATTCATTTTGCAGACTGTTCACAACGAAGTTTTAATCTCGAATTGCTTTCCTTTGCCACCCAGCAAGCTTCTGAGTTGCTTCCTTATGCTGTTCTTTGGAATGTGAACCGGGAATGTAAACTCATTTTAATATTGGCCTAAGTAAAATAGGATTATAAAGGCAAATCTGTGGCTCAAGTTCCCATAATGCATTTCAAAAGCAAGTTAAATTATTTTGGGATTATCCTGTTTGGGATAGCATTATTCCTTTCTACTAGCATAGTTAATCAAGAATTGACAAATGTATTTTGTGAAGTAAACATGAAATTACACAATTATTTGTCACTTTTTATTGTTACCAAGCATTCACTTAATGCTGTTGTAGGTGTTATAGGAAAGCAATGGCAATATGAATCAAATTTTAGTAGAGGCTCTGTCATTTAAAAAAAGGAAAGAGAAAGAAAAACAACTCCAATAAAAGCAAATGTTCCTAATCTTAGTATAATGCCATTAGGGTAGTTATATGGAGCTTAATTTGCAGGTTTCTGGGAAAATATAGATGAAATCCAGGGTATCATATAAGACAGCAAGAAGTCCCTTTTAAAGCACATGCAATGTGCTATATGTGTACATATGAAGATATTTTTGGTATGAAAACAAAATAGTAAACTAAACTAGGTGAAATACCTTTCTAACCTTAAATATCTATTTTAAAATGTAGCTGATACCTGATAACACTATAATACTGGTACTGGTCTAGCCTAATTTTGCAGCAAATAACAGTTACTAATATGCAGTCTCACAGTTAACTGTGGTTATCACAGACTCCTTTCTTCCTGTGTACAACTAGATACGTAAAATGTAAAATTTCCTAAACCCACAGCTGACAGGAAAGCTTAGTATCTTTACTAATCTATGGCATTTTTTTGGAACAGGGTCTCACTCTGTCACCCAGGCTAGAGTGTAGTGGCGCGACAGGGTTTCACCATGTTGCCCAGGCTGTTCTTGAAATCCTGGCCTCAAGGGATCCACCTGCCTTGGCCTCCCAAAGTGCTGGGATTATAGGCATGAGCCACCATGGCTGGCATTTTTTTTAACCTTCTAATCTACAAGAACAAACCTATACATTGAATCTTAATGAAGAGACACAAGTAGTAAGAGGGAAATGTACTCTTCCCACTCAGTGCTTCATCCAGCTGCAAATTTGTTACATTTTTAAAATCCTTGAGCCCAGGAGTCTGCGTGGGGCTGCAGTGAGCCATAATCATGCCACTGCTCTTCACCCTGGGCAGCATAGTGAGACCTCACCTCTTTAAAAAAAATTGTAAAACCTTTGATGAGAAAATGAATACTTAAAGTGTATATTTCCAGTTTAATAGACAATCTTGTACTTGAAGCCCACTCTGGGGGATGTTTTCCATGGTTTCTTTTAGGATGTCTCAAATAAAATAGAATACTTGGTACTTTGTGGTGACCTGATCTTAAGGTAACACTGGCATCCCATAATCAATTTGCTGATCATTTATTCCTATCCCTTCTCTGGTCCAGCACCTTCTTCTATGTATCTGATCACCCCCTGCCACACTCCCCATTATGCACCCACTCAAAAGCAGAAAGCCAAGAGAATAATGCTGGAACTTTTTTCTTTTATTAAACAGATGGGAATTTCAAGTCTCCTTTGCAGGTATGACTTTGTTCTATTAGAAGAAATTCAATGATTGAGTCTAGAGACCATCACCAAGGCTGTACTTAAATCCTATGACTTGTGCCACATAACCTGGTGAAGGCATAGTCAAACATGTAGAAGAAGAAGAAAAAAATCTGTTCCTCTGCACAATGCCTGGCTCACTTGTGGGCTCCACTGGAAGAAAGTAGAACAGTGCACGCGCGTGCAAAGATGCTGTCCACCAGAAATGTCAGAGTGACAGCCTGGGGGCAAGAGGAATAACTGCCCTTGTGTCTTTGCCCAGCTGATATTCCTCACAGGCAGCCGGCAGAGTTGATTAACCATGTCCATGCCCAGGCAGTCTCCCCTATATATCTCTCAAAAACTTCTAGTTAGATTTTGTTTTGTGTTGTTTTGTTTTAAAACAGGGTGGGGGTGACAGCTCTCCACATTAATTCTGCAAGTAACTTTTGTTTTATTATCTTTTTCCTAGAGTGATTATATTGCCACAAAAACCCATTTTAGAAGAAAAGTGATGCTTATGGAATTTTATCTTCGTCTACTCCAGATCTGCCTAAAGGAAAGAAAACTCAGAGGCTTCTGAGTAGAAAGCAACCCAAATTTCTACAAGCCTACAAGTGGACTCTGGCAATTGAATGATCCTATTCATGCAGATCTTTCATACTGCCGCTTATGGATCCAGTGATTTCTAATTAACAATATTTACACTGTGCTTTGTTTTTGTTTTCTGGTTTTCCTCCCCAGTCTGTCCCTTTGAAAGGAAACAGATACTATACAAGTGAGCATCTCATAACTCTTTCCCTCTTTAAAAAAAAGTGACTTAGAATATGTATAAATTTGGTCAATGCCAATTTTAATAATGTAAAATATTTAGATTCAATTTTGAAGTTGAAAAACCTTTAAACCAGGGCACATAAAGAAAAAACAACTGTCATAATGGGATGGTAGGTATGATCTGGAATCTTTTCTCCGAGTATTACACACACAAAACATTTCTTGATCAATGAATTAAATGTCAACTGAACTGATATCTTGATGGGGCATTACCAGTATTTTAAAGGCAGGACTAAAGGGCAGATTATTTCAAGTTTTGCTCATTAGCAAAACTGCAACATTCTGCTCATGTTATATGTCAATGAGACTAATATCTTGATTGAGCATTTCCAACATTGTAAAGGCAGAACTGAGAAACAGCTGTCTATTTGTTCACATACAACACTGTGATGTTCTGCCTGAAAATCGATTATTTCCAAACCTATTATTTTTCATTTATTGTGAAACCTACGTTTACCTCCTAAAAGAAGCAAGGCTCTTCAAAAGTCTCTTCCCAAGGCCCCTCCCTGCTTCTCTGGGCCTCTCCCCACTTTCAACCTCTATTCTACTTATTCTTTCTCCATTTTCCCCAATGCACACTCTCCCTCCTATGCCCATGGCTACTATAAAGAGATCAGTTTCCCATATTCAAGAAATTAGTGTTTACTCATCAATCAGTATTCTGACAAAAACTTAAGCCAAAAGGAACCTCTTATAAGGCCTTGTTTCCTTCTGGATATTGAGCCAATATAAGATGTACCAAATTAAAAAAAAAAGTCAGAGCAAGCTCCCCCTCGTTCTATTTTTGCTTGCCTCTGATGTAAACTGAATTAAGATTTTAGGAACCTGGACCTTTGAAAACATGACACTAGCAAGGTGGTGACCACAGAGAATAGGTACAAAGGTCTTGAAGCTTGCTTAGAGCTTTGTTCCGTGGTGGCACACAAATCTTGGCTTGCTGTACCATCATTGGCAAACCTCATCATATCACAGTTGGGTGTGTTTGAGTGTCTGTATGTGTGTGAGCACTAGTGTGTGTGTGTACATATTCGTGTGTATGCACACCTTTGTGTACCTGTGTACATGTGATTGTAGATGTACCTGTTGTGTGTAAACTGTGTTAAAATGAAATTTGCTTCGCATTTAATGTGCAACTTTGAAGTAGTGTAATATTTATCTAAAGGTTTTCACTACTTGGTTTTGATGTCTTTGAACGTGTACTTCTATCTTCAAGCAAGCTTATAGTACATGTTGCTAAACTAACTTTTCCAAAGAACCGAGTTGACTTCTATTTTTCCTTGCCTACCAACCAAAGGGATGGTGGGCTCTTTTTTCCCCTTGTAAATTGTGCTGAGGAGAGGATGTGGCTATGAGATCAGTCATTGTTCCAGTTACTGGTCACTGCTAGGGCATCAACTTCATCAGTTCCTTCAGACTCTTCTCTTTTTCCAACCTAATCAAATAACGCAGTGTGGCTTTTGTTCATTGTAACAACGCGCTCTTTAGGCAGCCTTTTTTCAAGCCTTCTGTCACCATTTTATTTTCAAGTAAGTTAAGTAATAATTGTTCAGAATTGTGGGAAAAAAGATTACTTGGGGGAAAATGCTATATCACTTTATTTGCATATTAGGTTCAGAAGCTGCCGGCAGACAGGGTACAGAGGGTACAGCACAGATGTAACAGTTGCTGAATAAATGAATGAGAAACCTCATACACAGTAGTACGTATTATACAAATAGTAACAGGTACACATAGTCACAGGTACTGCATAACAAATGCAATCTTGTTCTCATTATTTATTAGTTTACAGACAATTAATTTATTCAGTATTGTGCTGGAAGAATCTTTATGGAATATGTTTACCAACATATCACTTACCTTCCAGCTATCAGTTCATGCTGCTGTTAAGAAAAAACAATGATGGAATTTTTTTGTGTGTGTGACCTCTACATTTAATTTGGTATCAGGCATAGTCACTTGGTCGTTAAAAACTGAAACTTTACAGTTCCACCAGCTAATTACATCTGCTATTTCTGCTTCACAGACATGCTTTGAGTTGCTTTGGCTTTGTCTTCCTTTGTAAATACTCTTGTACTTTCTTTTCTTTGTAAACATCTCGTTTGCAGTTTTGGGAGACGACTTTGCAACTCTGTATAGTGTTTATATATATATGTATATCTATATATATCTGACTTGCCTTTCCATAGAGCTACTCACAATAAATGTGTTCATGTAAATTATTCCTGTGGAGATTCGTGTTTTAATACTATTGTCTCTACTTTATTATAAATATATTTTCTTGCTTTGTAGTAGGATTGACTGCATTTTTCAGAATGAAACAAATGGGGTATTTTAGGGTTTGGACTAAAGGTACTTTGCCTAGAAACATGAGGCTTTTCAATAGAGTCAATACAGTCGACTCTTGATTTTTCAAATGTGGAGGTGATACTAGTGTAGAATAATTTATAAAATGACTTCCCAAATTTTCATGCAGACCTTGGATAATGAGTGAATCCTATATTGAAGCAACTACTCAAGGAGGTTGAGGTGATCATTTACTTTTTTTTTTCTGTCTCCTTCCCTTGACACTTAGTCTTGCCCTTTAAATGACTCCTTTGTTTTTTTTTTTTTTTTGTCTGAGATGGCGTTTCACTCTTGTTGCCCAGGCTGGAGTGCAATGGCGCGATCTCGGCTCACCACAACCTCCACCTCCCAGGTTCAAGAGATTCTCCTGCCTCAGCCTCCCAAGTAGCTGAGATTACAGGCATGAGCCACCACGTCCAGCTAATTTTGTGTTTTTAGTAAAGACGGGGTTTCTCCATGTTGGCCAGGCTGGTCTCAAACTCCTGTCCTCAGGTGATCCACCTGCCTCAGCCTCCCAAAGTGCTGGGATTACAGGCATGAGCCACCGTGCCCGGCCTAAATGACTCCCTTTTCATTTTCTTATTTTTAACCACTAGGAAGGCAACTGTGAGTACATGGAAAATATACTCATCACAGACAAGAAACTGTGCTTGCACTGATGGAATATAGAAGGATAGATGGGTTGAATATCAATAATTTATTAGCAAATTATAATGCCTGCCTTATTGGAAACCAAAAGTTTAAAAGAACTCTAGAAAAATAATTGGCCCCTACTCCTGATTCTTTCTTTACCAAATCACCCTTGCCACACAGAAGGGCAGTAAGAGTAAGACTTAGAGACCAGTGCCTGTCCAAAGAAGCCATCTGTGGGATCACATGGGCCACAGAATAGGAAAGCAAGTCACAAATGGTGTGCAAAAATCTACAAGGTACATGGATTGTCTATATACAGACAATTAAGTTGATTGTACAGCTTGACTTCACTTTATGCACCTGGGGGGATTTTGTAAAACAATATCTACATCACAATAGGAAGGTGTAATTAGACTGCCTTTATATTAGAAACTGTTAGAAACTGTCTGCAGCAGAGATCATTTTAGGATCAGTGTATATTTACATACCTATATATACATAGGTATATATACATAAACTTTAATCCTCACTTCAAGGGGGCAATCTATATTTGCCAGGGCATAGTCCAAATATACTTTATTCATCCAAACAGCCCCTCAAAAACAAATAGGCACACCTGTGCTTCTCAGTCCATCTGATTTTGTCTATCCCTTTGGGGGTTTACATCTTAATGGGACTTGAATTCCTGAAACAGTAACCATAGTCTGTTGCTGCTTAGACAAATCATCAGGACTCACTGGCAGGAAGGATTACATTCAAGAGTGCATAAGCAGAACTTCAGCTTCCCCACTCTCCTAGACTCATACATGCTAACCAAATGTTTTCTGTAGAATGTGAAGGGGTACTGTTTCTTTAAACATAAAACCTGTTCAGAAGACTTGTCAGGTAAAAGATGCATAAGTGCACAGTAGCTAAACACCTCCCATGACTACTTGGAATAATATTACCAGGTGCTAATTGAGCCCAAAGAGCATCTTGGAAATGCACCAAAATGCTTTTTCATAATGTTTTGAAAACTTACATCAGCATAGTGTGGGAAAAAAAGGAAAAATAAAATAAATGTTTTGAAAACAAAGCAGACAAAAGGCACAACCTGGAAAATGTGAGCATGAGAATTTGTATGGGTAAGTCAGATCATGGTCCTTAATTTATAAAATGTGTAAAAGACAAATTATGTAAAATTAATGCACAGAATGAGATGGAACTGTATTCTGCTTTAGAAAACCCAATTCATTTCCACCCCCACCAAGATATGCATGTTAATGGATGCTGGTTTTCAGGCAGCTACCTTAAGTCCCAGTTTGCTGCTTAAATGTACTTCAGAGATAAGAAATGCAACTGAGCTGTACAAAATGAGACAACTTCCCTCCTGTCTCTTGTGCATGATAAATGCTAAAGCAATTAGGAACCACTGTTGCATGCTACATTGGAATTTGTCAGCAACATCAGCGCCATGCTATGTAAATGGAGAAAGCTTATTTAGAATAAAGTCCTGAGAATTTAGAAGGAGACCATTGATTTTACTTAATATTAAGTGTTTGGGTCCATAGAACTGAACTAGAAGCAATACCCTCCTTCACTTTTCAATCTCAGAATATCCATTAGAGGATCTTCTATTTCACTGGCAATAATCTGAATTAGCATTTCAATAACAAAAGGAGCAAGGAAATATTGAATTGGAAAACAGATTCTTAAATATCTACAGAAAAAAAAATGTGACGTTTGCAATTCGTTCTGTATTTCCACACTTGTAATCCCCAAGAAGGTTTTCAACATTTTTGGATTTTCTGCCTTATTTTCAGGGAATTAAAAGTATGTAGGCTGTTTAAAATATATCCATGCTCAGACTTTTGTTATAGTTGTTTTAACTTTCTCACAAGCAGCTAGGGACTATCTTTCTAACCTTGTTTTTCATTCTGTTTTCCCCCTCTTTATACTAAGGTTATGTTCATTCCAGGAACACAGGAGATATTGGTGGTGGTGCTTAGTGCTTAGAATTATAGCTAAATATATTACTTTAATTACAGTAGATAAAACTCATGTGTGATATAGATACTTGAAAAAAACTTTTTTGAAAGACTACCATGTCTTTTTGTGGATGTGTGACAATGACACTTGGTCAACATTTAGTCTTGAAACGGTCTAGTTTGACTCCATAACACTTTAGAAAATGATAGTTGACTCTGTATAGAGTGGATATTCTGGAATTTGGTTTAGAATTGCAAGGAATCTTAGATATAGTATAGACCAGTCCCTATTAGTCTTCAACTACGTCTCTGTTCATTTACTTCTCTCCCTTGGAGAAGTTATTTTAATCATCTTTCCTAGCTATTAAAGTCCTAATAAAAGGTCTTGCAGGGGAATGGGATGGAAAGATTGGAAAGATTTCTTCTTAAACTACAGTTTTCTGACTCATAGTAGTCATGGAAAATGAAAGTTTGCCATATAGGATTTAAAAGGAATATTGTCTCCTCTCCCTCCCTGTTATGATTCTCCTTACTTTCAACAAGAAATGACTTAATTTCACATGTGTTCACAGGACTTCTTTCTGTGAATTCCAAGACTTTAAAACCATTTTCCACTTTCCTCACTTATGATAGGAAAAGTAAAACCCTATTCTGCTAGAATTAAAGAAAAACACATGTTAACTGAAATTCCAATTGAGAGAAAACTGAGACACAACTGAGACAAAAGATTAGGCCATCTTAATACAAATATTCATATTGCAAGAGACACATCAGATGACCCTACACTGAACGCCTACGTGCCACATAGTAAACAAAATCTTCTCGAATAATTTTGACCTGTTGTTGTAGTGAATATATACCCTGCCCTGGCACCAAGGCATTGGAAGTAATGAGGACTAAAAAACTTTAGGAACACTTCAGCTTCTGGCCAAGATAGATCAGTTTTACCATCCCACCTGAACAATCCCCCAAAACACCCAAAATATGAAAGAAGGGTTTTTTTTTGTTTTTGTTTTTGTTTTAATGACACTTGAATCAGGCAATAAAAGACAGGGATCCCTAAGAGATGACAAACTTGGTGAACCCTACAATTGCCTGGGCTTACTGATTTGAGAGCGATTTTAGGCCATGGGGTAGAGTGGGGGAACCCAAGTAGACTTCCTAAATTGAAGAGGTGGAGCTCAGGGTCCAAGGAGATGAAGGTGGCTATAATTCATGGGATAAGGAATAAGAGAGGAGAGAGATTCACACACACACACACACACACACACACACACACACACACACACACAC
>NW_026652282.1:90660122-90724970 GCF_009828535.3 Hylobates moloch | reverse complement strand
ACACACACACACACACACACACACACACACACACACACACACACACAGAAAGAGAGAGAGAGAACTCCAGAGATCTGCAGAGGGAGGGTCCTCCTTGAGTATTCATCAGAATACTGATCATCTCACTCATACAATGAAATGATCTGAGGCCAAAGAAAGAACAACCTGAAAAACACTACACTCAACAACTAGGAATACAAGGGAACTGTCTCAAACTGAGAAAAGGTATCTATGAAAATCTACTGCTAACATCATACTTAATGGTGAAAGACTAAAACCTTCCTCCTTAGACTGGGGTCAAGAAAAAGATGTTTATTCTCATTGCTTCTATTTAATATTGTACTGAAGTTTCTAGCCTAATCAATTAGACAAGGAAGAAAAAATAAAAAGCATAAAGACTGGAAAGAAAGAAGGAAAGCTATGTCAATTTGCAGAAGACATGACCTTATATATAGAACATCCTGAGAAATCCTCTAAAAAACTATTATAGCTAACAAATGCATTAGGCAAAGTTGCAGGATACAAGATCAATATACAACCAAAAACAAAAATTGTATTTCTATACACTAGCGATGAAAAATTTGAAAAGGAAATTAATAGAGAAATTCCATTTATAGTAACACAAAAGAATAAAATACTTAGGAATAAAAGTGTAAGACTTGTACACCAATAACTACAAAACATTATTGAAAGAAATTAAGGAAGATCTATATAAATAGAAAAAGAGTGTGTGTTCATGGGTCAGAAGACTTAATACTGTTAAAATACGATACTCCCCAAAGTGATGTACCAATTCAATGTAATCTATTAATATCCCAGTTGTCTTCTTCTTCTTTTATTTTTCGGCAGTAATTGACAAGCTGAGACTAAATGCGTATGGAATTGCAAGGGAGCCTGAATAGCCAAAACAATCTTGAAAAAGAACAATGTTGAAAGACTGGCACTTGACTATTTCAAAACTTACTGCAATATTACTGTAATCAAGACTGTGAGGCCAGGCACAGTGGCTCATGCCTGTAATCCCAGCCTTCTGGGAGGCAGGGGCAGGAGAATTGCTTGAGCCCAGGAGTTTGAGACCAGCCTGGGGAACAAAGTGAGATACCACCTCTACAAAAACTTAGCCAGGCATGGTGGCACCACCCATGGTCCTAGCTACACAGGAAGCTGAGTAAGGAGGATCACTTGGACCCAGTAGGTAGAGGCTACAGTGAGCCATGTTCATGTCACTGCATTGCAAACTGGGTGACAGAGTTAGACCCTATCTTAAAAAAAAAAAAATAGACCGCGTAGTACTGGCATAAACACAGACATATAGATCAATGGCATAGAGAATCCAGAAATAAAGCCATACTTCTGTGGTGGATCCGTTTTTGACAAGTGTATCAAGACAATTTAACAGAGGAAAGAAAAAGTCTTTTCAACAAATGGTGCTGGGACAACTGGGTAGCTGCATGCAAAATAATAAATTTGAACTCTTACTTCACACTATGTTTAAAAATTAACTCAATATAGATTAAAGACTTAAATGTATGAGCCAAAACATAGGAGTTAAATATTGTGCACTTGGATTAGGCAATGATTTCTTACATGTGACACCAAAAGCAAAAGTAACAAAAAGAAAATATTTTTGATATTTCATCAAAATTAAAATATCCTGTGCTTTAAAAGACACCATCAAGAAAGTAAAAAGATAACCCTCAGAATGAGAGAAAATATTCAGAAATCATATATCTGATAAAGGATAGGTATCCATAATATATAAAGTACTTTTACAACTCACCAGTGAAAAGACAAATAACCCAATTGAAAATGGGCAAAGCATTTAAATTGACATTTCTTTAAAGAAGATACACAAATGGCCAACAAGCACATAAGACTCTCAGAATCATTAGTCATTAGGGAAATGCAAATCAAAACCACAATGAGACCTGTGCAGTGGTCCCATGCCTGTAATCCCAGTACTTTAGGAGGCCAAAGCAGGAGGATAGCTTGAGCCCGGGAATTTGAGACCAGCCTAGGCAACAAATCAACACCCCATATCTACAAAAAAATAAATAGAAATAAATTAGCCAGACATGATGGCATGTGCCTTTAGCCCCAGCTACTCAGGAGGCTGAGACAGGAGGATTCCCTGAGCCCAAGTTTTGAGGCTGCAGTGAGGTATCATTCTGCCACTGCCCTCCAGCCTGAGTGACAGAGCCTTGTCTAAATAAAAACAACAACCTGGGTGACAGAGCCTTGTCTAAATAAAAACACCACCACCACCACCAAAAACCACCACGATGAGATACCACTTTACACTCGCTGGGATGGCAATAATTAAAAATGGAAAAATAACACATTTTTGTAAAGATGTGGAAAAATTGGACTTTTGCGCATAGCTGGTGGGAATGTGAAATGGTGTTGGTCCAGTAGAAAACAGTTTGGCTTAACTTCCTCAAGAAGTTAAACAGAATTACTATATGACTCAGCAAATTCACTCCTAGGCATACCTGAAAGACTTGAAAACAGGTATTCAAACAAATATTTGTCCATGAATGTTCATAGCAGTGCTATTCAAAATCACCAAAAGGTGGAAACAACATATTTGTCAATGGATGAATGGACAAACAAATGTGGTATAACCATACGATGTATTATTATGCAACATAAAAAAGAATAAAGTACTCATACATGCTATAACATGGATGAACCTTGAAAACATTATGCTAAATGAAAAAAAAAAAACAGACCCAGAAAAGTCACATATTGTAAGATTCCATTTATATAAAACATTCAGAATAGGTAAATCTATAGAGACAGAAAGATTAGTGGCTGCCAGTGGCTATGGGGACCGGAGAGTGACTCCTTAATGGATATGGGGTTTTCTTTTGGAGTGATGATACTGTTTTGTAGCTAGATAAAGGAGGTGGTTGCACCACACTGCACACTGGATGTACTAAATGGCACTCGAATTGTTTGCTTTAAAATGGTTAGTTTTAAGTTACTTGAATTTCACTTGAATTTAAAAAATAAAGGAATGAAGTACCAGCACATGCAACGACATGGATGATCCTTGTTAAAGAAGCCAGACACAAAAGGTCATATATGTTGTATGATTCCATTTATACGAAATGTCCAGAATAGGCAAATCTATAGAGACAGAAAACAGACTGGTGGTTTTGTAGGGCCGGGAGGAGGAAGGGATGAGGAAAATGGGGTGTGGTTGCATGGGATTATTTTCAGGGTGATGAAAATGTTCTGGAATTAGATAGGATTGATGGTTGAAAAATTTTGTGAATGTACTAGAAACCATTACATTGTACCCTTTAAGAGAGTGAATTTTATTGTATATGAATTATGTCTAATATAAAAGAGAATATACTGTTGAAACAAAAATAATAACAATGTAGTGTGGTATTTATAACATAATAAACATAGTGTATGAAAATAGTGGTGCAAAGATCAAGAAGGGAGAATTGAAAGTATACTATTGTAACATTCTTATAGCATACATGAAGTGGTATTATATGACTTGAATATAGACTGTGATAAGTTAAAAATGTGTGCCATAAACCCTAAAGCAGCCACTAAATTAACCAAACAAAATGTTATAGTTAATATCCACAAAGGAGATAAAAGGGAATCAGAAAAAATATTCAATTAATCCAAAACAAAGCATAAAAAGTGAACACATTGCGAATGAGGCAAATAGAAAACAAGATAACAGAGTTGAACTTAACCATATCAATAAGCACATTAAATGAAGTCCATTAAAAAGTAAAAATTGTCACATTGTATTAAAAAGTAGGATCCAACTATGTGCCCCTCAAGAAATGCACTTAAAATAAAAAGACAGAACTAGGTTAAAAGTAAAATAATGAAAAAATATGTTAACTCTAACACAAGGAAAACTGGATGGCTATATTGCTATCAATGTAGTTTTCAGAGCAAATAATATTAACATTTTCTTTACTATATTACCATTATCATAATAATAAAGAGATCATTTTATCAAGGGGATATAACAATCATAAATATTTATGCACCTAAAAGCAAATTTTCAAAAGAGATGAAGGAAAAACAGATAAAGCTGCAAGAAGAAAAGCACCAGCACACTTTCATGCACCCATAGGTGCTTCTGCCTGCTCAGAGAATAAAAGAAAATGCTGCTTTCTGAGTAGAAGGAAGTGTTTGTAAAAATGACTTCAGGTTTTCATCACTTTACACTCCATGGGGAGTAGTTTTCTGTGCTGTTGCTGGCCTTAAGGTGGGCAACAACTGCCACATCTGAAAGTATGTAGTCAACTTAATAACATACTTAAACCCAGTAACCTCAAAGCCAGGCTTATTTCTGATTACAATAAGCTATGCAGAGCCCTATTTTAGCCCACATGTTCTCTAACTTGTCTTTAACCTTTCCTGCCTCTCTAATCTGATAAATAGCCACATACTGCTTGGCCCAGCTGGCTTTATGTTTGCTCATATGATTCCTAGTGTAAATTTCCGCTAAAGGGAGTCAAATAAGGGAAACTTCTGCATATAAAATATGACCAATGGAGGTTACAGTTAGCAAACTCAAATTGCTTCTATGTGTTTATGTATATTAAGTGTAAACAAAATATAACGAACTTTACTGTTG
The DNA here is from genome assembly GCF_009828535.3 of Hylobates moloch. Classification (NCBI taxonomy): domain Eukaryota; kingdom Metazoa; phylum Chordata; class Mammalia; order Primates; family Hylobatidae; genus Hylobates; species Hylobates moloch. The sequence goes on along the minus strand of NW_026652282.1, from coordinate 90,720,349 downwards.
GAGCTAAAGAAATTTTCCCCTCCGTGGAGTCCTTTCTGCATTGTCTATAATAGATAATAAAATTAGCAGGATGGTCTCAGATTTACAAAACTGGCCCTTCCTTAGACACTAATAGCATTGACGAGGCTGCAGGCCAGGGCATTTAAATTCCAGGAGTTCATCTGGATTCAAAAGCCCTGAGGAAGTTCACATGAGGGCACCAGGCCACACCCATAAAGTTCTCTTTAGCTATAGAGGCTTAGACCAGAAAGACTATCCTGAGGTACAATGGATTAACTATAAGCCCCCTGTGTCTAAAGGTTAATTCCAAGGGGTTTCAGGTGCTGCAAAGGTGCTAGGAAAGCATTCATCCTTACCTGGGAACCAAGACTTCCAAAACATACAGCCTATCACTTCTCATGAGGCAGAGACCCCTATATATATTGCTATGAATGTCTACCACACAGGATTATAAGGTTTTAGATATAGGCATCTTCATGGCTCAAAAGTGATGATTAGATTTGGAGTGAAAAGAACTTAGTAACTTGTCCTGTGACTTTTGGGGTCAGTTAACCATTCCAAGGCTCAGCTTCCACATCTGTATATTGGAGACTAATCTTTGCACTGCTTGAGTACATCAGAGTTGTTGAGACTCAGATGAAATGTGTAAAGGATATTTTAATAAGAACTGCATACATATAAGGTGTCAGTCTTATTACTATTGAGGTGTTAGAGGTAGCCTTCCTTGTAGCCCAAGCAAAGGTCAAATTATTGTGTCAGAGAGACACAAAGATCTGACATCGGGGGTTACCACTGTAGCTTATGATAGACTGGCAACAGCAAGCACTTTGCTGGCCCTATGAAAATCAACCAGAAAACTATTTTGCTTGAAGAGAAAGTATGTTGGCTTCTTGGTAGGTTCGGTGTGGGACTGGTTGAAATTACCAAGTACAGTATTCTCAGGCTGTCTTTGGCTTTAGAACATGACCTGTCTTCCATAATCCCTAGTATAAGCATTCACTCTGGTACCCTTGAACAGAAGGGAAGCAGATCTGAAGAACTTCTGCAGGCTTACTTTTACAGATGCCCTTGAGGCTAGAAAACCACTAATAAATTACTCATTTCTCAGCTAGTAACCCTTTAGGGCTTTTCACTGACTGCAAGCAGGTATATCTGGCTTAGCAGATTCCTCTGGTTGAAGTAATACTACCAGGAGTTTCTTTTTGGAGCTTTCAGAGATGAGTTACTGGTACTTGTAATCTAGTCTGCTAATGAGTTAATAAATTAATTATTTGAAGTTAAGATGGAGGAAGACAGATGACTACCTGGGGGAAATAAAAGTGCATTCTTTAGAGATCCAGTGGGACACTATTTGGAAAAAGATAAATAATTTAGGATCATAAGGAACATATTTTGCCTCATTTCACCGTAAGTACCCTGGAACACAGCTTCCAATAACTCTTGATAAACTAGGTATTAGATTAAGTGGTATTAAGTCATATTTCTGCTGGCCCATCCCTTAGTTCAAAGTCAAAGATGCATGCTTAATCATGCATGTCAGTTTTATCAATTCACCCTCATTTTGTCACATATGGAAATAAAGCACTTTCTCTAGATTTTGGAAACTAGAAGTGTTGAGTATTCGTTGGAGTATCAACAGCAAAAATACAACACACTTAGGATAATCTGAGGAGAGTTTAATTAGAAATATGTAGATGGTGTGGAGGGGGAATCACAAATGGTTGTTCAGGAATCGAGGTCTAGCAGCACAGCAACAGCAGACTTGTCACCATACCCATCACACCTAGACCTGAAAACATGAGAAGGGGTTAGTGGAACCAGAAAGGAAGATAATTAGGACTAGTAAGTCATCTTGAGAGGAGTAGGGACATTCAATTGAGAGTCACAAGCCAACCTGAGGTGACCTCATAGAGAAAGAGCCATGAAAATAAATACCCTAACCCAACTCTTGTCCCTTCATCTGGTATTCTGCTGGGACTTCCAACTGGTTGAACCCAATCAGAAGCCAGAGGGCTCAGGAACCCTCTGGGGCAGAAAGCAGGATGAAATGTGATGGTGGAGGGCGAAACAGAAGATATTTGGCATAAATTGGTATGATGTAAGCAATTTGTTATCCTGTAGGGTCAGGTGTTGGGTATGCAGTCCACTAATAGAGAAACAGACGATTAAGATTACATAAATGTGATTTTAGCCCATGTTTTGGGGAACAGGTTGGTGAGCCAGCTTCCTCCAGACAGCTACTCTTGCAAAAATCCCCATTATCTGGCCTAGAGTTAGTAAGATTTGGTAGTCAAAGACAGACTAGCATACCTCTTCTCCAGTGTACATACAGTAAGTCCTCAGTTAACGTCCATAGGTTCTTGGAAACTTCGACTTTAAAGCTAAATGACATATAACAAATCCATTTTTTCTTCATCAACATTATAACTGAATAATATTGGACATCGTTTCCTTTAAAGTCACAGCTTCTAAAAATATATTGACCATGTGAAGTGAGGATTTACTATATTATGGTCACTGCTTATTCTCCTGTTTGAGTTCATTTTAGATTGCTATCCGTCATGGTGTCCTTAGCTAACAAGCATCCAATCAATATTTGTTGATACAGAACTCAGGAGACAGGCCTCTCTGGATTCAATTCCAACTTAGGAGTATTTCCACCAAACAAATTTTCCAAGCTCCCTGAATATACTCTAAAACCACTGCTCTAAAATGGAAATGACATATGGTTTTAAAATATTATTCAATTTATTTTGGAGCTGCTTAGGGATGAAGGTGTTTGTATAGTCCAGCCTGAGAACGGAGTTTCTCTGCCAAGGAAACCAATTGAAGTTCCGGCTAAACAAAAGTGATTGCTCCTTGCTTCTGTGTTGAGAGGCATGGGAAGTGCTACCAGAACCAACTGTTAATCAGGCTGTTAAGAAGAGAATCTGACCAACATGAAGAAACCCCGTCTCTACTAAAAATACAAAATTAGCCAGGTGTGGTGGCACATGCCTGTAATCGCAGCTACTCAGGAGACTGAGGCAGGACAATCGCTGAACCCAGAAGGCGGAGGTTGCAGTGAGCCGAAATCGTGCCATTGCACTCCAGCCTGGGCAACAAGAGTGAAACTCCGTCTCAAAAACAAACAAACAAACAACAAAAGAGAATCTTTGACAGCAAAGCTGTTCTCTTCATTTTGGATGCAGGCATTGGGAAACTAGGCCACCTCTTAAAATATTTGCTAATGATTTTTATGAGGCTGAAAGAATAAATGAAACTTAAAACAGGGAATCTAGAGGCAGGACTTTAGACAACCCTACCACCACCAAAGAGCTCAAACAAATCATTACACATGCTCATTCATTTTTATAGGCAATAGTGCCCTCTTGTGATTAACTTCTGAATAAGCATTTGATGGCTTGATATGACTGAGGCAAAGAACCTCATTGCCACTACAAGAATGAAAAAGTGTTCTTCAAATTTGGATGGGTGGGAAAAAAATCATACAATCACAAGGTGTCCGATACAACCTCCTTTGGAAGCAATGAGTGTGACACCAACATGGCATAGATCAGGCCAATAAGCTATAAAAATAATTGGAATGTCTACTTTCTTACACAGCATATGTGTGTGTGTGTATACACTTATCCGTGTGTGTATATATATGTGTGTATATATATATACACACATATATATAAATGTGTGTATATATGTATATATATACACACATATATATAAATGTGTGTATATATGTATATATATACACACATATATATAAATGTGTGTATATATGTATATATATACACATGCATATATACACATATATACGTATATACATATATACACATATATATACATATATACACACATATATATACATATATATACACACATATATATACATATATATATATAAGGAATTTTCAAATAGACCTCAATTCATAAATATTACAGTGACACACACACACACACACAGCTATAAAATACTAGGATTTGGTCCTTAAGTAACATCTGAATCACGAAAGATTCATTAACTGGTAAAACCACATTTGGTACACATAACTATTTGGTAGTCAAACTATCTGATTAAGCAGAATAGTTCATTCATTTCCTCCCAATGTGAGAAAGCTATTAATTGTGTATGACTGTAAAACTCACCATAGTACTTCTGGAATTTTCACAGATGATAGAAAAGCAAACAAAAACAAAAACAAAACAAAACAAAACACAAAAAACTCACCATAGGTAACTAGTAGAGCAGCTAGATTAATCTTTGAATAATTCATGGCAAGGGAGCGTTAACAATATTAATGTCCTGGAATGAATTTGTGTACTTCAAACAACAAAGCAGGGCTAGGAATAGTTAAGGGATTTAAGAAACACATAGACTAGCTGCACATGCAACAATTTAAAAACTAGGAGGTTCTGGGATGGGCGTGGTGGCTCACACCTGTAATCTCAGCACTCTGGGAGGCCGAGGTAGGCGGATCGCTTGAGCTCAGGAGTTCAAGACCAGCCTGGGCAACATGGTGAAACCCCGCCTCTACTAAAAATACAAAAAATTAGCCGGGCGTGGTGGTATGCACCTGTAGTTCCAGCTACTCCGGAGGCTGAGGTGGGAGAATCGCTTGAACCCAGGAGGTGGATGTTGCAGTGAGCCGAGATCATGCCACTGCACTCCAGCCTTGGTGACAGAGCAGACTGTCTCAAAACAAAACAAACAAACAAACAGAGGAGGTTCTTTATGGGCCAAGGCTTTCAACCAGCTACAAATGAGAGGGAAAGATACAAAAAGCAAAATCTTTGGAATTAAGTGTTTGCGACTATAACAGAAGGGGCACCTTTGAGTGTACACCATGTAGAAAAATCTGTGAGGCTGTGATATGGTGTTTTCAGTTACAATTACTCATTACTGACTTTATGCATGGGACTAAATGAAAACATAAAGCTAAAATTTGCGATTGGTGGCTATCCAGAATCAACAAAATGATTAGATAGTTATTGTTTGGATCCTAAGTTTTACCACTAGAGATTCTAAGCTTTAGATTTTGCATAGGTCCATATTAGGATTTAGAATACTCAAAATTGTTTTGGTTGTTTTATCTTTTAGCTGTAACACAAATTTTACTATGGAAGTTTTTAATATTTTATTTTTAACCAGTCCTTGACTATTTTAGAGAACTATGCATGTTCATTCTTAATCATTAAGAATATTAGCTCACTAACCTGCTTTAAACATTATTAATGAATTCTTCCCCAAATAGAAGCCAGTTGTTTCCTTACTTAGCCATTAACGCAATGTTGTCAAGAAATTTATTACCTCAGAAATATCTTCCAATAGGTAGTTTTCTTCACTGGAAAAAGTTTACATTACTATGTTTTCTTTCTACTATCAGAGTGATCAAAGCGTGGAGAAACTGATTCCCTGGGAAAAGATGACTTGTTGATGTGCAGATTGGTAATCTATCTGTAAATGAGCAGGGATTTTTTCCACACAGGCTGAAGAGATACACAACAGACCATCCTTACAACATATATCTTTAATTAAATTTATATTGGTGGGTTTAAAAAACATTAAGTGAGAAGATGACAGCTAGGGAAATAAGATATCCTGTGAGTATTTATAACAAAATATTTAAAATTTAAAAAGAATAAGAAACATCAATTGGCTTTTTGTAACTTAAAAGACACTAACCAAGTGTTGTTTCCCAGTTTTGTACAAGTAGAGACCACAGGAGGATTCTTACATAAGAAGCACAGGGAAAAGAATTGTTAATTCTGTGTGTGTGTTTTTGTTTCTCAGAATTGTTTGGAAGAACTTTGTCCAGTCAGAAATGAGTAAAAACAAGATGTAAGAAACATTAAACCAGGGGGCATATGGTCTTAAGAGATAATCTTGGGGAATGTAGCAAAAGACAAATTGCTCCATTAGATATTATAATTTGGTATGTAACATGAACATTTAAAATTCTGATTAAAGTGACTAAAAGGGTTTGTTTTTTAAAAAAATCAAAACAGAACTTATGGGATAAAACTCAAAATAAATTTACTCTCAGTAGTAACTTGATGTAGGAATATAAATCCTCTCACTTTGATAAATATGAATATAAAATATTGCTGTCTGTATTCTAGGGTTTCCTGCATTTTCTGTAGTGATTCATGCTGTCATATGTAAATGACTCAACATTTTGAGCTAAAAGACTGTTCACAATATACACATTCTTTACTTACAAAGCAAAATAAGCTTAACACCTTTATATTAAAAACCTGGGATACAGCAGGATTAGTAGCACATGAAAAATAATTCTTTCTACAAACTGCAGTCTTTTATTTTACTCAGTGTGACTCTTCTCTTAATTGAATTTTTAATGTACCATTTTAGTAAATGGGCAAAATATATAATTTTCATCTTATAATTCTTGGAGAAAGTCATTCTGGACCCAAAAAGTAAATTCACTTCCTTATTTCTTTAGTAGAAAAATAATAGAGACTGCTCTGGCGCATTGCTGAGGTACATCTGAATCTTCATGGTTACTAGTCAGCATGTTATCTTGGTCATATATAGTAGCACCATTGACAGCAGCAGTAGTAAAGTTGGGGACAATGAGACATTGCATCCTAGGAATTTTATATATTTATATATATATATATATCACATTTTAAAACACACAAGGAATTCTTCAAAATGTTATGTCCTCTTCATGCACACTTGACATCGGCTAATTCGTGTCCTCAAGTCTCCTGCTTTCAGCGTTTCTGACTGAGGTTTACTGGGAAATAAGAAATAAGACAATCAGATCCACATTTTCTGGTATTTCAATTCTGTTATTGGTTCAAATTTATAACTAAACATTCTTTTTGTGTTAAGTAGCTCTCTTGGTGACTTAATGGTTTACTTTTCAGCAATATGATCTAATGCAGTGACTGGTATGGTTTAAGAGCCATTAGTGGTCATAGATATTTTGTAACGATTCTCCCCACCACTATTATCTTTGTATATTTGTGTCTCCCTCTCATTTTCTATCTTTTTCGCTTTCTCTCATACATTTTTCTAATATTCACAGGATGAGGGAAATCTGGGCAACTGATGATGAATAGATAACAAGGACCATAAGAAAAATACCAAGTAGTGATAACTCAAAAGCAACACATAAAAATAAATTTAAACTGAAAAAAAATCAATATAATGAAGTATCCTGAGGTACGTATATTATGCATGTCTTGCTCAATGAGAATCTTTAAAATATCCTGGGAAAGGAGACCACTGGACTGAGAGGGAAAAGACAGACTGTAACTTCAATTCCTGGGGTGGCCTCAATCTAGTTGAACAGCTGCTGACTTATTAGGAAGGTCACATAACCTTTGTTTATCTCTGTTTCATTATTGAAGGATTACTACTAAGCTATCACAAACCAAACTCACCTAATATTAATCAAGTCTGTTTTTCTGACCTGAGTCATGTATATGAGAAGAACAAGCAAGAACAAAGTACACAATCCAATAAATTCTTAACATTTGTTGAGGATAAACCATCCATAAATTGTCTCTTTCTTCCCTAGCATCTCTGAAGGAAGCTTTGGACCTGAATTAAAGCTATAAGCACTTTACCTGAACATGTCTGACACATCTACAGTTGCCAGCCAAAAGCTGTAGGAGTTGGCATAGTAGTTACAGGTACCCCTCCCATGACATTCGATGAAGGGAGCTGAACGAAATTCTTCCAAGCAGGAACCAGGGGAGGCTAAGGCTTGACCTGAGCCTTCTGCCCCTGCACTTGTATGCTATAAAAGACAAGGAAAAATGTGCCGCAATACCCATGTGCCATAATAGCTTAGTGAATATCCAAAGATGTGTGCTGAGCTTGGACAAATCAAATCTAGTGAAGGAACAGGCCCAGAGGTAAGACAATAGTATCCACACCAAGGGTAGTCAAAAAAAGTAATAGGCAGATTATGAAAATATTTTACAAAAAATATGTGAGGGGGAACACAGTGCTTGGATAGAAGCTGTTTGAAGTTTAAGCTTCTTATTATGCAAATGACAGGGATTCCTCATATTGGGAAGAAATGTAGATGGAATGGACAGTCAGCTATGATGACAAATGCAAGGAAGAGTGTAAAATACCATCATGAAGGAATAACCAATCCACAGAGAATCCCATCCCTGAGGACAATGGGGAATCTGGATGGTCTGACTGTGAACTGCAATCACCACAGCTGGAGCTTCACATACTGCACATCTGGTAAAGGAAAAGGAGAAGGAACATAATCTACACAGTGAGCATGTGAGAAGTAGCCATCCCGCTTCATTGGAAGCCTTCTTGGTATGGAAGCCGATTAATGTCTCTTTCAATGATCACAAAAGGTGAAAAAATGCACTTTGAGGATTGCATTTGCTAAGTATTGTCTCCCAATATACATAATAAACTGTAAACTTTTTTCAAAAAACTGCAGAACCAGTGCAATGGCCTTTTGATATTCCATTATGCCCTAAATGTCTATTCATACTTGCTATAGTCAATGCCTTAATTGCCATAAGAGTTTGGCTTGGTATATTGCACAACTACTTGTTGTCAAAGTGCTCAATTGGAGGGGAGACATTTAGTAATGCTGAAACTGTGGTAAGAACAATGTCAGAAAGACTGGAAAATATAAGAAACGGACACTTTCTCAATCTCTATTCGTTATTCTTGGTCCAAAGGACATTTATTAAACATTTGACTATATCTGGAGAAGTACAACGTATCCAGAATGCTGGGCAGGTACCCAGGCACTTGGAGATGTGGCTGAAATCTATAAAATCAAGTAAAATAGCAACAGAATGAATACAGCTGAGTCTTCCATATCTTTAATACAAAACATGAGTGGATCTCTTGACATATTACTGAGGCCAGTTCTGCAGTTTACCTAACAAAATAGGTAATACATTTAGACAAGCTTTTACTCCCAAGAGTTGGGACTGACAAAATTGTACACACACACACACACACACACACACACACACTCCCAAATTCCCAAAGGATTCAGGAAAATGTATTAAAAAGGGCACCATGAATTTGCTACTAAGGCTGAACCAGCTTTAATCTTTATATTTACTATCAAAGGAACTAGACTTTCCAGCAATTCATCCTTTACGGTTATTGAAATCCTGGGTCATGATCAGAATAAAAATGGCAATAACCAACATTCCTAAGAGATTGAGTTAAACTAGGTTTCAAAATGGCAAAACTCTAAGAGATTTCTATTAATGGTACCACCCTCCTCTTAGTTACTCATGCTCCAAATCTCAGCTACCACCTTCTTCCCATAGCTAATAAACTGTCAAATCCTATCTAGCCTAATAATGTGATACATGTACCCCACTGTGAGTTCCAATTTACTCACATCAGGGCTATAGCAATACCCTTCAATCCAACTGGTCTCTCTACCTCAAGACTATCCGTTCTGTAATCCATGTTACACATTGATGGCACTATAATCTAACCTGAAGTGCAGCTCTAAAATATTTCGGGGCTCCTTGTTACATATCAAATAAACTTTAAACTACAATTTGGTACAGAAGGCCTTCTACCTTCTGGGCCCAAGCTAACGTTACAATCTTTTCTCCCAACATAACCTTTACATACTACATCCTAGACACATTATTTTATTACCCATTGTCATTTATCTGCCTAGTGTATATCTCCCCTTTATAACTGCCTGTGCCTCAAGTCCTTCTTGTCATTCAAGGACTGACCAGTTCAAGACATATTTTTTCCATATAGTCATCCCACATTTCTCCAGTTGAAACTAAACATCTCTTTCCCTATGTTTTCATAACATTTTTATTATATCTATTATAGAACTTAGCCCAAATCTGATATATATTAGACAAATTTATGTAATAAATAATTACTACGCTCTGCGCTATCTGGCTATTACACTATGTCTATCATGGGGGCCTGGTCAAAAGCAGACCCCCAATAAATATGAGTCAAACTAAATACTTAATTGAATATTAAGAGGTACCTCTGTTCTACCTAACCTAGGACGAATATCATCAGATTGTTAGTTTTGGACTCAAATCTGACTAGCTAACTAACTGGGGATTGGTAAAAGTCACAGCTAAATCAATACCTTACCGACTAATGAATGGCTGGATGCTCTGGCCCTTTAGGGGTTGCATGCTCATTGGCATGGGCTCTGGGGTGGAGAGCCAGTAAGAATAGTCATTTCTTGAAGCAAAGTTGCAAACATTATTGATGTTGCAGAACATGAAAGGCATGGTACTAAAGCGACGAAGGCAGCTGCCAGCCGTCCCTAGAAAGATTTGGAGAGAAAACAGTAAAGGACTGCATGATAATGATACTTTGGTTTCTTCTAAAACAATAGCAAACAGCCTTTCAAGGAAACTTGCCAGCCTTTCATAGGTAATAAATATACTATATTTCTTTTTTGTTTGTTTGTTTGGTTTTTTTTGGTTTTTTTTTGTTTTTTTTTTTATTATACTTTAGGTTTTAGGGTACATGTGCACAATGTGCAGGTTTGTTACATATGTATCCATGTGCCATGTTGATTTCCTGCACCCATTAGCTCGTCATTTAGCACTATATTTCTTAAGTCTAAGATTTACTCATATTTTAACATTTATAAAACTAGGATGTGTTTTATAAAGTATGTTAATATTTATTGTGGTAGCTCATTATATATTCCCCAATGCTATTTTTAAACAAGTGATGCATCTTATAAACAATGGTGTCTTATGGAGAATATTTAGTAATTCATTTTGTACAAGTGAAGGACACATACTGAGTCCTTACGATATCAATATTTCGTGCTCTAGGCTGCCCTCTCTTCTTCTAAGACTTCCTCAGTATGTATCTTGTGTGAATTTGCAATTTCCTTAGGCCTAGGGACAATAGTAATGCTGGCCAGTGTGCACAGCCACCACAGTCAGGTTTGAGGAATACGTAAAAAGGAAAAAAATAAGACAGGAAGGAAAGATGTGAGGGGAAAACAAACAAACCAAAAAAAGAAAGAAACCAATCTTTGAAATTCAGAGCTAGTAGGGACAAGAGAGGTTATCTTTACTTGTGATCAAGCCTTTCTTTTCTCATTTACTCACAAAAGAATGATGAAAAATGCACTCTCTTACACTTTTGAAAGTTAACATATTTAAAGTTTTGATATCTAAATTTCATCATAAGTTTAAATTGATACTGTGCCAGTATTAAGATATTAGCTATTGTCTCTCAGCTCCACACCCACCCTTCTGTATTCCACTTTGTAATAGCAGGGACTGGGAATTTGCAAACCACATTTCTACCTTGCCAGCTTTCATTTATGGTGTTTTGTGAATATTGATATCTAAGAACAAACTTTTATATCACTCTTTTAAATGCATCCAATATAATGATTTGAGATCTAACATTAACCATTATAGAAAATATATAAACTTGTCTTTAACAGTTGGAAATTATATATTGTTCCTTCTACATTTAAAAATTATATTTCCATTCCACTTTTCTCACACAGTTTTATCCTAATGTAACATATTTTTATTTTTGAAAGTCTTTTATTGATCATGCTATCATATTTCTCAAAAATTAATATTGAATATAACTTTTTAAAACTTTCTGTGACTATAAGACTTTACATGTTAAATGTTTTATTTTGACCTGTCACTGTTATTGTTATTAATTCACAACTGATAAAAATATATGTATTATAAATTTTTATATAATTATTACAAAAAAACTTTTATTAGAAATGTATTTCTTAGTAAGATGGATTAAAAGTGAATTACAGAGCTTGAGTTAATGGAGACTTTAACAAAACCATTAATTTTTTATTTGTGCAAAATTATGGGGCACATGAACATTTTTTATATGTATATAATCCATAGTGATCAAGTCAGGGTATTTAGGGTGTCCATCACTCATGTACAATATATTTTTTAAGTATAGTCATTCTCTTCTGCTATCAAATATGGAATTAATTCCTTCTATCTTACTGTATGTTTGTATCCCTTAACCCACTTCTCTTCATCCTCCCCATTCCCCACACTTACCCTTCCCAGTCTCTGCTACCTGTCTTTCCACTCTCTGCCTCCATGTGTTCAAATGTTTAGCTCCCATATATACGTGAGAACATGTGATACTTGTTTTTTTTCTGCCTGGCTTATTTCACTTAAGATAATGACTTCCAGTTCCAACCACGTTGCTGCAAATGACATGATTTCATTTTTTATATGGTTGAATAATATTCCATTGTGTATATATACCACATCTTCTTTATCCATTCATCCTTTGTTGGATACTTAGGTTGATTCCATATCTTTGCTATAGTGAATAGTGCTACAATAAACATGTGAGTGCAACTATCTCTTTGATATATTATTTTCCTTCGGGTAAATATCCAGTAATGGGATTGCTGGATCTAACGGTAATTGTATCTTTAGCAAAGCTGTTGTTTTGAATTATCCCTTTGAATTTGTCTGTCAGAGGTTTTCATACTTCAAGGCAATGTGCAAGAGTATGACTCTTACAAAGTGGGGAATGCATGACAGTGAAAGGAGATATGGGAAAGGAGATTGCCCAAAGCACATCTGCTAAAGTCAGATTGACTTTAGGAGAAAATACATATAAAAGTCAAGGAGTTTAAATTTGATTTTTAAAAAATTATGCCTCTGTGCATCTTGGAAATTCTTCATATATTCAAAGGGTTATGCTTATCTCAGACTGAAGATGACTGATAAAAGACCAATAGATCTTAAACCTGTATTATCAGAATTATTTGGAATTTTTATACAATGGATTTGGCATAGGACTAGGAGTCTTAAAAAATTCCCTAGGTTGAAAATCAATGATTTAGTCTAATTTATCCCTTTAAAAAACTGGTTAAGAAAAATCTGACTGACTCACAGTCATGTGAGAGTGAACAACATGGGAAAATTTAAAAAGAAATGGATTTAGAATTGGCAGGTGTTGGATTCAAGTCCTACCTCCATCACTTTCTAACTGTAAGTTATTTAACCTATTAGCCAGTCTCTTTGTGTATAAAATGAAAAAGCAGAATATTTGTATACATTTTTCTTAATCATAGTTGTGTAAATTAAATTAGACAATGGACATGAAAGTGCTTTGTACGTTATAAAGTAATTAAAAAAAAAAAACTATTCTACTGCCTAATTTGGGACCGTGCTGAAAATACCCGGTCTCATAAGGAAGAGAAAAGGAAGGTAAATAAAACGAAGGCCCATAATGATGGAAGTATCTAGAGTATCTGGTTGCACCTGTGGCTGCCCACAGTGATGCAGAATTCTGGGTTATAGTCTCCAAATTTTCGAAGAGAGAGTGATCCCATATACTCCCAATGCCCTCTATACCCCATAGTTATAAGACTTTAATAGACTAATGTTTCTCAGTATGTTTTTTTTTTCTCCTAGACAGAAAAGCTTTAGTATTTAATCCATCTTCTCTGTCTTCTTTCTTACATCCTATAATCCTTCCACTAATTCAACACAGACTGCATTTATTCGATCAGGAGGTAATTGTTTCTTTAACATCAAAGTTACAGCTGCCTCTATCTTTGCTTAGTCATCAAGATACTTCCAATGTGATCCTTGTGTGAGCCCCAGCAGAGCCTCTGCAATCCAGGACCATTCCTAGGATCTTGGGCTCTGTCATGGCCTTCTTGTGTCTGAGGCCTAAACTGTACCAGAGTCAGGGCCAGTTTATAGACTCCAAATATGACTGTTCTTATTAGAGAAAATACATGGATTCTGAAAAGTTATAATTACATGCTGGTAGCAGATTCCATCTTCTAACTGCATTACATTTTTGAATTTTGTAGTGCTCAAAACTTCTAATGGTTCCTCTGTTGACCTGGTAGGTTAGGGATTTGAAGTTTAAAGTTTGATTGTAAGTCTGACAGTGTAGAGAGAATGAACAAAAAAGAAGAAATTTATAGGAGAAAGACTAGAGAAAATTACCTGAAGATATTAAATTAAATTAATTAGATATTTATTATTCAATTAAATTATGGAAATATAATTTAATTACTAATTTAATGAAGATTTGTCAATTATAAAATTTAAAAAAATGTAACCAAGTGAAAAAGAGAAAGAGAAGTAGCAGAGGAAAGTTGAAAAGGAGAAAAAGGAAATATAAATGGAAGAAAAAAAGAAGATGGAAAAGAAAGCTATTGGGCAAACCCTTACATTATTTGGTTTCATAAAATGACCTATGACCACTGACTTACATGTAAGTGAATATCCTTACTCTGGTGGGCCAGAACTGGTGTGGCCATATGCCTTGGAAAAATAGGGAGTAAAGCTGACCTCCGGGGTCTCTGCTGCTGCAGAACCATTTCCACAGAATGAATGGCCCAGCCAATGAGACCTCAGGAAGCTTCTCATCATAGAGATCCCAGAAACTGGGAGCCCAGACTATCTTCTTAAATGTCTTTATGGAGGCAAAGGGGATAGTCAGTCTTAAAATAGGCAGCCCTGCCGGGTGCGGTGGCTCATGCCTGTAATCCCAACACTTTAGGAGGCAGAGGTGGGCAGATCACGAGGTCAGCAGTTCGAGACCAGCCTGGCCAACATGGTGAAACGCCGTCTCTACTAAAAATACAAAAATTAGCCAGGCATGCTGGCGGGCGCCTGTAATTCCCAGCTACTTGGGAGGCTGAGGCAGAAGAATTGCTTGAACCTGGGAGGCAGAGGTAGCAGTGAGCTGAGACCACGCCATTGCACTCCAGCCTGGGCGGCAGAGCAAGACTCCGTCTCAAAAAAAACCAAAAAACCAAAAAAACAAAAAAAGCACAACAACAAAAACAACAAAACGCAGCCCCAGGTAAGGCAATGGGACTTCAACATCCAAAGTCAAAATTCCAGGAAAAGAATTCATGGGGATGGAAGAGCCCTTGAGAGTGATTTAGTCCCCTCATCCCATCAACCTAGCTGTCCACCCCAGTATAGAGAAGATACATGGGAACACCTTAAATGAACTGGATTTTGTACAGAAATGTCATACTTTATATAGCTTTAAATGACTCCAGTAATACTTTATAAAGCTAAGGCACTTATTTTAGGAACTACAAACTAGCATAATTAAGCAATGACCTTACTTTCTTGGATCTATGAACCAAGATTCTCTTCAGAACTTATGAACTTGATGAAGACCAGTCTCAAAGATGAGGTAACTATCTCCCATGAATTATAAACACTGCACACTGAAGCAGCTGCTATACTGCAAAAAGCCCAGGGAAACTGTTTCCTTAATAACTAATCTAACTAAAAGTAAATGTGGCCTTTTTGAAATGATTTGCTTTAGGCCAAGAATTGTACCTCACAAGAGCTAATTAATGCTTTTAGTTTAAGGTTAAATATTATTTATTTAAAAATCATAGTGAATATATTCAGTTGCCCTTGACATGGTTTTCAATTCGGAAGCCCCAAAAGAATAGAGAGAGGCACTTTGGCCAAGGCTACTCTAGAACCCAACAGGATTTCTGAAACAAAAACAAAATGCACAGTAGGAAATTAGATATTGCTTATCTCACCCAAGTCTTGACCGTGGGCTCTTTTATTTCCTTGTACATACAGGAGAGAAA
This sequence comes from Hylobates moloch, assembly GCF_009828535.3. Lineage (NCBI taxonomy): Eukaryota > Metazoa > Chordata > Mammalia > Primates > Hylobatidae > Hylobates > Hylobates moloch. The sequence continues at coordinate 90,704,768 of NW_026652282.1, read as the reverse complement.
AGCCTTCATAGACCTGAAGTGTTCCCTGCGGGCATTGTGGTGCATCCGTTGTCTGGCTGTGGCGTGTAATAAGAAATCCATGTGCAATAGAGGAGGTTCCAGGGGGACCTGGGGGACCCTGCAATCCATCTGGCCCGGGGGGACCATCCAAACCACGGGTACCTATTTCCACGAAATAATCAGTATACAAGATTAAGTAAGCTCTGATCCACTCATGGGTATTGACAAAACATTATCACCTCATTTGACTAGTTAATTTATTTGATATTTATAGAGTGTCTATAAAGGCATTGTCAGATATCATGGGCTAGGAGACAAATAAAATATGCTTATTTGGAGAGTCTGTATGTTATTTAGTCTCTCGTTGTACTAAAAGAATCTGAACCCCATGGTCAATTTTCAGCCTGCTGTTTTGTTCATCAATGAGAAAGGAAGGGTGTGGTTGCCATCAATCTGCCAGCTTCATTGCTGAAAAACATTTTCCTTTGAATCTGTCTGGGGAAATTATTCTCAGGCATACCTTTTTGTGTAGAGAATAGGCAGGGCATTCTAAAGAAGTATTTTCAAAATGCCCATTTTCAATCCACCACTGGCTTCCCTTCCTGATTTAGCCTCTTGGTTTGAGTTCATTTAATAATTTTCTGTATATACAGGCCTTTGGACAGTGTGTGTATAAATTTTCATTTTAAGGAAACTTCACAGAAACACTTGTGATGAAAATGACCTAACTTGTTATTTCCCTAGAAATAAAGCATTAATGAAATGTCAGGGCATTGACTCTAGGAAGGCTATACGTATTACCACTCTGCTGTGGTGCCACTGATATTTGAAATACAAACTCTTTATGTTTATTTATTAGAGTCATAATTATATAATCTAGAGTTGTTAACATATATAATGTATGATCCTCTATTTCTATTTTAGAAACCTTAACATTAATGTATTTTTTATTTCAAGTTGACTCAAATTCTTTTTGGAAGTAGGCTGAGTACAGATTGAAAATCTAATAAGATACCAGACTCAATATTATCAGGAGCACCTATTAATGCTCCTAATATCAATTTATCATCTCAACATGAAACTTCACCATGACTCTTAAAGGTCTATGGCAATCACTGAAACTGTTCATTTGTATTTGCTGCTCTTTATGAAAGAAATTACAGCCTACTGCGATATTTTCAAATGTGGAAATATTCACAATAGTTTCAAGATGGTCAAGGGATTTAAATCAACATATTGAAAATTTGCTAAACAAGTAAGTACAGTGAGTGCCTGGAAAATTCAACTGAGTTTTCCACTACTCTAAACACAAATAAAAGCAATCTTGTATGCTTCTCTTATAGTGACCAAGCTCCTTATTATGTGCTTTCCTATTTTCCTCAGGTCCACATTCACCAGTCAGCTATGCTAACATCAAGAGAAGATCTCACAGCTCTAAGTGGAGGCCCTATGTCCAGAGGTCTCCCAGACTCAAAGACTTTTCCTCCACCAACAGCGTGTTTTACTTGTCTTACCTGGCTGTCCTGGCAGACCTGGGTCTCCTTTGCGCCCTCCTGCACCATCAAAGCCAGGGAGTCCATTGCGTCCAGGATCTCCTGGAGGGCCAGTTGGACCTACAGGAAAAGAAATGAGGTATTCAAATATGAGTAGAATATTTTCACATCTGGACAGATCTAGGAGACATAAGGTTCTCGAGACACTGAATTCACAATTTGGTTTTGTCTCAAATCCAGAAAAAAGGAGAGATAACTCAAGTCCAGGACCAAAGAAGCCATCAAGGATTTAGCTTTAGTTTTAAGTAATCCATTTGCTTCTGGGATGCTTTTAATGGCATTGTGTTCTCTTTGTCTTCAGAATCAGACAAGAATGTAAGTCCCAACTTTTGTTTTCTGTTCCACCATAAGTTACTGCCAGATATACTTTGTTTTTGATAAGACTGTCACTTGATCACTTAATAAGAGCAAAAGACTGAAGTTAGTTCTAGCTTTCTTTTATAATGATTAATGAAAGTTGGCCATAAGCGTAGAGTCAAATGGCCAGCTAGACACCAGTTAGTTTAAAAGACAAGGGGCTTCACAGTGGGAAACTGATAGCCCACCAAATCAGCCTTCAATCTTTCTGCTGGATGATGTACAGAAAGCACCAGATCTTAAATGCATTTTCATTTCATTATAAATTTTTTAACATTAACTAGTTGTTCAAATTGGAAGAGCCAGAGGGGCTAACAGTAACCTGACATAGTCTAAAAGAAATTCAACCATGAGAAATTAACACTTTCAAGAAAAAAGAAAATGGAACTTGTGGTGATCTGGTATTCTACTAGTTGCTTAGACTCCTATTGTCAGAGACAACCTCTGACATGTAAAAGGAGAACTAGGGAAATGTTCTCCAATGAATAAGCCTTAAAAGAATGATCTGTATAGGAGTGGTGAGAGCGGGCATCCTTGTCTTGTGCCATTTTCAAAGGGAATGCTTCCAGCTTTTGCCCATTCAGTATGATACTGGCTGTGGGTTTGTCATAAATAGCTCTTATTATTTTGAGATCTGTTCCATCAATACCTACTTTATTGAGAGTTTTTAGCATGAAGGGCTGTTGAATTTTGTCGAAGGCCTTTTCTGCATCTATTGAGATAATCATGTGTTTTTTGTCATTGGTTATGTTCATGTGATGGGTTCCATCTATTAATTTGCGTATGTTGAACCAGCTTTGCATGCCAGCGATGAAGCCGACTTAACCGTGGTGGATAAGCTTTTTGATGTGCTGCTGGATTTGGTTTGCCAGTATTTCCTTGAGGATTTTCGCATTGATGTTCATCAGGGACATTGGACGGAAATTTTCTTTTTTTGTTGTGTCTCTGCCAGATTTTGGTATCAGGATGATGCTGGCCTCATAAAATTAGTTAGGGAGGAGTCCCTCTTTTTCTATCATTTGGAATAATTTCAGAAGGAATGGTACCAGCTCCACTTTGTACCTCTGGCAGAATTCGGCTGTGAAGCCGTCTGGTCCTGGACTTTTTTTGGGTGGTAGGCTATTAATTACTGCCTCAATTTCAGAACTTTTTATTGGCCTATTCAAGGATTTGACTTCTTCCTGGTTTAGTCTTGCGAGGGGGTATGTGTCCAGGAATTTATCCATTTCTTCTAGATTTTCTAGTTTATTTGGGTAGAGGTGTTTATAGTATTCTCTGATGGTAGTTTGTATTTCTGTGGGATCAGTGGTGATATCCCCTTTATCATTTTTTATTGTGTCTATTTGATTCTTCTCTCTTTTTTTCTTTATTAGTCTTGCTATCAATTTTGTTGATCTTTTCAAAAAACCAGCTCCTGGATTCATTGATTGTTTGAAGGGTTTTTTGTGTCTCTATCTCCTTCACTTCTGCTCCGATCTTAGTTATTTCTTGCCTTCTGCTAGTTTTTGAATTTGTTTGTTCTTGCTTCTCTAGTTCTTTTAATTTTGATATAAGGGTATTGATTTTAGATCTTTCCTGCTTTCTCCTGTGGGCATTTAGTGCTATAAGTTTCCCTCTAAACACTGCTTTAGCTGTGTCCCAGAGATTCTGGTACATTGTGTCTTTGTCCTCATTGGTTTCAAAGAACTTATTTACTTCTGCCTTAATTTCGTTATTTACCCAGTAGTCATTCAGGAGCATGTGGTACAGTTTCCATGTAGTTGTGCGGTTTTGAGTGAGTTTCTTAATCCTGAGTTCACTCCTATTCAACATAGTATTGGAAGTTCTGGCTAGGGCAATCAGGCAAGATGAAGAAATAATGGGTATTCGATTAGGAAAAGAGTAAGCCAAGTTGTCTCTGTTTGCAGATGACATGATTCTACATTTAGAAAACCTCATTGTCTCAGCCCAAAATCTCCTTAAGCTGATAAGCGACTTCAGCAAAGTCTCAGGATATAAAATCAATGTGCAAAATTCACAAGCATTCCTATACACCAATAATAGACAAACAGAGAGCCAAATCATGAGTGAACTCCCATTCACAATTGCTACAAAGAGAATAAAATACCTAGGAATACAATTTACAAGGGATGCGAAGGACCTCTTCAGGGAGAACTACAAACCACTGCTCAAGGAAGTAAGAGAGGGCACAAACAAATGGAAAAATATTCCATGCTCATGGATAGGAAGAATCAATATCGTGAAAATGGCCATACTGCCCAAAGTAATTTATAGATTCAATGCTATCCCCATCAAGCTACTATTGACTTTCTTTAAAGAATTAGAAAAAAACTACTTTAAATTTCATATGGAATTTAAAAAAGAGCCCATATAAACAAGACAACCATAAGCAAAAAGAATAAACCTGGAGGCATCACGCTACCTGACTTCAAACTATACTACAAGGCTACAGTAACCAAAACAGCATGGTACTGGTACCAAAACAGATATATAGACCAATGGAACAGAACAGAGGCCTCAGAAATAATGCCACCCATCTACAACCATCTGATATTTGGCAAACCTGACAAAAACAAGCAATGGGGAAAGGATTTCATATTCAAATGGTGTTGGGAAAACTGGCTAGCCATACACGGAAAATTGAAACTGGACCCCTTCCTTACACCTTATACAAAAATTAACTCAAGATAAATTAAAGACTTAAATGTAAGACCTAAAACCATAAAAATCCTAGAAGAAAACCTAGGCAATACTATTCAGGACATAGGCATGGACAAATACTTCATGACTAAAACACCAAAAGCAATGGCAACAAAAGCCAAAATTGACAAATGGGATCTAATTAAACTAAGGAGCTTCTGCACAGCAAAAGAAACTATCATCATGCCTGCGGTTTGAACAGGCAACCTACAGAATGGGAGAAAATTTTGGCAATCTATCCATCTGACAAAGGGCTAATATCCAGAATCTACAAGGAACTTAAACAAATTTACAAGAAAAAAACAACCACAACCCCATCAAAAAGTGGGCAAAGGATATGAACAGACACTTCTCAAAAGAAGACATTTATAAGGCCAACAAACATATGAAAAAAGCTCATCATCTCTGATCACTAGAGAAATGCAAATCAAAACCACAGTGAGATACTATCTCACACCAGTTAGAATGGTGATCATTAAAAAGTCAGGAAACAACAGATGCTGGAGAGGATGTGGAGAAATAGGAATGCTTTTCCACTGTTTGTGGGAGTGTAAATTAGTTCAACCATTGTGGAAGACAGTGTGGCAATTCCTCAAGGATCTAGAACTAGAAATATCATTTGACCCAGCAATCCCATTTTGGTATATACCCAAAGGATTATAAATTATTCTACTATAAAGACACATGCCCATGTATGTTTATTGCAGCCCTGTTCACAATAGTAAAGACTTGGAACCAATCCAAATGCCTATTAATGATAGGCTGGATAAAGAAAATGTGGCACATACACACCATGGAATACTATGCAGCCATGAAAAATGATGAGTTCATGTCCTTTGCAGGGACAAAACCATCATTCTCAGCAAACTAATACAGGAACAGAAAACCAAACACGGCATGTTTTCACTCGTAAGTAGGAGTTGAACAATGAGAACACACGGACACAGGGAGGGGCCCATCACACACCAGGGCCTGTCAGGGGGTGGGGGGCTAGAGGAGGGATAGCATTAGGAGAAATACCTAATGTAGATGATGGGTTGATAGGTGCAGCAAACCACCATGGCACATATATACCTATGTAACAAACTTGTACATTCTGCACATGTATCCCAGAAATTAAAAGTATAATAATAATAATAATAAAGATGATCTGCATTGGTACCTGGTAATCCTTGAGGTCCTTGGGGTCCTGGTAGACCTTTTAACCCAGGCTGGCCAGGGATTCCTGGAGGACCAGCATCTCCTTTGATTATGATACTCTGTCCTGAAGGACCAGGTAATCCAGGAGGACCTATGAGGCCAAACACACAAATTTGAAGGGAAAGAGAAAGGTTACAAGAAATGGAAGTCAAAGTGACCTAAGTTCAGGACAAAAATTGGTGTGAGAGAAACCAGTTTTTGAATTGCTGCCATATCTAACAGAAATCTGTTTAGGAAAACTAAAAATTGAAAAATAATTTTCTTAGGGTCAGTGTAAAAATTAGGCATATCATCTCTATTTTCAAACCTTGAATATTACTCAGTTACTACAAAGTCTTATCCATCTTTGTTCAAATCTGTGAACACTGGTGTCAGGGGAAGACAATTTTATTCCCTTACACATCCATTCTGACTCCAACATCATTTGCAGTTTTTGCTTGCTGTGCTTGTCAAGGGACCCTTTGATCTAGTAGGGGAATTTAGCAGATTCCTTATTTCTCAATTTATAAGAAAAATCTATAAGCGTATTAGGAAAAAGAACTATTTTAATATCGAAAATATTATTAAAAATTCATATGTGACTTGCTCTTGTGATCTGTTCAATTGAATTTGGGGAAGTTAGTATAGAAGCTAACGTCAAAGAAGCATTTTTGTCAATCCTGCATCTACCTTAACTTTAAAAGGTCTGCTATTAATATTATGCTAATAAAATAGAGAATTTAAGAGATTAGTAAACAAAGGCAGAGCCTTGTTTATTTTCCCTCAGTTGTTGGGGACTTAGCCTCCGATGGTCTGGCTGAAAGACAGAATGAAAACTTTCAAATTCTTTGAAGCATCTAAGTATCAGGTATAACTATCTTCAGGAATAAATCTTACCTGGAGGACCAATAAGTCCCGGTTCCCCCTCAGGGCCAGCTGATCCAGGTACTCCACTGGGTCCTTTCATGCCTGTACAGAAGGTACATACAGTTGCATGGCAAAGCAACAGGGCTACAACCTTTACCCAGTCAAATCAGAAAATGGCTATCTTGTCCCAGAGGAGTTTAACATAAAGGGAAACCACAATAATCCCTTCAAGTACCTGGGAATCCTGGAACACCAGGGAGACCAGGATCTCCTTTCATTCCATTGAGACCCGGCCGGCCAGGATTACCCTGAATAAATAAAATCATTAATGTTACAAAAAAATTGCAGCAAGGGGAGGAAGGGGAGTGAGGGCATAAGAATTGCATAGTGGTATATAGCACTGTTTCTAGAGTCAAACTTCCAAGACTGTAATCTCAATTTTGCCTTATATTAGTTTGTGTGAATTGAGTTGATTATTTAACCTCCTTGATTCATAGTCTTCTCACCTCAAATTTGGAGAAAATAACAGTATTTACTTCATAGGGTTGTGGTGAGAATTAAATGAGACAGTTCATATTGTTAAAATATGCCCCTGGCTGACAGACAAAATGAACTTCCCATGGCTAACTGAGGTGCGCAAAGTTAAAACACAACCAACTGGCTGTGGCTGGGTAAGGGAAATGTCACATACCTTATGTTCTTGGAAAGATGTTGTAAAAGTGTCACAGGATCTCCCTTTCTACAATCGAGTCAAACCACTGCGAAGATAAACTGTGGCTTGAACACACTCCCTGCCCGCTGGCCATTTGAAAGAAACATCTGGCAGACTTCTGGCTTTGGTTTTGGAAATCACCTGATCAGGGCTCAAGTATTTCAATCAATCAGAACTGACAAGTCTGACTCCTTCATTTGCATAAGTGGACCTGATTGAGAACATGGGTGAGAACTTTCCCTATTTAAGCCAAATCCTCCCTTTGTTCTTCAGAGATCACACTTTTGCTTGTACTGAAAGCTGTGCCTTCCCAATCCGCAGATTACTTTTTACAGAAAATAAAGCTCTTCCTTTTTCTCCTGTAGATCTCACTGTCTTTTGCTAACAATATTAAGTGCTTAGAAGACTGGTGTGTGGTGTGTACTTAATGAAAGGTAACTATTATTTTATTCTTTCTTTTCTATAGAGATAGGATCTCACTATGATGCCCAGGCTGGCCTCAAACTCCTAGGCTCAAACAATCATCCCCCCTCAGCCACCCAACTACAGGAAGAATATAGAATAGCAAGATCATATAGGAGGCTATTGCTCTACTTCAAGTGCAGGACAACGAAGCTTATATTAGTAAGAATGAAGGAGAGACAAGGCTGGAGCATCTTATTATGGAATAATATTAAAAAGTGCTAAAAAATAGTTGGAGGGAAGTACCTATCAGAAAAACATCAAATCCAGCTTGAAGGGGCTTCCAAATCTGAACAATGAGAGCATTGAAATAAGTAATGATAGTTTAGAAATTGTAAATTAGTGGAAAACATGGGAAAAAGTGAGTCCAAAATGATAAGAAATGCATAAGTAAACCAGAGAGAAGGGAGGGCTCTTGCTTACAGTAGGACTGACTAGTATATGTGGAGGTAGTGCTAGAGTTGAAACAACATCATTTTGCCACTATCCCACTAGAGATTGGTTGAGGCAAAATCATTAATAGATGTTAAATCTAAGGGAAATTTTTGATGAGTATTGGTATATTTGCACTATCTCAATGTGCCTTCCTACAGTTTTATTAGTTGCAAGGAAAAACCTAATGATACAGTGGATAATCTGAGCAACAACTAGACTGGATGATCAAAGCTAAAATCATAAATAAGAGGCAGATAGACATCATGGACCTCCTTATTGGTTAGCCTGAGAAGGACACAGAATCACTTATGTAGTATTCCAGCTGGGGGTGCATAACCTGAATCTAATTATGAATAAACATCAGACAAAAAAGGAATATTCTATTTAAAAATGGGGGTGGTGGTACAATTTTTTTAAAATGTCGAGGTCATGAAAAAAAGAAAATAGACTTAGGAACTGTTCCAGATTAAAGAAGGCTAAAGAGACATGACAATTAAATGCAAAACATGACTTGGCCTGGATCCTGTACTGGAAGAAGAAATGCTAAGAACATTATTAGGTCATTGGATCCAACTGGAATATGAAAGATAGAAATTAATGTATATCTATGTTAAATTTTCTGAAGTTAATAAGTGTACTGTGGTTATATAATTTTAAAAAATTTAGAGACGGGGTCTTGCTGTGTTGTCCAGGCTCGTCTCAAATTCCTGGCCTCAAGCAAACCTCCTGCCCCACCCTCTCAAGTTGCTGGGATTACAGGCTGCAGCCAAGACATTTGGTAAGAATTTTATAAAATATAAACAATCCCATAGCTTTTTATTGTCATCTTATAATAACACATGAGAATATTTTTAATCTTAAGAAATCTGCATTAAAATATTTAGTGGTAAAGGGGTATAGCAGGTGAAACTTATTCTTAATTGTTTCTGGAAATATGCATATTTATAGGGAGTGAGTAGAGAATGAGTAAACACAAGTACATTTTTAAGCCTAGGTAACTGGAAGAATAGTGATGGCATGGGGAAAAAGATTAGATTTCGAAAAGCTTTAAGGACCACTACTTTAAATACTTTTTTTCTGCCATAAAGCAGTCTTCAGAATTAAAAGACAGTCCAGACTGTGTTGACTGCCAAATCCACCAGCAATCATCTTGACCGAATGGAGGCAGTTTTGAGAACCCATAAAGAGGAATGTGACTCTCTGCTCTGGGTCACTCAAACCAACATAGAAAGCACATGAGTGGATATGCTATTATTCTCTTTTTATAGGTGAAGACAGAAACCCAGTGTCTGTCTTCCTCATAGATACAAAGCAGAAGTGTGCAGGGGAGCTGACATTTGACCCTAACTTTATCTAATTTCAAAGCCTAAAAGATTCCTCTATTCACCATAATTACTTCTCTATGGGTGGATTCATCTATATGCAATGTTCTAATATGCATGTCTCCTTTGCATAAATTTGCTTTCACTGAAATGAAGGCTACTCAAATCCAAATATGCATACCAAAGACTCCAGGTGAAGTATCTTTTCTGGAACTCTGACTATAATACAGCAAAGTCCCTTTAGGAGACTATAGGAAACCTGCCTTCTACTGTCTTTTTAATTCACCAATGAGCCACACATAGAACCTTCTCTAGTGAGTGTTAATTAAAATGATGCAGTTTAGAATTCACATTTTGAATACAAACACCCACATTCTTCTCTCTTCAGAGATCTACTCCCATTTCCTACCTGGAGTCCTGGTGGTCCGTGATCTCCTTTCAAACCAGGCAAGCCAGGTAGCCCAGGTTGGCCTGGGTTTCCCTTCTCTCCTTTAATACCTCCATTTCCAGGGAGACCCGGAGGACCTTCTGGACCTGGTAGACCTTAATAATCCACAGCAAATGACGACATTTCAGTATAGTGCAAGAGTAGCATAAAAGACAGGCTTTTATAATATCAGTCATCTTCCTATTAGTTTGCAGAATAAAACCCAGACAACATTAAAATAGCTAGACCTATGCTGATTCCCTTTCTAATATAAATTGGACTGGATTCTTTTTGTTATGAATACTGATTTGCAGACTCTTTTAGTTTACATTTTATTATATATTAAATTCAATAAAATAACATCTAAAGAAAAAGACTCATGGCTTAACAATGTGTGGCTCTGTAATCCTTAACAAAGAGTTTGACTTAAAGTTAAATTAAACAGAAACTGTAGGGCATTTTCTCAAATTGGAGCATGCATCAGAATCAACTAGAGGGCTTGTTAAAACAGATTCCTGGGCCCACCCCAAGAGTTTTGGATTCAGTAAGACTGAGGAGACTGGTCTGAAGGTAGTGAGTTATCTCAATTGACTGTTAGTTATAGATTGAACTCCTTGTTCAACTCTTTCCTCCCTTCTCGTTACTGCACTTGACCAGTCTTAAGAATAAATAATTTAGAAAAAAGAGACTTAGGAGAGGCCCAATAATTTGCATTCTAACAAGCGCTTTGTGGAAGCTAAAGCTGCTAGTTCCAGGACCACACTTTAAGCATCACTGCTGTAGGGCAATCAGAAATTCAAGCCATGTCTCATTGTGATTAAAATCAAATTGCTTTATTTGTAAGTAGTTACATTTATTCAGCTTTTATTACTATGCAATACAGGTAGTAATTTAAGCAAACTAATTTCATTTTAGTGATATGCTTGATACATAGGAATTTTTTTAAATGTTAGAAATTTATTGAATCAATAAAGTACTTTAAAATTCATTTTTAAAATGTTTTCATATTCTTTACATTTTAAATATTTTTCAAAAAAAATAAAGAATTCTGTATGTATCTTGTGAATAAACAAAATAATTTAAAACAGGATTTTGCTTAGCAGTTTTACTTATGCTGTGTTTTTAATTTGTTTTTCTGAATAAAGGTATCAGGTCCATTAAGCAACCAGGGAGATCTTATCATTGGCCAAGTCTTTTGTGACCAGGTGGCAAATAGGTGCTACTTGCTTGCAGAGTGTTCAGTGGCTGAGGCTGAGACTAAGTAATCCTGCCTTAAGAAAATAATTACAAAACCCTAAATAATGAACAGCCAATAGTTAGCATTTACACCTTCTCTCCTCTGGTCATTTCAGATTTTATTGATTTCAACAAAAAATGAAGATATGTAGGGATTATTTTTTGAGGAACTATAATAGGCACTTGTTATGAATTTAGAATAGAGTTCATTCTTACTTATAGACAAAGGGTTGTCTTTTTAATCTAAAATAAAATTCAGACTTTAGTTCCCTTTCCAATACTCTTAAGATTCAGAATCAATGGCAAAATACTAACAAGGCAGAATGACACCATGATTAAGAACACTGGACTTTGGAGCTAGAATGCTGGGTTACAAATCCAGCTCCATTAGTTATTAGCTGTTTGACTTCAGTATTATTATTAATCTCCTTGGCTTCAATTTCTTCTTCTATAAAATGGAATTAAGAATAGCACCTACTTCAGCAGGTTGTTCCAAGGATTAAATGAGATACCATGTAAAAATTACTTAGCACAGTGCCTGGTATATAGTAGAAGCTATGGAAGGACTTTTTAAAATTATTATTATTTTCTTTATTAGTAAAATTGAAGATAAAAATGTATCTTAAAATATGAGCATCTTTTTAATCTTTCAGGTATTTCTATGTAATTTCATAATATAACATGATTCTATCTGGCATATGAGAAAGAGGAAGGAGATTTACAATAGTACAACAATTGTTTTACATTTAAACAATTTAACTCACATAGTCACCCTAGCCTGGCAACCAGTCAACACAGAAATTCCCTTCTCAATCATAATGAAAAGGTTTAGTACATTGTACATTTGAATAAAAAAAAAAGAACGTCAGTGTTCTAAGCAAACTTGTCAATTTAATCCACAATGTATGATTTGCACTAGAAATTAAGTAGCAAATCAGCAAATTATGAAAAATAAATAAACTGTGAATCAACCTGATAACAATAACAAAGTAAGATGGGGAAAAAAGAAACCTTATATGACCTTCTACTCCATTTTAAAAGTTATCAGAACACTGTATCATCTGAAATAACCTAAGGCACTGCACTTTTGGAAATTAAAAAAAAAAAAGGGAAACTTGCATGTTAATTCAGACCTGATGTTTAGAGTCCTTCAAATTATGAGTTATTAATTACATAAAGAACATATGTTTTATTTTTAACAGTATTCAATAGTATATCTCTGCCATCACTGAAAATAGACATAAATACACAGATCAGGGCAATCTGAGAAAACAAAATTTTGAGAAAATAAAATCAATATTTAGAGATTACAAATAGGTCATATGCTTGCCTAAATATTTTAATGCAGTCTTGAAGGTAAAAATAAGTGTATTTCCATTTAAAATTCAACATGTCTTTATGTACTGATTACTTATTATAAACAATTGCAAACACAAAGAACCTAACGTCATTTGAAACTTAATTATAATCAGGTCACATTACCTTCATCAAAATGTTAAAACCCCAGCTTGAGGATAACAGCACTCTTCAATGACTTCTGAATTATAGCAAAAAATTGCATTTCTCTTATCACACACACAAAGCATTAAAAAAAAAAAAAAAAAAAAAAGAATTGACCAGTGAAGAGTCTAACCTTGAAAACCTGGGAAGATCAGAGTTCACCAAAGCCCAAAGATCGATGTTAGCAGTATCAGACATCACACAGTACAAAATAAGATTATGAGTTAGAAGTGGTTCACATTATAGTACAAGTTAAAACAATAATGTTCTTTGCCAGCATTTCTTATACTTACAGCATAATCAGTATGCAAACAGAACCATACAGAAGTATAGAGAGCCAAACTTTTTCAAATAGAGCTTATTCTAAAGGATAAGCTGTTGGTCTTCGTTAATCCAGAAAATAGAAAACTCTACTGAAGACATCATGTTAACACTGCTACTGTGGCTTTCCAAAAATTAGCTTCTCAAAACATTAAAGTTGGCTAGATAGTACCATTTCACCAACAGCCTTCAAATTCCTTTAGCAAAGGGGTATTTTGGATTAATGCTGAAATTTATCTTGGCTTGTGTTATCTTTTAATAAAAACACCAGGTGCCAATTTCTTGATATGCTCAGACTGCTTCAGGAAGATACAGTTGACTTTAAAGGCCTCATTGGCAATAAATATAAAGATCATGGGTGACAGAATAGAAAAATCAAAACATGAATATACAATGGCCATTACCAACTGTACTGTTGTTTGTATTTGAAAAGCATTTCATGAAGCCACATTCTGATTTTTTTCATAATTCCCCAGGAGGCTTCCCTATTACTATTTATTGAATTATCATTATTATTTGGATAGAGTCTCACTCTGTCGCCTAGGCTGGAGTGCAATGGTGTGATCTCAGCTCACTGCAACCTCCACCTTCTGGGTTCTAGAGATTCTCCTGGCTCAGCCTCCCGAGCAGCCGGGATTACAGGCACCCACCATCACGCCCGGCTAATTTTCGTATTTTTAATAGAAACGGGGTCTTACCATGTTGGCCAGGCTGGTCTTGAATTCCTGACCTCAAGTGATCCACCCACCTCAGCCTCCCAAAATGCTGGTATTACAGGCGTGAGCCACCATGCCTGGCCTATTATTATTATTATTATTATTATTATTATTATTATTATAGTACTTGCAATAAGTTACTTAAGGAGAAAAAGCCAATATATATTTGTACACCATTGAATACAAAAATAAAGATTCAACTTTTCCAAGATATGAAGACTATTAGTGAAAGGGTACTTGAAAATGTTTTGGCATGCAATATCCCACCCCAAACCACAGAAAATATCATATTTACTCTATTATTATTCAATGCACATATTAAGACAGGCTATTCACTATTAAAAGAAGGATCATTAAATAAAAAGATTAAAAGCCTACAAATAGAGCACCCCTTGGTTAGTGTTAATTGACTATAAACACAATTTTCTTTTCTTACAAGTCTTGCTATGATTTATAAGCACCAAATGTTAGCAGAGAGAATAAATTGTGCCAGAGCAATGAATCCTAGGAGTTAGAAGACCTAGGATCTATTTTTGACTCTGCTACTTAATAACTATAAGACTTTGGGCAATTCAATCTTTCTGAGTATGGTTTTTTACCCGTATAATGGGAATAGTGGTATCTGCCCTAACCTCCCTCACAGGAATGTTTTAAAGATCAAATTCAAGTTTTAAAATACTGACCTAATGTCTGCTATGTGCAAGGTGCTACAGGAAACACAAAGATGAGCAAGATTCAAACTCTGCCCTTAAGACGTTTACAATAAAAGTACATTATATGATGTAAATTGTGGCATGCCATATAAATAGAAAACATTATCATTATCTCCTAATAAAACTTTCAAAGCATTTGATACTTTGAAATTCAGAAAGCTAAATATTGGCTTCTGTTTGTTTAAATTGTTTCTAAATCACAGACAGCAAATTAACTCAAGACAATACTTAGAGCAGAGTCTGGCCACAAAATTAGTTAAACAAATTAGAATTCCCACCTAAGACAATTCAGGGTTTGAGTAAAGACATTTTATATGTGTGTTTGATATAGAGGGACCAATAACAAGAACTCTCAGAAAAATATTTCATTGAAATATGACATTTCAGCCTGAGTAATTAGCAAGGAAAACTTTGGATCATATCATAGCAAAACTTCTAAGACTCTATTTTAAAAGGTAACATTTTAATGAGCTATATGCCAAGTCAATTTTTTTTGTATGAGGCTCACAATCCATTATTTTTCAACTATGTAACAAAGTTAAACTGAAAAAGGAAACAAAACAAAAACCTAAAATATTGTCCATAAGTAGTAATTACTTAAGGTATACTGATGAATTGACTGGTATATTTTAAATTCAGTTTTCACTTAAGGTTGTAGTTTTGCAAAGAAGAAAAGATCACAGAGACCAAGTTCCAACAACTATGCAATTTAGAGCACATTTGGTAAATAAGAAATTGTTAAATTTCTTTTAAAGGAATGTGGCTACTTTTCTTTTTCTTCTTTGAATATATTATAGTAACTCAGAAGATAGAAATCTAGCTAACAGTAGAGTTTAGCAGTAACCAAAGCAGCAAAATTCTATGTAGGTCAGATAAGGTGGGACTCAACATTACTTCAAAGTAACCCCCTAGTCTTTGCTTTATCTTAGTGATAGTTAAATAGTATGCACTGTCTTACTCTTTTCGATGACATCATTTAAGAAGAACATAAGAAGCAATCTGGTTGATGGAGCTTTTGAGGTAACAGAAAACAAGAAAGTGGATGTAGCAAACAGTCTGCTCCCTGTAGAATAGACACCTAATTGATCACTGGGGAGCCTTAAGTCAGAGTCCCAGTTATGCCAGTAACTAACAGTATTACCTTGAGCAAGTTTCTTAACCTCTTTGGGCCTCAATTTTTTCATATGTGACAAAGACTCCTTGACCAAACTTTAGACAGGCTCCTCTCAGCCCTCCTCTCAATTAGGCCTCATCTTTGGGCCTACTTTTTGGCCTTCCAAATGTATTTACATCAATAATCCTGCTAAATCGGTTTAGAGAGAGTCCCTTCACCCTTGGTATCTTAACAAGTTCCTCATCTCCCATCTTTGATGTCTAAATCCTTGGCCTGTTTCTGGCAAAAATCCTGTTTGGCCAGTTTAACAAGAACCCATCGCTCTCTACCCTTGATGTCTCCTCTTAGTAATTTTCCATTACTGGCCCTCTCACTCTGCTCCTTGGCTATAAATAATCACTTTTCTTTGCTGTATTTGAAGTTGAGCTCAGTCTCTCTCCTACTGCAATAGTTTCTACTCTGCTGCAATAGTCCTGAATAAAATCTGTTTTGTGGATAATTTCTCCTCGCCATAGGTAAAACTTAGGTCCCTTCTATATCTGACATTCTATGGTTCTATGAAATAATGAGTTTGCGGTGGAGTAAGAAACTAGAGAAGCAATTCAGGTAGAAACAAATGGCTTCCTAAAAACAATCTTGAAAAATCATGTTTTTTTAATTTTATAAGATGAAAAAAATGTCCTGCCATTCTCAACAGCCAGATATCATGGGGTATACTATTATCTCTTTTAATTATTTCTTAAAAATTTGAAAAGGACTATTTATTTTGAATAACAATAAATACATTCAAATATTTGTGGCTCTTTTTACTGCTAATTAGGTAAACAAACATCTTTCACTAAGAATCAGCAATTTTCCATTGGGTAGCTCTTGGTAATTGTTCTTTGGTGTGTACTGTTTACATATGTATAATGAAAATAAGATTAAGAACCTTGTAATCTGTGCTGGTTGCACTGATTTTTTTTTTCTCTGTGCCTATTAGTCTCGCCCAGGCTGGAGTGCAGTGGTGCGATCTCAGCTCACTGCAACCTCCACCTCCCAGGTTCAAGCAATTCTCCTTTCTCAGCCTCCCTAGTAGCTGGGACTACAGGCGCACACCAACACGCCTGGATAATTTTTATATTTTTAGTAGAGATGGGGTTTCACTATATTGGTCAGGCGAGTCTTGAACTCCTGATCTCAGGTGATCTGCCCGCCTTGGCCTCCCAAAGTGCTGGGATTACAGGCATGAGCCATGGTGCCCAGCCGTATTAGTCCATTTTTAACAGCAGTAGAATTAAGAATTTTGTGACAACCCAAAATGTGAAGGTGGGATAGTTTGAAAACCTGCAAAAGATATGGCAAGTTAAGAATTACATATTTTCAGGATCTGATAATACATATTATTGTTTAAAAAAAGAATGTCCTTTTGAAAGATAGTTCAATTCATTTGCATTAACAGATATAAATTAAACATAAGAAACAGATTCAAAAGAAAGGTAAAATATATAAGGCTGTTTTGGGTACTACAGATTTTCAACTGAAAATGACACAAATATATGAATTTTTAAATGTTAAATTAGTTTTCCTAGTTAGGTAATTTTGGGTCTTTCCAATAGACAGAAACACTGGGTTCTACAAGTTCCTAAAAACTTAAAGAGATAAGCCACTATGTAAGAATTGAATTGGCACATATGCTCTTAAAATACACTCAAACACTTGAAAACATTAGGTACAGGTATATAAGTTTCAAACTTCATGCAGTTACTACTTTGGAGTTAAGGAGCTAACCTGTAGGACCTGGATAGGGATCAAAGTTCACCAAGGCCCAATGTCATCATTAACAAAAAGGAAAAATATCAAAACTGTTAGAAATATCAAGAAACTAAAAAGCATTACACTAAATACTTTCAAGTTAAAATTTATTTCAATAAAAGAATACTCTGAAAGTTCATATCCATGCATCTGTATATAAACCAAATTATCACCACTTAGTGACAAAACTAAAATGAAAACAGCACACTGTGGCATATTTTTAAAGGCCAAAAGGCATTGCTATCATAATCATTACTATGAGCTCAGACTAAGAACAATCAATTCTAAGAGCAATGGGATTTACAACTCAGTTTTAATTTATAGTTTATGAAATAAATTGAGACGTCACAAAAACTCATCAGTTGTGCATTCTTCTAACTACTTTTGTTATTATTTCTTTAAAAATGTAATTTTTAGGGCATCTTTGTGACTAATGGCTTCATACCAGCAAATTTCAAAGTAATGTTCAACAGTGAGCTCATTATTCATTCATTACTAGTAAGAATGAATAACCACAGTGATGATTAAAATATAAAAAAGATAATAGTTTGGTTTATTTGAATTACTGCATGCAAAACCAAGCAAGATACTTGCTTCAGTTCTTTACATTACATGCAAGAGAGTTAACATGGCTGAGGAGATTTTCACTGGTTTTCTTCAGTAGTATACAAACATAAAACCTTAAACAATACTTTCCATCAGATTATGTCAGATCAGATAAAATTTGGTTTTGAAAATGATCCTCTGAACACAGTATGTGATCCCATTTAATTCGTGTTTAGAACATCTTATTAAAATGAATTCCAATCACTTTAGATTTTACTGTAATATAAACAACATTTTTCATTTTGAAATGCACTTATATAATGTCAGAGACTTTCAAAGAATAAAAGGACATTTACTTCCAAGTTTTCAGTGACCAGAAATATAAAATTTGAATATCAAGTCTCAAAATCTGTTCATAACCTATCACCAGTGACTAGGCTCAGCGACATTAACCAAGGATGAAAACGAGCATTTCCAAAATTAGTGAAATGAAATGACACAGCACAGATACAAAATGAAAAGGTGAACATTGGATGCAAAACTGAGACTACTAGAGCAGTGGACACAAGACAAATGAGGTATAGACATGAGGTTGGTATGAAGAGATCACTAGTCAATTTGATCATGCTGTGATGTTGGAGATAAATTTGATTGCCTAGTTCCTATGGAAGATAAATTTTTTAATTGTGCCTGGTGAGATTTGCTGATCACATGACAGAACCAAAGCAATACTTCTGGTATGGACCACAAGCATCTATTGGGTGATCACTAAAATGATTTCTGTGATGACATGCTGAGAAGCTCACATTTAAAAATGCAGATGGCATTTTGCTGACAGGTTAACAGTATAGTTTTACCTTTTAGTAACAAGACTAGTAAAACTACCATTTCATCTATTCCCCCAAATTGTTTTACTTCCTCTATATAAATGATAAAATGCATTACTAAAGAAAATTATTAGAACCATGGAAATAGATGGAGTTAGCTATGAACCAAGCTATTTACTTGTAAGAAGTTATTATATCACAAATTTTAAAGTCTTTTTTTTAACATCCTACAATGCACCGGAAAAATCCTAAAGTCTTAAAGACTGAATAACCTGCCAGCAAAATGAAATACATGGACTAATAAATAGACCATTCTCCTACGACTCACGGACATACCTGGTCTCCCAGGAGGACCTTGGGGCCCAGGGTTGCCTTTAGGTCCTTCCAGAGCTGGACCCGGAGAACCAGGAGGGCCTGGGGGACCCTGCACACCAGGGAAACCGTGAAAGCCTGGTTCGCCCTTTGGACCTGGAAGGCCAGGATTTCCTAGAATCCCAGGTAATCCTCCATCACCCTTTTGGCCTATGAAAGTAAAGTATAATTAGGGGATAAATTAAATAATACTGAGTTACAGGCTTGCCTATAAGGTTAGCTATTCACACACATTAGGGCAACTAATGGAATTCACAAGAGTCATTTCTATCTCCTACCAAATCCCAAATCTACCCAGAAAACCATCCTTCTTATTAAATATATGCATTTGTTAGCAGAAGTATTTATTAGAGTATATATAGAAATGTAGAAATAATAACAGCTTTCATCCTAAAAGGTATCCTTTGTGTTAAGACAGAACAATGATACATCACCAATAGCTGTGAGGAAAGAAAGTATAAAGTATCTTCAAAAATAGTTTCAAGATGGCTGGAGGAAATTTCTAAAACAAATATTTTGAGTCTAATTTTGAGACTAATGAAAGATATGGCTCTTCAATGGTTGTTTTGTGTCCCCGAAGACCATTCTACCCAATATTTATAATCACTGTCTAGCAAAATTGTTCTCAACATTTTTTCTCTACCTCTGACACTTTTAAGAGCAATATAACAGTGGCACATTAAAGTAAAAATTTCCATGTTGGTATCATGGGAAGGATATCTATCTGACTTTCCAGGAGATATGTGTATGGTTTGAGAAAAGTCTCCATAAAATGGCCAGTCATCATTTCAGAACATAAACATACATGTCTGTATGTACACTCAGTCCTTCTACTATTTGGTGCTTACAGTAAGAGTAAGCACAAAAGAGGGAGGGTAGATGTGTGCATGCACACACACATCTACCCAAATATGCAAAACATATATTAAGACTGAAATTTCCAGAAACATTTTTATTATTGGTGTATATTTCTACAGACTTTTCTTATCTTCCTGCAATTTTGCCTTCTTTCTTATTTCCTCAGCACTTATTTATGAATTTAATGAAGAGATATCTACATGTAAATTTCCTTAAGGATACATTTTTATTTAACACAACTCCTTAAACTAAGTTGCTAAATAATAAATGTTTTAACGTTAACACTAGGTTTGAGTTTTCTGGGTTCTTACATGCATTTGATGATAGTAAAAGGTGGAGGTGGAAAAATAGATGTATTTGGAAATAATCTCATTTTATTATAGATTGATTTAGCATGTTTTATTAAGGTTTACCAGAAAGTCCTGGAAGTCCAGGGGGTCCTGGGTTTCCAAAGCCTGGTTGACCTGTCACAGTACAAAACAAAACAAAAAAAACTCAAGTGGATAATACAAACTGAAACAAGGCCAAATTATTTTTAGATCATTGAGGTTTTCATTAGGTGCAGCAATGTATATTATATGAAACATGCAGAAGATTTATTTCCAACATAGAACTACAATTCTAACATGAGAAAATAATGTAAACATATATTCTATTTGTGATGAATGTTAAATATATCTATATGCTTATAAGAAAAAATATAAATGAAATATAGATTGCATAGTAAACCACAGAGAAATTTGCAAAAGCTAGGTAACTTCTTTTTGATATGAAAAATTAGACAAGAAAAGATATGGGGTTTTTTATAAGAGGCAACTTGATCAAGATACATGAGCTATATATTCTCAGGATGAAGAGGAAAACGGTAACTAGAAAAGGGGAAAGTGTGTGGTAGCTTAGTAAGAAAGAAGATACAATTTCACTGTGGGTAATAAAAAGGCAAGTTAAATTCAACACGGAGAAAATTAGAAAAATAGGAAAAATGAAAAAATACAGCACCTGGTTCACCCTTCTGTCCAGCTGGTCCAGGAATACCATCTTGACCGGGTTTGCCTTTTTCACCTGGAGGCCCAGGTTGCCCAGGACGACCTCCACCACCTAAAAAATTGAGTACAGCAGGTTACACCCAGTTTTCCAATTTCCAACTCCCTTTTACTTCCATATGCTCCCTTCTTTATCCAAAAGAAACAAGGTGCTTTTGAGACACTCCTTTGGATCACAAAATGTTATAAAAATATGAAGGAGGATAATGAAAATGAGGAATAGTCATTCAGCATCTAAAACCTTTCAGTTCTTCATTTTAATATAGTTTCAGAATATCTAAGACAGTAAGTTGCAAAGGGTGGTGGGGAGAATTATAGGCCTCATATGGGGCCAAGAGAAATTATTTACTTTAGAAATCAATAAACAAACTTACTTACTACAGCCTGCTATTCTAAAAGAATCAAAGCTTCTATTCTAGGACACTTGAATTAACGCTCCCTGGAAAAAGTGGGCCTAGAAAATAAGGTCACATATGATAATTTTAAGTCCTTTTTTTTTTTCGAGGGTCTTGCTTTGTCACCCAGGCTGGAGTTCAGTGTCGCAATCTTGGCTCACTGCAACCTCCACCGCTTGGGTTCAAGCACTTCTCATGCCTCAACCTCCCAAGTAGCTGGGATTACAGGAGCCCACCCCCATGCCCGGCTAATATTTTGTATTTTTAATAGAAATGGCGTATCACCATGTTGACCAAGCTAGTCTCGAGCTCCTGACCCCAAGTGATCCTCCCACCTCGGCCTCCCAAAATGTTGGGATTATAGGTGTGAGCCACTGTGCCCAGCCAATTTTAAGTACTTTTTATTAAAAGTTATTCATTCTGTACCTCATATGCAGTGTTAAGTGAATGAACACTATATTTCCTTGTGTTGAAAATGTTCACAGCTGAACATGATTTGACTTTCCCAAACTTAATATGATAAGCATTAGTTTTATAAAACAGCAAACTCTTATTTTTCATGCTTACCTACAGGACCAGGTTCTCCTGGAAGGCCAGGGTTCCCAGGAGGGCCACTAATACCTTTTGGTCCAGGAGGGCCTGGGGTTCCTAGAGTAAAGAGCTCAATTTAAAAATGAAAGAGAAACTGCATTGCTTTAAGAGCTACAATTCAAACTTACAATTTATAGTGCTAGCATAGAAACAGTGAAGAACAAAAAGAAACCCAAAGGATGCTGGTGTTTGCTGGCTATTTTTAATAATAATTTTATGTTTTTAATCATTTATCCTGAAGTCGGCATTATTATATATTCATAAACATAAAAATAACTACCAAAATATTATACTGGTAGGATTTGTAGTACTCCATTATATGAATATACCATAATTTAAAAAATCCATTCCTCTTGCTGGACTTTTGGTTATTGACAGGTTTTAGTTATTACAAATATCCACTTTCCTATTTATAAAAACCTGTTTTATTTCCAGCTTTTGTCTATTATAAATAAAGCTGCTATGAGTATTTCTGCACAGGTCCTTTTGTAGACCACTGCCTTAATTTATCTTATGTATATAACAAGAAGTGGAATTGCTGGATCAAAGAGTAGGTATATGTTGTGTTTTATTTAAAAACTGCCAAACCATTTCACACTCAGAACAACGTGGAAATTCCAGTTGTTCCAGATCCTTGCACAACCTTTGTGAAGATATCAGTTGCTGTAATAATAGACATTCTGGTAGGTATGTAGAGCTACCTCATTGTGGTTTTAATTTGCATTTCTCTGACGGCTAATGACATCGATCACCTTTTCATGTGATTATTGGCCACTTGTATATCTTCTTTCGTGAAGTATCTGTTCAAAGTTTTCTCCATTTTTCAAAATTGGATAGTACGTCTTGTTATTATTGAGTTACTGAAGTTTATTACATATCCTAGATATCAGTAATTTGTCAGGTATGTTTTGCAAATATTTTCTCCTTGTCTGTGGCTTTTGTATTCATTTTCCTAGCGGTGTCTTCTGATAAAAAGAGTTTAAAAATTTAAATCTAATCTACCAATTTTTTTATTTTACAGTTACTGCTTTTTGTATCCTAAGAAAATCTGCCTATCCCAAGTCATGGAAATATCTATCTATGTTTTCCTCCAAAAGCATTATGGTTTTAGCTTTTATGTTCAGACTAAGATCTATTAAAAACATTTTTTTTCTGTATCATGTAATGTATGAATTAAGTTTTGTTTTTTCCCCATATGAATATCTAGATGTTTCAGGGCCATTTGTCGAAAAGAATTTGCTTTCTCTAAAAAATTTATTTGATACCTTTATCAAAAGTCAATTTATTGTATATTAGTCTTTTTTATCCTCCATATTCTGTTTCATTGATCTATTTCTCAATCCTTATCAAGTACCACACATTTTTTTTTCTTTTTGTAATGGAGTTTCACCCTGTTGCCCAGGCTGGATTGCAGTGGTGCGATCTTGGCTCACTGCAACCTCTGCCTCCTGGGTTCAAGCGATTGTCTTGCCTCAGCCTCCCGAGTAGCTAGGACTACAGGTGCATGCCACCATGCCCGGCTAATTTCTGTAATTTTAGAAGAGACAGGGTTTCACCATATTGGCCAGGCCAGTCTCGAACTCCTGACCTCGTGATCTGCTGCCTCAGCCTCACAAAGTGCTGGGATTACAGGCGTGAGCCACTGCGCCTGGCCTCGTTTTCAATATTGTTTTGGATATTCTATGTCCCTTTCATTTCCATACACATTTTAGAATCCATTTGTCAATGGTTACCAAATAAAGGTTGTTGGGTTAAACTGGAATCACTTTGAATCTATGAATGACTTTAGAGGCAACTGGCATCTTTTTTTTATTTTAAGTTCTGGGGTACATGTACAGGATGTGCAGGTTTGTTACATAGGTAAATGTGTGTCATGGTGGTTTGCTGTACCTATCAAACCATCACCTAATAATTAAGCCCAGCATGCTATTTTTCCTGATGCTCTCCATCCTCCGACCCACACACCCTGCTCCACAGGCCACAGTGTGTGTTGTTCCCCTTCCTGTGTCCATGTATTCTCATTGTTCAGCTCCCACATGTCAGTGAGAACATGCAGTGTTTGGTTTTCTGTTCCTGAATTAGTTTACTAAGGATAATGGCTTCCTAACAATTTTGATCTTCCATTCCATAAGTATGATCTATCTCTTCATTTATTTTGGTATTTAAAAGTTTATCATAGCAGGTTTTATAGTTTTCAGTGAATATACCATGCGAACATTTTCTTAAATTTACCCCTAAACACTTCTGAGGCAAGCCAAGGTAGAATAAGCCCACTACAGCCTTTTTTTTCCTCACTGATTATAATTAAAAACTTGACAGAATACAAAAAGCAACTATTCAAAGACGCTAAAATAAATACTAACAAGCATATTTAGGAGGGAAGTAAAAACTTAAATAATGACCAAAAGGATAGTGCATTAGTTTTCTCTTGCTATGTAACAAATTACCACAAAGTTAATGACTTAAAACAACACCCATTTATTATCTCACCATTTCTGTAGGTAACATTCTGGGCACTGCTGAGCTGGATTCTCTCCTTAGCAATGTTACTATGGCTATGACATCACTAGGTGATAAAAGCCTTGTAGTATAGTTTGAAGTCAGGTAGTGTGATGCCTCCAGCTTTGTTCTTTTTGCTTAGGATTGTCTTGGCAATGCAGGCTCTTTATTGGTTCCATATGAAATTTAAAGTAGTTTTTTCTAATTCTGTGAAGAAAGTCGGTGGTAGCTTGATGGGAATACCATTGAATCTATAAATTACTTTGGGCAGTATGGCCATTTTCATGATATTGATTCTTTCTATCCATGAGCATGGAATGTTTTTCCATTTGTTTGTGTCCTCTCTTATTTCCTTGAGGAATGGTTTGTAGTTCCCTTTGAAGAGGTCCTTCACATCCCTTGTAAGTTGTATTCCTAGATATTTTCTCTTTGTAGCAATTATGAATGGGAGTTCACTCATGATTTGGCTCTCTGTTTGTCTATTACTGGTGTATAGGAATGCTTGTGATTTTTGCACATTGATTTTGTATCCTGAGACTGTGCTGAAGTTGCTTATCAGCTTTAAGGAGACTGGTTTTTGACTAAATAACCAAGGGTCAGAAATCTTGGGGCGGAGATCGTAGAATTCTGTCTACTATGTAACTATAACAAATGAAAGCACAATGGAAATGTTTTCTAATGAATGACAGCCAAGACAATTTGTTGCCAACAGACTTCACTATCAGAAATACTAAATGAAATTTTTTAAAGAAAATCACCCCAGAAAAGCCACGCATGAACAATAAAGCCCATATGCCAAGTCCAAGGGATACACTTAAGACAAAGGGCATTGGAAATAGCCCTGCTATAACAAAATCTAAAACTCCATCACTGCAGGATCAAGTTGATACCAGGAATTGAACTGCCAGGTAGAACAATATTCAGCATTCTTCAAGAAATTTAATAGAATCCAGAATCTTTATACCATACTATCCATATCATTCAGTATACAATAAAAATTAGCAGATTGGAAGAAACTTGAATATGTGGTGCTTATTCAAGAAAAACAAAACTACCAATAGAAATAGACACATGGATATCTGAAAATTTGGAACAAGCTGAAAAGATCTTTAAAATAGCTATAATAATATGTTAAAGAATCTGTAAGCAAAAATGTATATAATGAGTAAAAAATAGGGAATTTCTGGAAAAATATGATAACTCTTAAAAGAACCAAATGGAAATTAAAATTTTTGTGGCGATTAACAGAATATTGAACACATCAAAAAATCAGTAAATTTGAAGGCAGTGAATAAAAACCATCCAAATTAAACCCAGAGAGAATAAAAATGGAAAACATACCTAGACCCTCAGTGACCTATGATACAGTATCAAGTGATCTAATATGCATTCCAAAAGAAGAGGAGAAAATACGACAGAAGAAATACAGTTATGTGTCACTTAACAACTGGGGTATGTTTTAAGAAATGAGTTGTTGGGCGATTTTGTCATTGTGTGAACATATAAAGTGTATTTACACAAACTTAGATGGTATGGCCTACTATACATCTAGGCCATATAGTACAGCCTATTGCTCCCAGGCTACAAACCTACATAGCATGTAACTGTACTGCATCCTGTAGGCAATTATAGCACAATGGTAAGTATTTGTATAACTAAACCTAGAAAAGGTACAGTAAAAATACATTATAAACATGATACAATGTTACTATGGCTATGACATCACTAGGTGATAGGAAATTTTCAGTTCCATGATAATCATATGAGACGACCACCATATACATGGTTTGTTGTTGACCAAAATGTCGTTATGTGACACATGACTATATATGAGGAAAAGATAGCTGAGATTTTCCAAAGTTATTAAAAAATAACAACCCTACAGATCCAGAAATATCAATGAATAGAGGGCAAAATAAATACAACCATAACTAAACACAACAAAAAGAAACTATTGAAAACCAATTACAGAGAGAAAATCTCAAATACATTCAGAGAAAAACCAGACATAATATAAAGGAGCAAAACATTAAAAATAATTGGTGTGTTATTATCAGGAAAAATGGAGACCAAAAGACAGTGGAAGAAATATTTAAAGTGCTGAAAGCAACAAATATCAAAAAGGGATTTCTATATCCAGTGAAAATTTATTTAAAATGAAACTAAAACAAAGACATTTGCAGATAAATTAACGGTGAGAGAATTTTTCACCAGCAAAATCATTTTACAATAAATGATAGTGGAAGAACGTCAGGCTTTAGGGAATGATACCAAATAGAAGTCTGCTGCACAGGAGGGTAGAACAGTAGAAATGCAAATATGTTGGTAAATATGAAAATTGGTTTTGTTTCTCATGTTAAATTCTTTAGAAGAGGCTGTTTAAAGCAATAGTAATAGCAATTAATTGTAAAATTTATTACCTATATAATAATCATCTGAAATATATGAACACAATCATACAAAAGAACATTATATGTAAATAAAATTATACTGTTGTAAGAATCTTACATTATATGTGAAGTCACATAATATTAATTTAATGCAGAATGTGGTAAATTACGAGTGCACACTGAAATCTTTGGAGCAATCATTTAAAAATAGTAGAAAGAGGGAGAGCTTAAAAGCCAGTAGAGGAGATAGAATGGAATACCATAGCATATCTGATGAACTGAAACAGAACAGGAAACCAGGGATAAAGGAGGAGCATAAAACAAATAGCAATGTGGCAGACTAAAATCCAAACATAACAATATACATTAAATATAAATGGACTAAACACTCCAAATAAACAGGAAAGATTGTTGGACTGGAAAAGAAGCAAGATATGAATGCATTTTATTCCTAAAAAACATACTTTAAATGTACAGATAGGTAAAAATAAAAATTATATAGAAAAAGTTATACTGTACTAACACTAAGCATAAAGAATCTGATGTATCTATACCGATATCAGATAAAGAAAAATCCAAAGAAAAGAGTATTATGAAAATAAAGAGGGTCTTTACATAATGATAAAAAGGTCAACTCTTCAAGAAGACATGTTTCCTGAATTTATATATACCTAATAAAAATATCTCAAAAGACATACAGCAAAAAATTGACAGAGAGAAAAGGAGAAATAGAAAACTCTACAATCATATTGGAAATTTTAACACCTACCTCTCAGTAATTGATAAAACAATTAGGCAAGAAGTTGGTAAGAATACACAAGATTTTAACAACCCTACCAACAAACCTGACCTAATGGACATTTATAATGCAATACACCAATTGCAGAATACAAATTATTTTCAAGGGTACAAGGAAAATTCACCCAGATAAACCCTAAATTTGGCCATATGATAAGTCTCAATAAGTATTAATAGTTAAATCATACAAAATATGTATTCTGGCCACAATAGAATCAAATTAAAAATCAATAACAGAAAGATATCTGGGAAGCCCCCAAATATTTGTAAGTTGAGCAACACAATTCTAAATAATCTATGGAGAAAAACAGAAATCAACAGGAAAATTACAAAATATCTTAAACTGAATGATTAAAGGAAAAACGCAAAAGAACAAAATTTGTGGGATATGGTTTGAGCACTCCTTAGATGGAAATTTAAGTTTTTAAATACATCTATTAGAAAAGACAAAGCTGAAAAATCTATGATTTAAGCTTCCAGGTAAAGAAGCCAGAAAAAGAACAGCAAGATTAAATCCATAGAAGGTAGAAGGTAGGAAATAATACAGATATAAGCAGAAATCAATGGAATAGAAAACAAACGGTAGAGAAAATCACTTACGAAAGTTAATTTTTAACAATTAATAAAGCTTAATGAATGCCTAGGAAGCTTGATAAAAATAAATAAAATTACTTATATCAAAACATTGTTAAAAGGCAGACTTCAGTACACATTCTGCAGAAATTAAAGGGAAAAACAAGGATATTATCAACAACTTTCTGCCCATGAATTTGACAATTTAGATGAAATGGTCAATTTCCTTGAAAAACACAATGTATTTAAACAGACATAAAAATAAATCATCTGAATAGTAATATAACTGTTAAAAACTTTTAATCTGTAATTTAAAAAGGTTTCTACAAAGAAAACTACAGATCCAGATTCCTTAACTGGTGAATTCTATGCAACATTTAAAGAAAAAATAGAGAAAGAGGGAATACTTCCCAGCTCATGAGGCCAGCAAATTCCTATACTAAAACATTGACAAGGACACTATGAGAAAAGAAAATCATAGGCAAATCTCTCTCATGGCCGTATATAATTTTTTAAAAAATAGCAAATCCAGTCCAACAATACTTAAAGATAATGTATACAGTATGACCATCTTGGAGTTTATCCTAATAATACAGGGTTGTTTTTACATAAAATGTCAATCAGCGTAATTCACTATATCAAGAGTAAAGGAGAAAAAACAATTATCTCTGTAGATTCAGAAAAAGAATTTGATAAAACTCACATCCATTCTTTATAAAAATTCCCGTTATAGTATGAATAGAAAGGGATTTCCTTAATTTAGTAAAATATACGTACCAAAACCCTGGCACTAACATTACATTTAATGGAAAAATAGCAATCGTTCTCCCTCTGAGTTTAGAAAAAAGATAATGATGTTGACTATAACCACTTCTATTAAACACTGCACTACAGGTTCTAACTGGTGCAATTAAGCATGAAAAAGAAATAAAAAGTATAAAGAAATGAAAAAGAAGAAATACAATGATCTGAGGTGATATTTTATAAAACAAAAAATTATACAAACTCAGAATTTTAAAAAGTGAAATTGGCAATTTTCTCATATATTATTTCAATATTCGTAAGTCAATTATTTCCATATACTTCCAAGAAACAACTGGAAGATGAACTGGGAAAAGCAATATGATTTAAATGTCACCAGAAAGCATCAAATTTCCAGAGATAAATTTAATAAAATATGTTCAAGATTTACAAAACAAAAAGTGCAGCATATTGTTAAATTAAACTCAATACCTAATGGAGAGAAAACATGTTCATTTTATTGGAAGGTTGAATACTGTCAAAATATCAATTCTCCTCTACCTTACCTAGAGAGTTATTGCAAACTTAAAAATCCCTCAGATACTTTAAATGGAAATTGATAAACTGATTTCTCCTGCAAAAAAATTAGAATAGCCAAGACAAGCTTTAAAAAACTGAAACAAAGTTCTAGTACTTACCTACCATTTTTCAAGGCTTAATATAAATTTACAGTAATTCAGTGTTGTGTTAAAGCAGCAATAGAAAATAAACCATTGGAACAGTACACAGAGTCTGGAAATAGCCCACCACATATACAGTCATTTGGCTTTCTTACAAAGGAGTGACTGTAATTTATTGGATGCGTTTAGGTTCTTTAAAAAAAAATAGTGTAGGGAGCAATTGGATAACTGTGCTGGAAAAAAAATGAACCTTGACCCCTACTTCACACTTAAAAAATATTTTTATTTGAGATAGATCATAAGCCAAATATGAAAGTTTAAACATTAAACATGTTATAAAAATTAGAAGATTATTTCCATAACCTCAAATAGATAAATATTTATTGAATTGGATAAAAAAAATCACTATTCATGAAAGATTGATACAGTGGATTTTATTAAAATTAACAACTTTTGTTCATTACACAACAGCATTAGGAAAGGCAAATCTGAGACATAGAGAACAGATTTGCAATATATGTATCTGACAAAGGACTCATATCTTGAGTATATAAAGAACTACTCTGAATCTATTTGAAAAAGGACAGACAATTCAATAAAAAATGAACAAAAGTACTTAAGAAGAAACTTCAAAAAGATGCTATCCAAATGGCCAATAGTATAATAAAAAGATGATTAATACTATTATTCATTAGGAATATGTAAATTCAAACCTCAATTAGATGCTTCTACATACTCATCAAAACAGATAAAATTAAGGCCGACACTACCCAGTGATGGTGAGGACATGGGCAATTGGAGAACTGGACATTTCATACATTGCTGTTGAAACTAATTTACAAACCACGTTGGAAAACTGTTTGGCAGCATCTACTAAAGTTCAGTGTACACCTACCCTGTGATTCAGTATTTCTACTACTAAGTTTTTGTCTAGGAGAAATCAATGTATATGTTTACCAAGAGATATGTAAAAGAATGTTAATAGCATTTTTAAAAATAATAGTCCCAAACTGGAAACAACCCAAAAGTCCATCAACAGGAGAATGTGTAATTGACTGTGGTACATTTTTCAATGTAATATTGCATAGCAATGATAAAGAACAAACTACTGACACGTGTAACAAAATAAATGAATCTTTTACGCATAATGATGACTGAAAAAAGCCAGATACAAGGATCACAGTATGATTTCATTTATATGAATTTCAATAACATGCAAAATTAACTGATGGTAATGGAAGTCATAGTAGTGGTTACCTCGGGGTTGGGGGGCGTGGGGCATAGGTAAACTTCATGGGATGAAGAAACTATTTTATATCTTGATACATACGGTCAATTCAAAGATATATATACATATGTACTTAGGTAAAAACTCATCTATAGTCTTAAGTGTACTTTACTATATATATGCTTCACTTCAATAAAAAGGAAAGATTCATTCATCCATGCCACTGTGTAATTCAAAAAACAAACAAAAAATAAATTCAACCCTAAACAAGTAGGTACTATAATAATCTAGTTCAGTTTACATAATTGACTATAGTGCTAATCTCTTACTTGAATGACTCAATCCTTGCCATTTGAAGGAACTGTATGATTGTTCTACCAACTGCTACCAGCTGTGTGCCTGGGCATACCTTTCTAAGATAATCAGCTGCAGGCGGAGGCTTGGAAGTATATATTATCACCTACAAAAATAGCAAGGCTTCTTAAGTGATTTGTGGCTAGCAGTCAAAGATTGAAAAATGCTCCACCAAACAGTCTCTTTGTCCGCAGGATATTGTCCTGCTGAGTCAGTAATATTCATTCTCATTTTATACAGAAATAAATTTGGGCAAAGAAAAGGTAAAGAGATAGTTTGAGATTATGTTGCTAGTCAGTATCTGATTGGGAAATAAAATATAAGTCTGCTAAATAAGAAGCTGCTCTGTGATACTGGTTGGAGTAGATAAGGAAGGAAAGAAGGAAGCATTTAAGAGAAGAAATTTTACCTGGGAATCCAGGGAGGCCTGGTTGTCCTTTTGCTCCAGGGGTTCCTGGTAATCCGGGCAAACCAGGATCTCCCACAGAACCTTTGATACCAGGGTTCCCTGGGTATCCAGGCAGACCAGGCTCACCCTGAAAACATGAATAAAAAGATAATACTGAAGTCTCTACATGACTTAGATTGTATAAGAACATAACATTATTTATAGAGCTTTTATTATATGTCAGGCACTCCAGTAAGTACTTGATGTAAATTGCTTCATTTAATCATCACAACAGTCCTGTGAATTAGGCTTCATTATCTCCATTTATAAATGAGAAAACTGAATCTTGAGAAGTCAAGTGCCTAAGGTTTTTGTAAGTGGCAGAACTGGGATTTGAACCAGACTACAATCAGCTATGTAGTCAATCAGACTACATAGCTCATACTATTCTCACAGTATGTAGATGTATTATTCTCATTAATTCTCATTAATCCTTAACAACCCTATTAGAAAGATACTGTTATTATCCCCATGTTATAGTGATGGAGCTAGTAAGTGATGAAATCCGAATTTGTATTCAAACAGTCTGACTTCAGAACCTGTGTTTATCATTCCTACTGTGCCATAATGCAATTCATTGCTTCCAGTACACATGTCAACCAAAAGCTATAGTACGTTCTACTGAAAAAGGTGATTTTCACTGTAACATAAGGAAGTCTATCAATTCTTCAGTGGGCATCTAAAATCCCACTTCTGGCTGAGTGTTGTGGCTCTAGCACTTTGGGAAGCCAAGGCTGGAGGATTGCTTGAGCCCAGGAGTTTTAGACCAGCCTGGGCAACAAAGGCAGACTCTGTCTCTACAAAAAATAAAAAAGATCAGCTGGGCATAGTGGTGCATGCCTGTAGTCCCAGCTACTCAGGAGGCTGAGGTGGGGGGATGGCTTCAGCCCAGGAGGTCAAGACTATATTGAGCTGTGATCAGGCCACTACAGACCAGCCTGGATGACAGAGTGAGCCCTGCCTCGTAACAAGAAAAGAAAAATCCCACTTTTTCCATGAAGCATTCCTGGACAAAGAGAGTTTACCCCAAGAGGTTAGGGTAGGTTCTTACTCTGTCATGTCTACAATGGCTTCATATATGCAAGTCTTAACTCCTTAATTATATTGAAAGTTTATTTTGGGTAAGAGATAATTCACATATGTATAACCGTTTTTGCTCAATGAATATTTGCATTAAGCTTTTTTCCAATAGAACCTTAGAAGAATTCATACACACTTTCACAATTAAGCAAGTTTTTCCCAATAACAATGGCAACATATACCTTAACACTAAATCTCTACTGCAGGGCTTACTGCTCTGCTCATGAAGATCAGGACCTTTACAATAAGGTGCTAGTGTTCAACATCACCTACTGAATGCTTCCTTCCTCACTTAGTACATACACTTGCAGGTGAGTAAGATCTATTTGTGACTCATGTTTCTGCATTATGGTAATAGCTCTTTAAAGTCTTTTTTTCCTTACATCCTATTATTTTAAAAAATTAAGAATCTTGGGCTGGGAATATATATATTTTTTCTGAACCTTGTAAATCAAATATCTAGTTCATTTTGAGGCACATAATAGGTATACAATTAAATTTTGGATTGAATTGGTCCCATCTTAGGTGTTTACATGGGAAATCTTTGAATAATCTATCATGATTCTTTTTGTTATTCATGAAAAAATTAAATGTATATACCAAAATAAAAAACAAGAAAAAAATTCCAATATTCTGCTAGTGGTAAACCTGAAAGGCAGAAGGCAAACTCTGGATTATTTATGATACTAAAGTACATTAAATTCTAAAAGTACAGAAATTCTTCCTTATCCATGGTTTTGCTATCCATGGTTTCAGTCACCTGTGTTCTGAAAATATTGAAAATTCCAGAAGTAAATAATTTATGTTTTCAATTGCACGCCATTTTGAGTAGCATGATAAAATCTCATGTTGTCCCATTCCATCCCTCTCGAAACCTGAACTACTCCTTTCCCCAGCATATCCACGCTATAAACACTACCTGTCTATGAGTCACTTAGTAGCTGTCTCTGTCACCAGATGGAAAAAAAAAACCACACAGTATATAAAAGGTTAGGTATTATCCACAGGTTCAAGCATCCAATGGAGGGTCTTGGAATGTATCCCCCTTGGTAAGGGGGAATTACTGTAAGCCCAGTCTCTAAGTTCAGCCAGCACTTGCCCTCAATACTGTTTCTGTAATCACTCTTATGGCCCTACTCCTTCAAACCAAGTACCTTTTAAAAATAAAGTAAATATTTTATTAGGGCTTCTGAAAAAAACACTGAAATTTGCTCGCTTAGGCTTTATCTAGCCTTTTATTATTCACACACAAACTCATTGAAAACAATGAGTTTCAAAAAAGGTAAGCAAGAAGAGATAAAGAAGACAGTGCTCAGAAAATCTACAAACTGGACACAAATCTTACAAATCACTCTGAGAAAGGAAAATTCAAATCTATTTGCACTTCTAGGTAGAAGCGATTTGAATGACTCGGACACACAGCTGCAAATATCTATATCTGTTCTAATGTCAAGCTTTGATATAATTCTGAAAATGAAATATCTCATACCTAATAAGTCACTTTTACCATCGTGAAACTATCTAATGACTACAGTAACACTGAAAGACAAGCCTGAAATTAGAACTGCTTTCAAGGTCACTGTGTTGTATCACATAGAAAAAGGAGTCAATTTGATATCTTCTTTGTTGTTAAGAATCAAATTGTAATTTAATGGTATTTGGATCCTAGCCAATCTCTACTATGTCTTAGTAATAGCATCTTCTCCTCCATTCCATACTAGAACCTAAAATTCAGAATAAACTTACAGGCTTGCCCCACTTTACAGAACAGAAGACATCTGTTGGTAAGAAAGCTAATCACTTTTGTTCTTGCATTCCATTGTAAAACTAAAGAAGCATTGCCACTGGGGGAAAAAAAGACAACAAAAGGAAAATATTTGAGGAGAAAGAGTAAACATCATATCTTGCTTTATGGCAAGAAGAATATTACAAGAGTAGTCCATCAGTTGGAAGTTGTGGTCCCCACATAATTGTTAATGTTTTTACAACCTTATCTGTATTTGGAGATTAAGGACCATGAACAAAACCATAAATAGGTTCTATTTTAGACCCAGTATATTAACAGAGGGAAATTTAAAAGTGCATGCAGAGATACTTTTTTTAAAGCTTTATTAATTTATATATAAAACTGCACATAATGCATACATACTTATGAGTTTGGATATACGCATATACACATGATACCATAAGCACAATCAAAGTACTACACATATCCATCACCTCCAAAAATCTCTTCATGTTCTTGTGTGGGGGGGTTGTGGTAAGAGCACTTAACATGAAATCTATCCTCTTAACATATTTTAAGGTGAACAATACTGTACTGTTAACTGTAGACATCATATTGTATAACAGATCTGTAAAACTTACTCATCTTGCATAACTGAAGCTTTATATCCATTGAGCAACCATTAACATTTTAATTATCTAGAAAAGGAATTATACAATAAGACCTTCAAATTTGCATGTTATTTAGCTCTTCCAAATAGTGAAATGTTGAGCTAACTGTAACAAACTGATAAATAATGGCTCAAGGCTGCCTGAGCAGGCCAAAGCCGCCACATGAAATTCAATAGTAGTATGTCTAAGGTAATGATGAACTTAGAGAAAAGGAATATGAACTAAACTTAAAAGATAATAAGCTCTATACTACCCTTTACCACGCAAGGCAGGCATAATAGCAAATTGCTCCAAACATCAGCCTAATGGGCCCACAAGTGGCTCAAAATACTAAAGAAATATTAAAGAAAAAATATGATTCATAAATCATGCTATTCCATACTAGCACAGCATGTGTAGTTCTAGTAATCACAGCACATACAATTACTTAAAATGTGTCCAAAGTTAATTGTGAGGAAAATAACACCCATTTGTTCATAAAATCTCAGGATTCTAGAACTAAAAAACATCCTAAAATAAAGATAGTAATTTAAAGACAACTAAAAACATTACATGTTATTAGTAGAAACTTTGTAGATTTTCTATAATGTGCAGTTTTAAAATAACTTTATTGAGATATAATTTATACGCCATACAATTCATCTACTTAAAGTGTACAATTCAATGTTTTCAGTATCTTCATAGAACTGTACCACCATCATCACAACCTAATTTTAGAAAATTTTCCATTTCCCCCTAAAAGAAACTGTACACATTAGCAGTCATTTCTCATTCTCACTCCCTCCAAGCCCTAGCAAAACCTAATCTGCCTTCTCTTCGTACAGATTTGCCTATTCTGGACATTTCATATAAATGAAATCATATGATATGTGGTTATTTTGTGCCTTGCTTATTTCACTTAGCATAATGTTTTCAAGGTTCATCCATTTTACACCATGTATCAGTACGTCATTTTTTAAAATTGTCAAATGATATTCCAGTGTATGGGATAGCACGCTTTGGTTTTTGTTTGTTTTTTTTTTATTTTT
This sequence comes from Hylobates moloch, assembly GCF_009828535.3. Taxonomy (NCBI): domain Eukaryota; kingdom Metazoa; phylum Chordata; class Mammalia; order Primates; family Hylobatidae; genus Hylobates; species Hylobates moloch. Next base: position 90,668,512 of record NW_026652282.1, on the reverse strand, counting down.
CCATAAGTTATTGGGGTACAGGTGGTATTTGGTTACATAAGTAAGTTCTTTGGTGGTGATTTCTGAGATTTTGGTGCACACATCACCCGAGCAGTATACACTGCACCGTATTTGTAGTCTTTTATCCCTTGCCCCCCTCTCACCCTTCCCCACAAGTCCCCAAAGTCCGTTGTATCATTCTTATGCCTTTGCGTCCTCATAGCTTAGCTCCCACATATCAGGGAGAGCATACAATGTTTGGTTTTCCATTCCTGAGTTACTTCACTTAGAATAATAGTCTCCAATGTCATCCGGGTCGCTGCAAATGCCATTAATTTATTCCTTTTAATGGCTGAGTAGTATTCCGTTATATATATATATATATATACACACACACACATACCACAGTTTATCAGTTCTTTGATTGATAGGCATTTGGGTTGGTTCCATGATTTTGCAATTGCAAATTGTGTTGCTATAAACATGCGTGTGCAAGTATCTTTTTTTTGTATAATGACTTATTCTCCTCTGAGTAGATACCCAGTAGTGGGATTGCTGGATCAAATGGTAGTTCTACTTTTAGTTCTTTAAGGAATCTCCACACTGTTTTCCAGAGTAGCTGTACTAGTTTACATTCCCACCAGCAGTGTGGAAGTGTTCCCTGATCACCGCATCCACACCAAGATCTACAGTTTTTTGATTTTTTGATTATGGCCATTCTTGCAGGAGTAAAGTGGTATTGCATTGCGGTTTTGATTTGCAGTTCCCTGATCATTAGTGATGTTGAGCATTTTTTTCATATGTTTTTTGGCCATTTGTATATCTTCTTTTGAGAATTGTCTATTCATGTCCTTAGCCTACTTTTAGATGGGATTGTTTCTTTTTTTTTTTTTTTCTTACTGATTTGTTTGAGTTTGTTGTAGAGTCTGGATATTCGTCCTTTGTCAAATGTACAGATTGTGAAGATTTTCTCCCAGTCTGTGGATTGTCTGTTTATTCTGCTGACTGCTCCTAGGAGTGGAATTGCTGAGCCATATGATAACTCTTTATTTAACTTTTTGAGGCACTGTCAAATATTTTTTCACAGCAGCTGCATCATTTTACATTCCCACTGGCAATGCAAAAGGGTTCTAATTTCTTCACATCCTTGCCAATATTTGTTATTTTCTCTCTTTATTATGCCTACTCAAGTAAGTGTGAAGTGGTATCTCAATGTGGTTTTGATTTGCATTTTCATGATGACTAATGAGGTTAAACACCTTTTCATGTACATACTGGCCATTTGTACACCTTTCTTGGAGAAATAGCTATTCAATTCCTTTGTTCATTTTTTCACTTAAAAATATTTTATTTTTAACTAATAAAAACTATATACATTTATAGAGTATGATGTGATGTTATGATACATGTATACATTGTGAAATGATTAAATCAAGCTAATTAACATTTTCATTTTATGTGGCTTTTTAGAGTATCAAAATATACAAAACATAAATCTTATCATTTTAATTATTTTTAAGGGTATAGTCCTGGGGCATAAACAACATTCACACTGTTTTGCAACCATCACCACCATACCTCTCCAGAATTTTTTTTATCAACCCAAACTGAAACCCTATACTCATATCCACAATGAAATTAGTCAACACATCTAGCACTTCACCTAGTTACAATTTTTTTTCAGTGTGTGGTGAAAGCAATTAAGATCTACTCTCAACAAATTTCAAGTATACAACACAATATTTTAAACTATAGTGCCCATGCTGTACATTTGATCCCTAGAGTTTATTCATCTTATAACTAACTAAATGTTTGTACTCTTTGGCCAATATATCCTTATTTTCCCCTCCCCCAACCCTGAGCAATTACCATTCTACTTTCTGTCTCTATGAAATTGACTGTTCTAGGTACCTGATATAGCTGGGGTCATGTAATATTTGTCTTTTTATAACTGGCTTATTTCACTTAGCATAACGGCTTCAAAGTTAATCCATGTTGTAGTATGTATCAGACTATTATTCTATTTTAAGGTCAAAAAATATCTGTTGTATGTGCATACCACATTTTATTACACATTCCTCTATCAATGGACATTTGTGATGCTTCCACCTTGTGACTTGTGAATAATGTTGCTAGAAGCATGGCTACAAAAACATCTGTTTGAGGTCCCATTTTTGTTTTCAATTATGTTAGATGTATCTCCAGAAGTGAAATTGCTAGATCATATGATAATTCTGTGTTTAAATTTTTGAAGAACTGTCATAATGTTTTCCATAGTGGCCACACAATTTTACATTCCTACTAGCAATACATGAGAGTTCCAACTTCTCCACATCCTCACCAACACTTGTTGTTTACTGTTTTTTATGTAATAGCCTTCTTAATGGGTATGAAGTGTTATCTCACTGTGGAATTGACTGCATTTCCCTAATGATTAGTAATGTTGACCATCTTTTCATGTACTAATTTGCCATTTGTACATCATCTTTGGAGAAAGGTCTATTCAAGTCATTTGCTTATTTCTGAATTGGGTTGTTTGATGGCTTTTGTTATTGACTTGTAGGAGTTCTTTTTAAAATTCTGGAAATTAATCTTTTACCAGATATACAATTTACAAATATTTTCTTCCATCCCATGAGTTGCCTTTTCACTCTATTAAGTAGTGCTCTTGGATGCACAAAAGCTTAAAATTTTGATGTTGTCCAATTTATCTATTTTTTCTTTTGTTGCCTGTGATTTCAGTGTCATATCCAAGAAATCATTGAAAAAAATCTAATATCATGAGGCATGTTGTCCCATGTTTTCTTCTAAGAGTTTTGTCGTTTTAGGTCTTACATTTAGGTCTTCATGCTTTTTTGAATTAATTTTATATATGATGTAAGAAAATGGTTCAACTCCATTCTTCTGCATATGGACATTTTTACCCAATACCCATTTGTTGACCATCTTTCCCCATTGAGCACCCTTGTCAAAGATCATTCAACTACAGAACAGAGATTTTATCTCTGGTCTATCTATTACACTGGTCTATTTGCTGTCTTTATGTCAGCACCACACCGCTTTGATGACTATAACTTTGCAATATGTTTTGTAATAAAAAATTATTATGAGTCCTCCAACCTGGTTCTTTTTCAAAATTGTTTTGGCTAGTTGGGGTCCCTTGAGATTTCCTTGTGAATTAGAATAAGTTTTTCATTTCTGCAAAAAAAAAAAAAATGCCATTGGAGTTTTGATAGGTGTTGCATTGAATCCGTGTATTGCTTTGGGTAGTACGGACATTTTAACAGTATTAAATCTTCCATTTATTTCTGTCTTCTTTAATTCCTTTTAGCAATATTTTGTAGTCTTCAGAGCACAAGTCTTCCACCTTCTTGGTTAGGTTTATTCTTAAGTATTTTATTCTTTTTGATCCAACTGTAAATTTAATTTTCTTAATTTCCTTTTTGGAATGTTCATTGTTGATGCATCGACACATTCAAAACTGACTGCTGTGTGTTGATTTTTTATCCTGAATCTTTGCTGAATTTGTTTATTAGTTCTACCAATTTTCCTCATATATGGTATCTTTATAGAGTTTTCTACATAGCATTATATCATCTCTGAACAAAGACAATTTTACTTCTTCCATTCCAATTAAGATGACTTTTATTTCTTTTTCTTGCCTAATTGGTCTGGCTAGGAATTCCAGTACTATGTTGAAAGGAAGTAGTAAAATTAAGAATCCTTAACTTCTTGGCCTTAGAGGAAAAGCATTCAGACTTTTACCATTGTTAGCTGTGGGTTTTTTCATAAATGACCTTTATTATAAGTAGATAGTTCGCTTCTATTCCTAGCTTGTGGTGTTTTTTTTTTAATCATGAAATGGTGTTGAATTTTGTCAAATGCTTTTTTTTGCATTAATTAAGATGATCATGTGGGATTTCTCCTTCATTCTGTTAGTGTGATGATGTAATTACACTAATGATTTTTGTATGTTGAACTATCCTTGCATCCCAGGAATAAATCTCACTTGACCATGGCATATAATCCTTTTAATATACTGTTGAATTCAGTATGCTAGTATTTTGTTAAGGATTTTTTGCATCAATATTCATAAGAGATTTTGGTCTGTAGCTTTCTTTTATTGTAGTGTCTTTGTCTGGATTTGGTATCAGGGTAATTCAGGCATAATATAATGAGTTTGGAAGTGTTCCCTCCTCTTCAATTTTTTGGAAGACCTTGAAAACAAATGCTGTTAATCCTTCTTTAATTGTTTGAAAAATATTTGGGAGGGTGAAGATCACTTGAGCCCACAAGGACAAGGCTGCAGTGAGCCGTAACTGCACCACTGCACTCCATCCAGCATGGGCAACATAGCGAGACCCTGTGTCAAAAAAAAAAAAAAAGATTGGTAGAATTCACCAGTGTAGCCATCTGGTCCTGAGCTTTTCTTTATTGGAAGGTTTTTAATTACTGAGTCAATCTTCTTACTCACTTTAGGTCTATTCATATAATCTACTTCTATGATTCAGTCTTGGTAGATTGTGTCTTTCTAGGAATTTGCCCATTTCATCCAGGTTATCTAATTTGTTAGCAAACACCTGTTCATAGCAGTCTCTTATATATTTTTAGTTCTGTAAGATTGGTAGTTATGTCTCCTCTTTAATTTCTGATTTTAGTTATTTGAGCCTTCTCTCTTTTTCTGTTAGTCAAGCTAACTAAAACTTTTTCTATTTTGTTATCTTTTTGAAGAAACAACTTTTAGTTTTGTTGACTTAATCTATGATTTTTTTAGTTCTGTATTTTATTTATCTCTGCTCTAATCTTTATTATTTCTTTCTTTCTGCTAGTTTTGGATTTAGTTTTTCTTTTTCTAGTTCTTTAAGATGTAAAGTTAGGTTTTTGATTTGAGATGTTTCTTCTCTAATGTAAGTATTTACAGCTATTAATTTCCCACTTAGCATTGCTTTCACTGCATCCTGTAAGTTTTGGTATGTTGTGGTTTCATTTTCATTTGTCTCATTATATTTTCTGCCAGACATGATGGCTCATGCCTGTAATCCCAGCACTTTGGGAGCCCAAGGAGGGTGGATTGCTTGAGATCAGGAGTTCAAGACCAACTGGCCAACATGGCAAAACCTCATCTCTACAAAAAATTAGCTAAGCATGGTGGTGCGTATCTGTAATCCCAGCTACTCAGGAGGCTGAGGCATGAGAATTGCTTGAGCCTGGAAGGCAGAGGTTGTAGTGAGCCACAATCACACCGCTGCACTACAACCTGGGTAACAGAATAAGACTCTGTCAAAAAAAAAAAAAAAAAGACATTACATTTTCTAATTACCCTCATGAATTCTTCTTTGCCTCATTGGTTAAGAGCATCTTGTTTAATTTACATGCATTTGTAGATTTTCCAGTTTACTTTCTGCCATTGATTTCTAATTTCACTCCATCATGATTAAAAAATATATGCTGTGTGGTTTTAATCTTTTTAAGTGTATGAAGACATTTTGTGCTCTAATATATTGTCTATTCTGGAGAATGTTCCATGTGCAGTTGCAAAAATGTATATTCTGCATTTTTCTTGGATAGAATATTTTGTATATGTTTGTTAGGTCCAATTCACTTTGTGCACTTTTAAAAACTGAGTTATTTGCTTTCCGTTGAATTATAAGAATTCTTTATATATTCCTTATACAAATCCTTTATCTCATATATGATTTGCAAATATTTTCTTTCATCTCGTGAGCTGTCTTTTCACTTTCTTGATGGTATCATTTGCAGCAGAAAACACATTAAATTTTAATATAGCCCAATTTATTTTTTCTTTAGTTGTTTGTGCTTTTAGTGTCATAGCTAAGAAACCATTACCTAATGAATTTTAATATAGCCCAATTTATTTTTCCTTTAGTTGTTTGTGCTTTTAGTGTCATAGCTAAGAAACCCTTACCTAATGCAAGGTCACAAGAATTTAGTCATCTTTTATCCTAATATGTTTATGGTTTAGTTCTTATATTTAGGTCAGTAATCCAGTTGGAGTTAATATTTGTATACAGTATGAGATAGGGGTCCAGATTCATTCTTTTGCAGATAGGTATCCTCTTTTCCCAGCATGATTTAATTTTTGTTTTGTTTTTTATTTTAGATCCAGGGGTTATGTATGCAGGTGTGTTACATGGGTATATTATGTGATATTGATGTTTGGGCTTCTAATGTTCCCATTGCCCAAGTAGTGAACATAGTACTCCATAGGTTTGTCAACACTTCCCCCACTCCCTGCCCCTTTTGGGAATACCCAGAATTTATTGTTCCCATCTTTGTGTCCGTGTATACCCAATGCTTACCTCCAAACTTTAAGTGAGAACATGTGCTATTTGGTTTTCTGCTTCTGCATTAATTTGCTTAGGATAGATAGTAGCCTCCAGCTGCATCCATGTTCCAGCATGATTTGTTGAAAAGACTATCCGTAAACCCCTTTAAATTGTTTTGGTACCTATGTTGAAAATCAGTTGACCAAAAGTGTATGGGTATTTCTGGACTCTATCTATTCCATCAGTCTCTATGTCTATCCAGTGCTGGTATCATAGTTGTAGTAAGTTTTGAAATCCAGAAGAGTGAGTCCTCCAAATCTGTTCTTTTCAAGATTTCTTTGACTATTCTGGGTTCCTTGCACTTCCATATGAATTTTAGGATACACTTGTCAATTTCAGCATAAAAGCCATCTGGGATTATGAAAGGGATGAATCTGTAGTATGATTAGATTTTAAAAAGGAATTATGAAGGTTAGAACAATTACACTATATTAAAAGAACATTACAGCCAAGATGGCCGAATAGGAACAGCTCCGGTCTCCAGCTCCCAGCCCCAGCGACACAGAAGACGGATGATTTCTGCATTTCTGCTTGAGGTACCGGTTTCATCTCACTAGGGAGTGCCTAACAGTGGGTGCAGGACAGTCGGTGAAGCGCACTGTGCGCGAGCCGAAGCAGGGCGAGGCATTGCCTCACTCGGGAAGCGCAAGGGGTCAGGGAGTTCCCTTTCCTAGTCAAAGAAAGGGGAAACAGACGGCACCTGGAATATCGGGTCAGTCCCACCCCAATACTGCGCTTTTCCAACGGGCCTGGAAAACGGCACACTAGGAGATTGTGTCCCGCACCTGGCTCGGAGGGTCCTGTGCCCACGGAGTCTCACTGATTGCTAGCACAGCAGTCTGAGATCAAGCTGCAAGGCGGCAGCGAGGCTGGGGGAGGGGCGCCCGCCATTGCCCAGGCTTGCTTAGGTAAACAAAGCAGCCAGGAAGCTCGAACTGGGTGGAGCCCACCACAGCTCAAGGAGGCCTGCCTGCCTCTATAGGCTCCACCTCTGGGGGCAGGGCACAGACAAACAAAAACTCAGCAAGAACCTCCACAGACTTAAAGGTCCCTGTCTGACTGACAGCTTTGAACAGAGTAGTGGTTCTCCCAGCACGCAGCTGGAGATCTGAGAACGGACAGACTGCCTCCTAAAGTGGGTCCCTCACCCCTGAGCAGCCTAACTGGGAGGCACCCCCCCAGTAGGGACAGACTGACACCTCATTCAACCGGGTACTCCTCTGAGACAAAACTTTCAGACGAACTATCAGACAGCTGAATTTGTGGTCTCACGAAAATCCGCTGTTCTGTAGCCACCGCTGCTGACACCCAGCCAAACAGGGTCTGGAGTGGACCTCTAGTAAACTGAGGGTCCTGTCTGGTAGAAGGAAAACTAACAAACAGAAAGGACATCCACACCAAAAACCCATCTGTACATCTCCATCATCAAAGACCAAAAGTAGATAAAACCACAAAGAAGGGGAAAAAACAGAACAAAAAAACTGGAAACTCTAAAAAACAGAGCACCTCTCCTCCTCCAAAGGAACGCAGTTCCTCACCAGCAACGGAACAAAGCTGGATGGAGGATGACTTTGATGAGTTGAGAGAAGAAGGCTTCAGACGATCAAACTACTCTGAACTACGAGAGGAAATTCAAAACAATAGCAAAGAAGTTAAAAACTTTGAAAAAATATTAGAAGAATGGATAACTAGAATAACCAATGGAGAGAAGGGCTTAAAGGAGCTGATGGAGCTGAAAGCCAAGTTTCGAGAACTACGCGAAGATTGCAGAAGCCTCAGTAGCAGATGCGATCAACTGGAAGAAAGGGTATCGCTGATGGAAGATGAAATGAATGAAATGAAGAGAGAAGGGAAGTTTAGAGAAAAAAGAATAAAAAGAAATGAACAAAGCCTCCGAGAAATTTGGGACTATGTGAAAAGACCAAACCTACGTCTGATTGGTGTACCTGAAAATGATGGGGAGAATGGAACCAAGTTGGAAAACACTCTGCAAGATATTATCCAGGAGAACTTCCCCAATCTAGCAAGGCAGGCCAGCATTCAGATTCAGGAAATACAGAGAAC